>NC_069387.1:88460500-88778000 GCF_027475565.1 Acinonyx jubatus | reverse complement strand
TGTATCTAGGAAGACTTCACTGAGTATATTTGAATGGTGAAATGATTTTAATGTGATTTTAATAACAATGGCATCTTTTATTTCAACCTATACAGACTGCAGTAAAATGTTCAGACAACACCTGTTTATACGTAGTATTTTATTTTACCTACACAAATGAATTGGAAAAGAAATGTAACTCTGAGACAGGGCAACCCTTACTCACTGCAGTCAAATTGCTTTTTTTTTCCTTTTGTCATCCATCACAGTGGGAAAAAGGCTTGCAGTTGGCCCCATGTGCAAAAATCTCTTATCACGTTTTGAAGTTACTGAAAGAAAGCTTGCTTCGTTCCCTGAATACTAAACTCAACTTCTGTGAAATAAAAAGAATTCTGATTTAGAATAGAAACGTTTTCTACTTCTTTTACTTGTCAGTCCCCCAATGTCATAGTATGTGAGATCACTGAAATTAAACCAGGACAAAATTGACTAACCAGCTACCCTGATTGTGGGATTGAAGAAGCATATCAGCTTCCAGGATCAGGGCCACCAAGATAGAGTGGTTGATTCTCTATGAGAAAATACAGAGGCGGGAAGAGAGCTAAGCAGAGCCAAAGAGAAAGTCGCACCTTGGAGCAGGCCTGTGGGTTGTCAAACAGCGCCTCTTCTGACCTTCCACAGAGCACGCTGGCCCTGCTCTGGCCTGGAAAGATCCACAGGAACAGCTGGCATATCACTAATGGTGTGCTGGTCTCTCATCTCAGTGGAACCCATATTATACTAGGCTTTATCCAAACACCTACTCCTTACACTTGTAATATTTCCAAGGGGTAGATGAGAAGTGTTTGTCCTGTCAGAACAAGCCTCTCCAGAGCCTGAGTACTGAGCTGCTCTTTGTTACATATCAGTTGACTGGGATAGCTGAGTTTCTGCTCCGTTCACTCTAGCCGTCTTAAAAATTATTATTATTTTTTTTTGTATTTCTTTATCAGTTGGAAGGGTTGTACCTTTGTGGATTTTGTTAGACTAACTGCATGTCTAACGTGACAAAATCTACTGGTTAAAAGTATTCCGTCCAGTGGCATGGTAATTAAAATCTATACAACTAGAATTAAACAATGCTGTCCAAAATATTTTTGTTAATATATGTTCATTCATACAAAAAGACCAATTGTGTTCCCAAAGTTGAGAGAACTAAGCTACCCATCTGTATGTCATTTAGTACAAGAGAAGCAAACTGCAGGTTTAAATTACATGGTATTGGATTGCAATTTCCTAACATTGGATGCTTTTCTGCTTTTTTACCTTGAGTCATTTACTAAGGAGTGTTCATAAAAAGTAGCTTAAAGCACAGATGCTTGCAAATCGTTTAGGCAAAGATGTTTCTCTCTTTTTCATTCTCCCTCTCTCAAAAAATCTCCCCTTTCTGAAGAAAGAATAAAATTGTTGGTCAGTATTGACGAACCATGTCAAGCATTTGTACAGAGAGAAAAGGTAAAATTGAAAACATCTGATTGAAGTAAATAATACAAACATAAAAGCTTTAGTCATGAATGAAGGGTATTGAGGAGACCTTATTTCATAGATTAGAAATTACTTTTGATCTAAACATTCTTAAAAACAGATTGTTTTCCACTATGAACCATCTCATTAACTGTGCTACAGAGACCTCGTTTTAATGGCAAGCTCTGAAAGGGTGCTGCTGTACTCTTTTGTCAGACCCCATCTGATTTGGGAGGGGGATAAAGATTTCATTCCAGCTTTCTTTGTTTGTCTTTCAAGAACCACTAAAGCAGCATTCACACAAATTTTGTAGGAATGTGCCCTATGTCATAGCCTACAAATTATTTGGTTTTGGTGCACTTAAAGGTCATCTTCCAAATTAGCAAAATTTTCCTATATCCTGGCTTTTCAACCTTAAATATAAATATTGTTTCCTAACTGTAAGTGGGGTGTTTTTTTTTTTTTCTTTAAGAAATGCTAGTGCTTATTTAAAGTTGTCAAACTTTGTACGTTTTCATTCTTTGGTCATACCACGTTCTCAAAATAATTAGGCTCTTAAAGTGTACCTAATAGCAAAAAGAAGGATATGTAGACTAGAACAGCTATTGTGATTTTATATTAAACAACCCGGTGAGCAGTTAGTCAGATTTTAATCAATTTCTTGCCACATAGTTTAATAATACACTTCCTGGACAATTGAAAGCTCTACCATTACATTAGCTCTTCCAGCATAACTGAAAACTGACATGTATAAACACAGAAAGGCTTCTCTTTTGTCTCTGATTTCCCTTCTCCCTCTCAGACTCACTTCCCTGAAGTCATATGGTGCCACTGTTAATTTTGAAGAAATTATTTCATTTTGAAATTCTACAATAATTCATTGGATGGTTTCCCTTTACTATCTTCACTTAGGAACTGTAATTTTCTTATTACACAGGGTAATTTAACATTAGTATTATATGACATCTGTTCAATGACCTCTAAATTGGCTTAGAAGTATGTTACGGAAAGATTTTTCCTTTATTTAAACGTTTAATAGAGTACTTTGAAGGCACAAGTGAGGCTGTGTGTATATATAGAACTGCAACACAAAGTATATTTGAGAGGGTGACACTGCCACTTTGGTATCTAATCACCACACCATTCCCTACAGAGCAACTTTGGTATAGATAAAGATCCATCTTGAACGCCCTTCAAGGGTATTTATTTACTGAAAGACGCCCAAATTCTCTTTTATATTAACGCTTGTTCCATTGAGGCTTGCTGCCTCAGAGCCAGTATTATCTTGAAGCTCCAATGGAAAGCTCTTGCTCTAAGTAGAAACAGACTTTCAGCAGAACTCATGTTCTGGCTCTGCCTGCTTCCCACTCATGTGACCTTAGGCAAGTCGGTCTCTTAGCCATGTACTGACACCCTCACAGGCCTGCTGTAAGGATCACGGCAATTATCGCTTAGCACACACTGTCCGAGTAAATGCAATATCACATTATCGTTCTGAATACAGTAAATTCTGAAGTCAAAAATGTATTCTGAAAGGTAGCCAGGTCAAGTATTTCAGCGTGCTGCAGTATCTTATTCGTAATTACTTTTCTATAATAATTCCCTTAGAACAGTATTTTTCCCACAAATTGTCTTTAAGAATGATTAAAATAAGAATTAAAAGAAAACTAAAATTTTGAGTATTTACTATGTGCCAGGCACATTTCTAAGCATTTTTTACATAACCACATTTAATCTTCTCAATAATTCTAACATATAGATATCATGCTCATTCTGCAGATACGAAAACTGAGGCTCAGAGAGGTTGTAACATAACTTAATAGGGACAAATAGTAAATAAAATTATCGACTCAAACCAGGGCTCTCTGACTGCAAAGCCCATAGTCATTATTCTGTGAGGAAAAATTATGTTACAACGTTCTTCTTTCTTCTTAAATTATGCAATAACTTTTAGCTCCAAAACTACCACTAACAAGATAATAAAGGAGAAAAGTAATAACTGCCTCAGTACATCCAGAAAAATACCTTTGTCTGCTAGCCAATGTCTGTTTTCCCTGTGTTCATTCCTTCAACATAGGGTCAGTGACAAGGTTCAAATGGGATTCTCACAAAGTCTATAAAACGTTGAAAGGCTTTTTAACTTCCTGTTAAGAAGTAAATCAGATCTGTTACCTAAGTCTTAGAACACTTTTAAGTCATAAATCTTACGTTCAGTGTGAAAAATCAAAACAAAACAAGACCCAAAGATCCCATAACTTTAATTTTGGTTCTAGGATCAGAAAAAAAAAAATGAAACTATTAAATATTTCCCCAAGATAATAAATAAATAAAAGATGACAAGAGCATCTTGTTTTGCTTTGACCTTACCGGGTTTAAACAGTAAAATTCATGTTAAAATAGCTTGCTACTATATTTCAAAGTGGTATACTCTGATTTTCATTACAACGTTCAATTTTCTGTTGGTTATTAGTCTGTCATATTGGAAAGCTGAAAACTATCCGGATATGATAGTGTTAGAAATTTCCAAATTAAGTGGGCATTTATAAAAGCCAAATCTGGCCCATTTTTAGAAGAGAATGTAAAATGTATTCCATGAACCACATTTTCATATTTGTTTGTCTGTTTTGCATTCCAATAACCAATAAAGGAAATGTCAAGCACAGGGAAGAAAAGCTTCCATGCTAGCAGAAGCATACCCAGTTCTGGTTTTTCTCTCCAAGTGGACCTACACAAGAAGAACATTCCCAGGATTAACATGCAGTCATGACACTTTTGCTACAACTGTGGCTTCCATGAAACTAGGGCGGCAGAGCTTACTTACAGGGACACTGATCCAGCGTTTTTTTTCTTACTGTTTTTTCAAAGTCATCAAAAGTGTTGACTGTTAACACAGTGCCAGATACTGTGCTAAGTAAAATATATTCAATCATTCCTTCAGTAACTATTAAGCACCTACTATATGCTGGCATTATTCTAAATACTTAGGATATACCAGTGAACAAAATAAAGATCCTGTTCTCATGGAGCTCCCACGAAAGCAGCAGGGGTAGGGGAAGATAAAGAAAAACACAATGAAAACAAGTGAGTAAACTGGATAGCCTCTTAGGAGGTGGTTAAGTACACAGGAAGGAAAAAAGCTAAACTGAGCACAGCAAAGACTGGGAATGCTAGAAGTTAAGGGCTATAACCTTAAGTATAGTGGTCAAAGTTGGCCTCACTGAGAAGATGATATTTGAGCAAAGTTCTGAAGGAAGGGAGGAAGTTGGTTGTACAGACATCAGAGGGAAGGGCCGTCTGAATACATGCAGGACAGGCCCAATGCAAAAGATGGGTATACTAAATTAATGCTCTAGCGGTAGAGACAACATACATGGTAAAACCTGAATGTGAATGGAGCAGAAACCAACAATTTAAACATGCGAAGTAAATGTTTTTAAAACCAGGAGATTTACAATTAACGTATCAGGCCAGGCGTTGTCTGGCATCACTTCTTACTCCCAAGAGAAAAATGTTAGTGAATGTCCTTTTTAGCAAAGTACTATCCTCAAAATAGCTCTCAGAGAGTATCTGTCTGGCTGAACTTTGAACCCAGCATCGGACTGCAGCCTCTGCTAATTTGCTCTGTGTAATTAATGTCATCCCTTTCAGACTACAGATTGTCATTCCAACCTGGAGTCATGTGTAAGAGGATACTCAGATGTTTTTCAGTGATAAATTTTTGATGGACCCAGAGAGCAAAATCCTATGGCCAAACAATGATGCTTTTACCCTCCTGGAACACCCCAGTCACTCTCCCCTTCAGAGTGTTCTTGTAGGTGATGTCAGGGAATATCCATAACTAAAAAGAGTATAAAATTTGTACCTCAACTTGGTTTCCATCTTTAAAAAAGATACTTAGTTTCTACGCTTAGGTTCAGTTTAATTTTATCTATCCTCCAAGTCCTAAATATAATACAGAGAAAATAAAATTCCAGGTCTTAGGAGTCAGAAAGCAAGACAATACTTTCTTCTTAAGTTAAAGATTTTTTTTCTTTTCTATATGTGAGAAAAATCATGTCTTTGTCATAGACGTTATCGCATTTCATGCCTTCTCACTGCTTTTCTATTACTTCACATAAGACAGTTCTACACATCAGTTTCAGTTATATTCTACTGATGCATGCGCAGAGTTCTAATTAACATCAATGGACATTATAAGCATGCCAAAGCAATATGCCATTTTAAACTTCTTGAATTAAACAAGACCATATGTTTTAGTGGAGCATAGTTGAATGATAAAATTAGTCTTCTGGTTTCCATACTAAAGGTTTGAATAGATAAACTGAGAATATACTTTCAAGCAAGTTTTCCTTCCAAGTCTACCTACCCTAATAAATTAATCCCTACTCTGATAACTCCATTCCTCTGGATACCCTTAGTACCAGTGCATTTACTCTGCGAGGTGCTGTTTACATAGCATTTTACAATTATTCTCAAATGCCTTCAGGCATTTCTGCTTTATTTTCCCAGACTATAAATTCTTTGACAATATGTTGAGCCTCATATTAATTCATACTTTCTACAACCACTTACTAAACATCTACAGTGAATCAAGAACTAAGATGCTGGAAAGTCAAAACATGAACAAGTCGAGGAGAGCACCCATTCCAGCACGAAAGATAAGAAAAGCAATCAACACAATGTATAGTCATACGGTGAAAAGTATGTGCAAACTTCTGTGCATGGAGAATTGACAAAGAAGACATCAATACTCTTAAGCTTTGCCCATCTAGATTGGCTAGGTCCAGTTGTAATGAGATATGGAAAGCTCATAATTTGTAGAAACAGCATCTAAGGATCAGAGGGCCAGGGAAGATTCAAATAGGACAGAGACCCTCCATCTACACAAGCTGAGATGTAGGGTGATCAAATGTGCCCATGTCAAGATGGTAACTACCCTGCCCTGACGAAAGGAATGCAGACGGTCTTTCTTGTAAGTGGTATCGGCCAACTTACCAAAGTAAAAACAGCCGGGATAAAGTTGTAGATTTAGATTTGGAAGAGGAGAAATTGGGGAGCTAAGAAATAAGGCAGTTTTAATATTAAGGGGAACGTGTGCAAGCATTTTCTCACTGGAAGTCAACGGGAGTAAGTTTATTTCCCACAGCTTCCAAAGCCTATTAATATGGTTTAAAACTCTAGCCTCTAATAGTAAGTTCTCCTATGTGGAGATGTGTGACTTTCTTGAGAGGAGACATGGAGAGTTTTACCATTACGTGCATTCTGATGAAACATTCACCTGAATGACTCCATAAGATAGAAACCACATTTTGCATTTCTTTTACTTGTGTGTTACAAATTTTTAATTGTTGAATTCAGGCGTGGTAATAATTGTATCAACATTCTTTAAGTACTTAAAGAATTAAACAGTACTTTATCAATTCTTCAGAATGTAATGCAAATATCAACAGCAATGATTTTTATATTAATGTGGACCAAAAGCCTAGAGTTTAGGAAAATATTTAAAACATGTCTTGATCCAAAAGCATTTTCTTGCTTGCAAAACATATGAGTAGAAAGAGAATTTTTAAAGAAACTGCCATCATCAAGTGACAAGAGTGGAAGAGAAAGTCACTTAACTTCAAGTCTATCTGATTGCATGTGAAATGTCTGACAAAGTTGGAGTTCCCTGTTTTTAATTCTTTTTTTTTTTTTTTCTAGTATGGGTCTTCACTAGAACATCATAGCCCATACAGGGAAAGAAAAAAAAAAATTAAAAACAGACAGGCTCATTTCCATTCTGCATTTCACATGCAATCAAAAGACTTGCAAAAAATAGCTCACTCCCCCATTCTCCCTCACCCCCTTGGGAGCACAGACTGCAGGGAAGATGAGGGGTAACCATCCACAAGAAGGAAGGATAGGATCCCTCGCTTAGATGATCATGCAGAATTTTGTTTAAATGTAACATTAAGAATACTTCATTAGAAAGAAAATAAAATGTATATTGTCTAAGAGCTCAGCTTTGTAAATTTCCAAAATTACATTACTGCTCAAATCAAATTTAAAATCTAAATTAATTCTAAAACAATGGGCAGCAAACAAGTCTACAATTGCTACTCAATGGTCAGCTGAATTTGAGTACATATGTTCCAGAAAAAAATGTGAAAGTGTCTGGAGAAAAAAGTCAAAAAATCTCACATTTTTCTTTGTCACCCGGACAAGTAAAGGAAAGCCATAAGGCTTCTTCTGAACTAGACAATCTCCTTGAAAGACAGTGTACATATATATGTTGGTTATCTTTGTACTCCTAGCACCTAGCAACGTGCCTGGGAAAGAGTAAGTACTAAGTAAGTATACGTTGTATTTAAAGATTTATACAACTCTCCATTTTAATTAATTATATTTAAATTTTCTTCCTAAAAGATGTGTTCTAACTGATGCCTTTGGCTATGTTTCTTGGAAGTTAGTTTAAAAACTACAACAGGGGCGCCTGGGTGGCTCAGTCGGTTAAGCGTCTGACTCTCGATCTCGCCTCAGGTCATGATCTCGCAGTTCGTGAGATACAGCCCGACGTCAGGCTCTGAGCTGACAGCACAGAGCCTGCTTAGGATTCTCTCTCTCCCTCTCTCTGCCCCTCCCTTGCTCGCTCGCTCTGTCTCTGTCTCTCTCTCTCTCAAAAATAAATAAGTAAACTTTAAAAAAAAAAACTGCAATAAATAGGGGTACCTGGCTGGTTCAGTCAGTGGAGCATGTGACTCTTGATCTCTGGGTTATAGATTCAAGCCCCACATTGAGTGGAGAAATTACTTGAAAGAAAGAAAGAAAGAAAGAAAGAAAGAAAGAAAGAAAGAAAGAAAGAAAGAAAAGAAAAAAAAAAACCCTACAATAATATTTAAAATCAGTGAAAAAAAAATGATGATGGATTAAAATATTTTTGCCTTTATTACTACTCTGAATCCTTTATTACCTCTCTCGAGTTCTACATTTGAATCTATTATTATGGCTAATACTCCATTAAATCTCTGGATTTAAGACTATGAGATTACCTAAGCCAGCATTCCCCAAAATGTAATCTGTAAAACACTGGCTCTAAAAAAAACGCTAACAGGTTGTTCTTGTGGGGAGCAGGGGGGGATTGGCAAGAATAAGTTTCCACAGTCCAACCAGACTGGAAAAATCAACATTACGTGGGCTTTTTAATGAAGATCTCAGAGATTTTCTTAATGCTGATGTGCATTATTAAGTATGTGGTATTCTGACACACCATTATTTTATGCTCCACTAGAAAAGTTAAAAAGTTGCCAATGACACAATATTTTCTCACACAATGGTTTAAACTGCATCCTGATTATCGAGATGATAAAATGTGAGAATAGAATTGATACAATATGGTAGTATGCAGTTTCTCAATTTGACAATGAGATCAGTTTACATGGCTTTAGTAGAACCAGTGTTCCTCCGGTTACAATTCGGAAAGTGATAAACTCCTAGTCCAAAGTTCTCATGAGGAGACCAAGGCCTAACAAAGTTACAGGACGTGGTCACACACCTGGTTAATGAGAGCCAGGCTCTCTGGTCTGCAGTGTTCCTGCTTTAATTTAGTCATTCATTACATTTCTTTCTTGAACTCATGCTTTGTTGTGCTTTAACATGCCCATTTTTTACTCACCCATGTGCTCACAGTCCATTCCCACCCCCATGCCGCCATCCCCCCACCCCCAACACTTCCTGCTAATTACATCTACACATTCCTTCAATATCCTTCAGAAGAACTGTCATTGCTTCAGATCCTATTCCAAGAAGCCAGTCTGCCATTCTGTGCAGAAAGAGAGAGGCACGGCGCTTCTAACTTCTTTTACTCCCTCCCACCAGAGCAAAACAAAGGAGGAAATATTTATATAGAATCATAAAACCATCAACTATATAACTTCTTTCATCCTATAGATAACAAAACTAGGACTTAAATGGCCATCTTTCTCACCAGAATGTACATTCCTTAAAAACAGAGATCACATTACTTACAACGTGCCATTATTTTGATACATAAGCTGATACTACTTATTTACACCCATTCATTCATTCCACAAATATTTATTGAACACTTATTATGTGACAGACACAATTCTACTTGCTGAGATGCAGTTGTGAACTAAAGAGACAAAAAATTTCTGCCTTTCCAGGGATCACTTGGCAGGAACCAAGGATTTCCTACATTAGAAATAGACTTTGGCCGATCACCTTTCCCAGACTTTTTTGACATCCCACCCCCCTCCTTTTTTAATTTTTCCAGCTTATTCCCCTTACAGCCAGGGATTAAAGTCACACAGAGTAAATTCTGGGAAATGTGAAATAATGTTAACACCTGAGGGTTATATCTAATTGTGAAAGGTTTGACAAGAAAGTTCTATCATGCTTAGTTTAGAGATGAAGAAAAGAATAAAGGACACAAAACAGATTCATGGGGCCAGAAAGCAAACTGGTGGTAGAAATAAACTCGTAAGTACAGACTAAGCTTCTAATCTGTTTCTTCAAATACTCTAATGATTTAAATTAACACTCCATTCTGTTTGTAATTATGTGGCTAAATATAATAAATGTATCTATTGTTGAAGGAAATGCTTATCCTAACAGTTGAGTGAATTTAAATTCTATAAATGTATAGGTCTTACAAATCACTTAAATAACTGATATCTTCATCATTTCATGGTATATTTTTTATAACATGCATTTTTAAGTGACTAACACAAGTACAAACATACTAAATGTAAAAAAAGAAAAGAGAAAAATATTAGGGAGTTGAAAATAAACAAATGGAAATTTTCATCTTTTAAATAAATGCTTGATTTTTAATGCAAAGGCACAAAAAGTAATTAGAAATAATTTGCCATTGCATCTCAGTGAAATCTTTTTATTTCAAAGCACTTTAAATTAAACTGTGTCTGGCAAAAACAGTCATGGAAATTTAATCCCTAATTAAAATGTTTAGGATGAAGCTATAAACTGGAAGAGACCGACGATGACAGTCCATCAAGTCTGTAACCTCAATATTAGAGAGTCTCCGAGAACTGCCAGGCAGTCCTCATTCCTTCATTAAACATATGTTTAATGACAGCAAAAGGTGGCTCAGGCTTATCTGAATAAATCCTTCTATGATCTGATAGGTAACATTACTGTGAACATGTTTAGATGGACAAACACCTAATAACTTCACTTATAAGATTCCCCCAAAGTCCATATTGTCTAGATAATCTAACCCTGTAGAATTATCATTTGTTTTCAGAACTCATATGTTTTATATTCTTTCCAGTCATTGTTAATTAGCTGACCAGTGAATTTCTCAAACTAAAATTTGTTCTTTTGTTTGTCCCCATTTTCATCTCTGTTGCTACTAGATGTTGCTACATATTTGGTAATTACTAATGTACATATGAAGAATTTATTCCATATTTACCAACAAATTAACAAAATCCACCTTTAACAAACCATATGCCCAACACCTTATTCATACAGATGTATTGTTCTATAATTTAGCCTTGTGCGCAAATAACTTTTAAAACTCATGTGGGAATTGGATGTCATACAGCAAGTTTTCAACATTAACATTAAAACTTTATTATGTCATAGAGCTACTAAAACATTTTTTTTAGAAAAAAAATAGCTGCATCAGAGCACTCATTAGTCAACATTTTAAATATAATTTTTCTTAGTTTCCAAAAATATTTTAATTCATGTAAAAAACTATTCATGTATAACAATCAACATGTTAAACTAATAACATTTTCAAGATTATATAAAAATTTGAAACACGGCAAAACAAAATGTGAAATTTTCTTTCATTCTTGGGTGGTCTGCTGAAGAAAATTTAGTTGCATATAATACTATAAATTACTGTTAAATCACTATTTGGATTTAAGATAAGTTAATTTATGAAAACTTGTTTCAGTTTATAGAAAGTCCACACATGAAAGACAATTTCGATGAGATGTCCAAGCATAAGGGACTTGGATCCTAATGAAAATGGAAAAAGGTTTTGCACTCTACAAATATTGTTTGAACATTATATAAGCAGAAAAATTTGTGGTTTGTAAATCCACATGTTCTTAACGTAATATTCTTGACATACTTTTGTTTAAGTTTTCACAATGCACCTATGTGCTAATGAGAGCAGTACACGTTCATGCTGTGAAAGAATGTAAACCTAGCGCCATCTACTGGAAAAGTAGGTACCATTCAATCAATTAATTGCGAATTATTTTGTGAATTGTGTGAGTTGAAATTTGTATGTCTATTTTTTAAACACTATGTTCTCTAAAAAGAAATCTCCCTCAAAGCATTTTAATGTAATAAAAGAAGTTAGGTAAGATTAACATGTAAGACAATGGTGAAACTGAAGAATGGAGGGCATTCATCCAAATACGTGGCTGAGAATTCCACTGGTGATATGAATAAAGAAATCAGGAATACTGTGTTCTAATCAGAGTTTTTTATGTTGGTTTCACGTGTATCTTTTAGAACACAGGTTCTGAACCTGTGGTCAAAGAGCCCTTCCCTTACGAGTTTCAGAATATCTAACAAAAACCTTTGAATTACATACAAAATTGTGTGTAGGTGCACATAAGTACTTTCTGGGAGATTAGAGTCATAACTTTTATCAAAGAATCATGAAGATAGTTCATCTTTTCTTAACCATAAAAGGTTAAAAAATAAAACTGGAATAGAAGGCCAGCCTATGCAGTAGATGAACAGCACACTGATGATTTCAATTATTTTTTTTCAAGGTAAGTAAATATAATATTAGATGCCATTAATGAACTATTGCCAGCTCAAACTTGGACAGTAATTATTCTTACTTGTGGATGGTGCTTTGGTGCATATCTCTTGTAGTTCCTCTTTACAAATGGAAATTTTAAAGCACAGCAAACAACATTAATTTGCTCCAGAGAAAAGTGATCAAAAGAGCCGGAATTCCTAATTCTCATAATAAGCATAGTATGTACTTATTCCCTTCCTCAAAATTTTATCTACTACCAAAACCCCAACTGTTTGAAGAAAAAAAAAAACACAAGTCTGGATAATATATATTGAATCTGTGTTACCCCTTTTTTGCTCTCTGTTAAGCTACAATGTGTTTTATATCTCAGGTATCAACTGCATTGGACAAAATGCAATAAAGTGAGAAAAGAGAAAGGAAATTGTTTTCCATAATATATTCAAAAGCCAACCAAACTATAAACTTTACTTTTAATCTTCCCATGCAAAAGAGGCTCAAGTAAATTTGTATTCTCTGTTTTAGCTATCACTTCACCTACATGTAAACTTTCCAAATGTTTATCCATTCACTTAACAAATATTTATTAAGTGCCAGGCATTGTGCTAAGCTCTAGAGAGTTCTAGTTATACAGATGATATTCTATGACTTGCAAACACCATTTGCAAAATATCTCTAAGGCTTGTAATTTCTACATTAGAATATTATGATATGGTATCTTTACGAGCTGCCCAAGAGCCATGTGGCTCTTCAATCCATGGTGACTGTAAAATACACCAATGAAGTCAAGTAACAACCACATATTATGTGTATGATGTTAAAGAAAAGTATGATTTATCACCGTAATTAGTACTATTTAGACAAATACTTTCACTTGGCTGGAAGCTACCATGCTATCTAGTCTAAGCTACAATTAGACTTAATTTTTATCAAGCACTGAAACTATGTATAAAACTGTGCTCCCTAATCCCTCCTCAGATAATGCTTCAGTCTTGATTTGGTGGTAAGGAATTCTAATGTTCAAATGTGGAAAAGATTTCTGTTCTCCCACCACAACGTGGCAGATGTTTCTACAAATTCCTAGCCATTAATTAGTTTCCAGATTTGATTAAGCCAAAGCCAAAAATAAAAACAAGTAATAGTTAATAAAATCACAGAATCTCAGAACTGAATAGATGATCTAATTTGAATTCTTCGTTTTAAAGATAAAGAGACTGAGATCTGAAGAGGTTTACAGTCATGTTCAAGGTCACACAAGTTAACGACAGGGCTGTGGTTAGAGTTTTCTGACTCCTATCCCAGTGCTCTTTTAATACAAAATGAAACTGTTATAGGAAATTAAGACAAAATTCTGAGAGAGAAAGAAATTACCTTTAATTACAAACATGAATGAACCATAACTCAGATGCACTTAATGAGCTCTAAATTAATATTATGCTTTATTTAAAAATAAGAAGTAAAAGAAGTCAAAGCTGAAAAATGATAGATCACTCTTCTGGGATGTGGCCTTCCTACAGGTCAATCCAGTTATAATCAATTTTAAGAGCCTGTTCCAATTATTTTTTAGTTCTGGAATTATTTTGTATTGAATAATACCTGAAATTAGTAGGGTACTGGCTAAGGGAGCAGAAATCTTTTTGATTTACAGAGAATTTTGTTGTAATAGGTTTTGACCAGGGAACAGTAAATTAAAGCAAGACTCCAGACTTTCACCTTAATTTCCCATATCTCCAGTATCGGCCTCTTCCCTCCATACTTACACAAAGTAATAAGGACAAGAATGCCCACTTCAACTTCTCTTTTCAAAATATAAACAGTTGGTTTTATTGCTATTGAACTTTATTTCTTCAACATTTCTATATTTCTAACAGTAGAATTCTGTTAGAGAAGTGGATGGTAACAATTTTACTAATATTCAAGTCATAAAATATGTAAATGCTGGAAGACTGACTTTCATTAACACTGTAAAAAGTAAGTGGTGCCTTAATGGCTAAGGAATTATGGAATACTATTCTAGCCAATTCATCTAGCGAATTAAAATGGATTTGCAGGCCAGAAAAGCAAGAGACTGAGCTTCCATCAGTCCTGGATAGTTAGAATAAAAGAAACATGTATACAGGACTTGAATTCCGGTTCAGCAGGATGCATTAAGTAAAATAAAGCTATAAAAACAGGTTGAGATGGTTATTTCTCAAACATTAAGTGCATTTGTGGTTCGTATTAAAGTGAAAATAGTTAAATGAAAGATAGGACATATTTAAATGTTCTTAAAAGTCTATTATACTAGGAAAATTCATGATAGATCGATAGATAATAGATAAGATAGATAGATAGACAGACACAGAGACCTACAGTGAACTTAGTTAACATTTATATATTGTGCTTACTGAATTCCAGCCATTGTCCTATGCACTTTTCACATCCTCATCTACTTCATCCCCTACAGCAACCTAATGCTATTATTAACTCTCATATTACAAATGAGGAAGACCTGGTACACAGCCAGTTAAGCGGCACGGCCAGCCTTCAAACTCAGACTCCAGAATCTGTGTGTTTAAGCCCTGTGCAGTAATGGTTACCACTCAAGAATTATCAGTTTTGTCGAATTTATTGTTGAATCATTTTGATACCAAAATTTAAAGACACTTATATCTCAATTAAACAATTCCATCATGAAATCCTTTAATTCCATGATTCTAATATCTCAAGGAATATATTATTACTTATTTATTAACTAATGAGGTGTTTCTGTAAATACTCAGCCTCCTCTGTGTATAGAAAACTCATGTTACAAGAACAATATTGGTGCTTTTCACACTTTGGGGTGTTATTCAGTGGGAAACTTGGTTATATATAAACTAAATAACTCTCATATATAACGCATTGTTAGGAAAAAGTTCCACGTGGCACAGGGACTGCGTTAATTGCTGTTCTCCCTCAAGCTCATATACAATTCAGCAGGTAAACCTTGTCAGTTCTACAACCTGAATCTCTCTCGAGTCCCTCCCCCCTTCTTTCCAAACCTGAGGCTCTCAGCACTTTCTGCACTTTCTGAGTCCCCTCCAGCCTCAAACTCAAACTCCCCCAGTGTTTTCTGTGGTGGCGATGCAGGGGCATGGCTGGCTCGGGGAGGAAAAAGTACTGACAGAGTGATTGGGGCCCTCAATGCACGAAGCTTCATTAGCCTCTCAAGTCACCACAAATAGACATAAAATCTATTTAACAACAACAACAAAAACAACAGCCGTTTACTACTCAAATACAGCTTCAAAACAAAGGCCTTAGCCACCCTTCAAATCAGGTTGCCATCCCAGCCTTCTCAGAAACATCTGGAACCAGCATGGACTTTCCATCATACTAAATCAATAATCCTTATAAAATGCAAACCGAGTCATGTTATTTCACCTTCTTCCCCTTCTCCAGGATTTAAATTCTTTAAAACATCACCTAAGACATTTCATGATCTGGCTACCTTCCTTCCTCGCCTCGTGCTTGCGCTCCCCCACCCGAGCTGGCCATATTAAATAACCTGCCTCTCACTGGACGTACCTTGCTCCTTCGGGCCTTCGTGTCTTGCCCACGCTAGTCCATACCGGAGAGCTGTCCTTCCCACTCATTGGCCACCTGGCTAACTGATGCTTATAGATTGAGATTTAGCTTAGAAACTATATCCTCCACAAAGCCCTCCTTTAAACTTCAGAGACCTTCCCTCCTTTCCAAATGTTTTCCCCCCCACCAAAGAACGAGGACCACCCTTCTCTGAATTCCCCTAACTTCATTCAGCCCTATCACCACACAGTTCAACGGTCTTCACACAGCACCATTTCCACCCTGTGCTCATTAGAGAAATCAGCTTGATCTTCTGTATCATTATATCCTCACTGCTTCACACAATGCCCGGCACTCACAGTTAATATTCAGTGAATGTTTAATGAGCTGGAATTAAATTCTCTAGACAATATAGCAATAGAGATATGTATATTAGTAGAAAATAGAAATAATGTTGATAATAATGTTCACACAAAATATCTGACCATTCTGACTTTCATAATAAAAGTAAAATATTAAGTTCATGCTATAGGCACATAAGGCAATTTTGGACTTTCATGCCTCACTTGTGTAACAAGCTGAAAATCACATTTTTTAAAAGTATAGTGAGTGGTTCTAAATTAAGAACCAGTTGACACGTGCATGCTATATATGTTCTGTTTATTTGGTCATTGTTAAGTACAACATCATTTCTTTTTGACTATAATAAATAAGTAACTGTATTATACTACGGTTGTTCATTTTCATTTTTCCGCTCCCAAAGTAATGGCCACATGTGAAACGAAAACCATTTTCATTATCCTTTAACAAGAGATGAATATCCTATTTGGGTGATTCGGGGCAGTTTCTTATGAAGACTGCCAGCCTCTCGTGAACATTATGATTTTCAGATGTGTAGTGTGCATTAAAGAACAAGAAGATATCATGAAATATTAGTGACAATTATAGACTGAACAAGGAAACTGGACAATGTTTCCAAGAGTTATAAGGATTGTGGAAATGAGTGTTACTCCAAGTAGAGTGGTGATTTATAACCAATTTCCGTCTTCAAATTAGGGCCCAAGTGAAAGAAAACGGAATTTAGCAAAACGTTCTGGTGTATCATTTCCTGCAGCAGAAACACCCACCCAGACCAGTGCCCTCACTAGGTACAGGACAAGAATCAGCAACCTGAGGGAAGCCCACAGGCTCGCAGGGCTACTGGCTGGCTCTTTGTCACCAAATGCAGCAGGTTGAATGCAGACATCACTGTGATATCTTCACCAACAAAACGAGAGGCAAAGAACAGGGGCAAGAGCTGAGTAGGAGAAAAAAAGAAAACAAAAACAAATTAAAACATCACAAATGTTAATTAACCACATTCATTGCACAATTGATGGTTACGGTTTTATCTGGAACTGAACACATACACACAGTGGTAATAAATTTCAAATGCCTATTTTTCAAATGGTGAGCTTACTTGCAACCCAGGCTTATTTACATCTTATGAAAAAAACATACAAGATATAAAAGTGTAATCTGTGAACACACTTTGCAAGAGGTCAGAAAAGAGACCAAGTTTAAAACAGTTGAAAAGAATCAGCATTTACTGAGTCCATACCATGTGAGAGGAACCGTCTGGGGCCTAATACACACATTGTATCATTTAATTCTTACAATAAACCTAGGAGGTAGGTTTTATCCCCCAGTACATATGTGAGGAAATCGAGGCTCAAAGGTCCAAGGGCACATAGCAAATAACCAGTGGAAAAGGTATTAGAAAACCCTGTTTTATCTCACTGCAAAGCCACGCTCTTTCCTTTACACCATGTTGCCTCCTTCCAGCAATTATTTGTAAATCTCCCTCCCTGAAGAAGACTGTAAAATATTGCAAGATGAAGAGAATCCTTTTGTTACAGTTTCTTTCTTAATCTTTTTTTTTTTTTTTTAAATAGAGAGCCAAATACCCTACAGACAACCAGGAGACTTCACTTTAGAACGTGTTAAGTTTGAACAAAGCATAGGAAATAGGAATTTCCATCGGACCTTATCATTTATAATTTCTAGGCCAATTCTGTGAGTAATATTCACAACCTAGCCTTAAAAAGGCTAAAACTATTTTATAAAGTTTTGGAAATGAATCTATGTGGAAGAATCTCAAAACTGTGTAAGTGTTAAACTTTAGAGAAAAGTTCAGCTGGTATTTTCCTTCAAGTTTTGTACGATCCTGCCACTGATAAACTTCAAACGAAGCCTGGAAAATACTAGATTAATACTAACTTCTAATATTTTATTTTAAGTTGGCATCACAAGTGACCTTAACCACTAAATGTCCAAAAATGGACATAAGATGAAAGTCTTATTCATTTCCTGGCCCTCATCCCCCCAGAATAAAAGTCTGTTCCTGGTCTCTTCTGACATCCTTGAAGAACAAACACATAATAAACAGTAATGTATTTTACCAAATCACTCTGGAGTATATCTGACAGAAATCTGCTTGTATTAACATACCTGAACTCTGACTTCTTCAAACTAAACTCGCTACAAACCTAAAACATTTTTGTGTTATGAACTGGAGACAAAAGGGAGGAAGAGGGAAGGTAAGTATCACAATGCACAGCCGAAAAGAACCATTAAACATAAATAAACATGTCATTTTCACGAGTGACTGCAGAACAGGGAAAAGAGCATTCCTTTGGAGCAGACTACTGACTAATAAAAGATCAAAGGTCTATACCTCACAACGCTATAAATAAAAACGTATTTTTTTTTCCATGTGACCTTCTCCGAGAGGAATAAAGTGTGCACGATGAATGTAATTACTTAGCGAAGCTGCTGCCTCATTGTGCTCCCACAGCTGACCATAAAACGTCTTCCTATCCTGTTTCATCAACTGCGGTACCAGGCGGCCTGCGCGCCTACCGATGGCCTCGGCCATCTGGCTTGTGTCAAAGCCAGCACACAGGAAGAAAGGGAGTGATGTCACTCTGCAGGTCAGGCAAAGAACAAAGATGCATTCTACAATTAAAAGCTGGGGGCCTCGAATACCGGGGGGCCCTCCAGCGTGATATGACTGTGTGATTTAACGTCCAGACTGGTACATTTCTTTCTACCCAAAGAGCCAGGGCTCCATCTAGTGGCAAATTAGTTTTGCCCAGTTTTCTTTAAAAGCAAACCCCTGAAGTGTTACATTCGCACCAAGAAAGTAGAACAACTAAAATGATCAACTTTTAGAGCAGTCTAGTATTTTTGCACTGAAGAATGCAAAAAGTATATTCATCTCAATGCTCTCCGTTTTAAAATCCTATGAAGCACACATCTCATAGGTGAGGATTTGATAGAACCCTTATATTTTTAAAGCTCTAACCCTAATTATAGCAGAAAAACCAGCTAATTTTGCAAACTGCATGTAAAGTGACATTACTTACACACTACTCTGAAAATATGTAGCTAAGATATAAGGTGAAAAACAGTTCTAAAGAACAGACACGTGCATCCAGATGCCTTGGTGAAATCCAATTCAATCTTCTACATCAACAGAACACAAGAATCACAGTCAATATGGCTCTAACGTGATGCCAAGAGCAACTCTAGGACAGAAAAAGAACTATCTTCAGGCTGAACTGATTTATGTTTTAATTAATGTTTTCCACTTACATTTGCAGTAAATGGAATTAAATATTTTGACAAAGTGATCTAAAATACAGAACACATTTGCACAAAAGATGGGCTAGCACAGCGGATGCGTGAGCTATGGGGTCAGATGACCTGGGTTTGAACCTGACCCTGTTCCTAACTAGCTGTGTTATCTGGGACAAATTGCTCACCCCCTCGGTGCCTCAGTTTCAACTCTAAAATAAATGAACTGATAAAAAGCACTTGGAACAACTTCTGGCACAGAGTATATGCTTGGCAAATGTTAGCTGTTATTATTATTGTTGTTTACATGCACAAATATTCACTGTATTTTAAAATTACATGAATTAGATATTTCTAACAGCCCATTTACACCCAATCCTACTTAGATATAGCAGGCCATTCTCCAAAGACAGAATCTTTTTTAGGCCAGAAAAACTTACTACTCTTTGATGCATTTCCACAGTAAATTATTACCCTAACAAAAATGGTAGGATCAAGATATCCTAAGGCTAACCGTTGATGAAACCCTTGGCGTGTGGCAGGCACTGCTCTAAGCACTTCAATTTACTGGCTCTTTTAACCCTCGTGGCCTTAAGAGATACATACGATCATTTTCCCATTGTTAGACGTAGAGGCATAGAGAGGTTAAGTAATTCGGCTAAAATCCTACATCCACTAAGGACTAGGGCACTTAAGTAATTGGACTGAAATGATTTAATAGATTTGAACACAGGCCATCTAGTTCCAGGGCCAGTGCTCTTAACCACACAATACAATTGACAATGAAAGCCTGAGGCTGTACCAACCCACTCTAAATACTTGATTCCATGTTTCCCTACTAGATAATGTGACTGACAATAAACATTCAATAAGGATTCAATTAATTCAAGAACATTATTTGAAGATTCTCTCCCTTGACACTGAGTGAAACAAGTAAGGACTTACGGAAGAAAAAAAGTCCAAGACGTTCTCAGATTTCTAGATTTGCTCTTTCTGTCCACCAGGTGCAACTTCCCTTTCTCTTTCACTTTATTTTTTCTCCAAACCCCTTGGATACACCTTCAGGATATCTCCTAAAGATGTCTAGAATTGACTCCCCTTGAATCTACCAAAGCTTCAATATGTTGATAATATAGTACTTTTGAGGGCCAAGAAACTCAATAGCTACACCTCCCCACACGCCCGGAAAAAAAACAAGTTTCCCTTTGGCAGCTTTCTTTCCTTTACACTCCCTGAGCTGCCTGGGTGAGGGCCCTAGCCAGAAACAACCCTAGTCCAAAAAGAGGCAAAAGAAGCACATGCATCTGAGGAGTGACAATCTTTGGGGAAAGAATTGACATTAAACACCCTGAAGAAATTAGCACTGAGCAAAAATCTAATTCTCCAAGTTTATTCTCAACTTCCTCACTTTGGTATTGCCTCTGATTCAAATAATTGCCTAGCAGAATAACATTTATAAGTAATCAACATGTTGTGTTTTTAATGCCAGACACACTCCCTATGCATCTTTCTAATTTCCCAGAATATCTAGCACATCATTTTGAAAATATCTGGTGTTTAAAAACACTGGTTGAACAACATCTAATGCAGTATCACACCATGCATTAAGAATAGAATCAGATTACATGATAGTCCATAACTTTCTGATTAAAACTTTTTGTTGATTCCCCAATGCGTATTTCAGGGTTTCCCAAACCATGTTCTGAGAAACAGGAGATACCCTTCCAAACAAGTCTGTAGTCAAATAGTTGTGGAAATGCTATCCAATATAAAGAATCCAAGAGGTTTCACAGTAAATACCTGCTTAACTGTCTCAACTGGTGCCTCTCAAATCGTTTTGACCATACAAAACCCTTTCTTTCCTATCACCACCCCACAAAACACATTCTGGTAAATCTTTTGGGTGAAGTCCAACTTCGTAAACAAAGCATCTGAAGTTCCACATCTATCTGTCACCTAACTCTTGAGACTTTTCTTTTACCATACCTCTGCATCCCACCCTGCCCCATGCTCCTGCCACACCGGGATACTCATAATTTCCCCCAAGTAAGTTCACTGTTTCCCACTTTTACCTTCACGTCCTTCTTCATTCCATATCCTTACTCTCCTCGTCACCATTCCTAACCTCTCCCATCTGGCCTCCACTGAGGGGCCAATACGCTATCACATCCCCTAAAACAATTTTCAGGGCACTAATTGCTTATGTCTCTGTCTCCCTCTTCTGGATTATAGAGTTCCTAAGCATAGTGATGGTATCTTTCTTATCTTGGTATCCCAGTATCCGGCACCCAATAGCCACTCATGTACTGAGTGACAGAATGACTCCATGAATGACTGACTCCATGGATCATCATTTCCCACCTTGCTATTTATCTCTGCTGTCTCAACTGCTAACAGTGCTTAAAGGTGAGAATTTGAATTAAAACCAGTTGGTTCTTTCACAGGAATCAGCAGTTCCTACAAAGAGGTGAGAAGTTGAAAACACATCTGACTTGAGAGCCAAAGATAATTCGAATGCCCTACTTTGGTCAAAAATTTTTACTTCTTCCCCATCTTTTTTTCCCCCCAGAACTCTGCCATCCAAAAATTTGACTAAAATTAGTTTGTTGGTTTTTTGGTTTGGGTTTATTTTTATTTCCTTTTACTTTTTTCCTTGCAGTTGAACAATAAACTGCCAAAGAGAGATGGTATAAACGGAATCCAGAGAACTCACGAAGTTGATAATTAGCCCCAGAATAAATGAGCTGATTGTCCTAGTGGATTTAAAATGTCAAACCTAAAGGTCAAATCTCTTTCCAATAAATACCAAAAGAATGTCTACATCAGTGGTTTTCCACAGGCTGGTAAAATATCCCCCGAAAACTGCTGGGGTCAACAAAGAGCAGACAAATTTGAATTTTGTCAAATAAAAATAAAATAAAAACAAAAGCCCAAACCCTAATCTCACCACACTATCAGAAAAGAAAGACTGTTAACACCAAGACTAGAAAAAGAAATATTCTGAATAGAATATAGTTAGTTTTGTGGGAAAATTTTTTCATTGTTGCTGCCCTTGTTTCATTATGAAAAGAAGAAACATCATGGGCCACCAGTTGAGAACCACTAATCTAAATGTCTACCATAAAGTTCTATAAAAATATTGTTGTTCTTATTAGCACAGTGCCTAGCACAGTTTATGTTCAGCTAATGTTTGTTGAATGAAGTGTTCAATTACGTCATTTACTTCTTGCAGTCAATAGGCCATTAGCTAGAACTGGACATCCCTTTTGTTAAGCAAAGATCTGTTTGCATTTGTTACAAGAAACAGCCAGAACCCTGGCTATTCAGAATCCTAAGTCAATCTTCCAAACCATTTAGAGATAACACTTTGAAGATAAGGAATTTTTTTAATTTATTTAATTATTTATTACCATTATTTTTAAATCCAAGTTAGTTAACATATAGCGTAATAATGGTTTCAGGAGTAGGATTTAGTGATTGATCACTTACGTATAATACCCAGTGCTCATCCCAACAAGTGCCCTCCTTTTTTTTTTTTTAATGTTTGTTTATTCTTGACAGAGAGAGAGAGAGAGAGAGAGAGAGAGAGAGAGAGAATGAGTGGGGGAGGGACAGAGAGAGAGAGTGGAAGAGAGGATCTGAAGCAGGCTCTGTGCTGACTGGCAGAGAGCCTGATGCAGGGCTCAAATTTATGAACTGGGAGACCATGACCTGAGCTGAAGCTAGATGCTTAACTGACTGAGCCACCCAGGCACCCCCCCAACAAGTGCCCTCCTTAGTACCCATCACCCATTTAATCCATCCCCTCACCCAACACCCCTTCAGCAACCTTCAGTTTGTTCTCTAAGAGTCTCTTATGGTTTGCCTCCCTGTTTTTATCTTATTTTTCCTTCCCTTCCCCTATGTTCATCTGTGAAATAAGTCAGTCAGAGAAAGACAAATATCATGACTTCACTCATATGTGGAAGTTAAAAAACAAACATGATAAGGAATTTCAAAAAGTTACTCAGTTCATCTATATACATTCCTGGGGAAAACAATGTGCTAAGAACTGATGAATATGCAAAGATGTAAGATATAGTCTGTGCTACCAAAAAATGTACTAACCTAGATGGAAACATAAGACATGCACTAAATGCCTTCCTTAGTAGAGGTGGAAATAAAGTACATGGAATTATAGAGAAAGGAATATTGCTTCTAACTTCGAAGAAGGGAGTGGCAGAGAACCAGGGGTGTTGAGAACCAAAGAAAAGCTACACATAAAGAGCTTTTTTTCTCCCCCCTTAAATATCTCTGGGGTTAGTAATTTTTTAATTTTTGATCTCAGGATCTCTTTACACTCCTAAAAACTATCAAGGACTCAGGATGTCTTTTGTTTATATGGTCATACCTATCAATACTTAGCATATTGAAAATTAAAATGAGTAATTTCAAAAATATTTGCGTATTCAATTAAAAAAATAAATATTTTAAATGACATTTTTAGTGAAAAATAACTGCATTATCCAAAACATGAGTTTTTTATTTTTGCAAATCTTTTCTATCTGGCTTAACAAAAAAAAAACTGGATTTTCATGTGTCCTGTGTTCAATCTGTTGTGATATGTTGTTTTGGCTAAACTATGCATATATGAATATCTTGCCTCACTCAGGTAAGTTCTTAGAAAGGGAGGAATATTTTAATAACTTTTTCAGAGAACTATAGGTATTCTTCTTTGATATTATACCAAAACTCAACGAAATGATCATCTGAAACTATTATCAATAAACTTTTCATACAATTACATTAAACTCAATGGTCTATCTTGCATTTTGAATGGATCGTCTAACTTTGCATGATTTTGTAACATCATGCAATGTTCATCTGGGTTATGCAGATCTTTCCTAAGTTGACACATGTCATTATCAATATCAAAAATTATATTCATTAATATCACTGCTGATTTCATCAGGAAAGTCTTTAAACACTGAGAAGCTGTCAAACAAGCTCATGGTGGCAGGCACAAGTTTTCCAAACTTTTATTTTTTACCTTGCAAGCTCGAATTTATCATTACCAACAATGCTGTCGGCTGTTTTCCTTAAAGTGGCAGCAGCACTTCATTCACTAAGAAAATGCATGCCAAGCCCAAGTTGAAATAAGCAATTTGTCTGTTGGTCATTCTGTCAAGCAAAATGGTGTTCCAAACAATTGCACAAGTGCTTTGCCCGGAGACAACCATTGTTCTTTGGTGTGCAGAAACACTTTATAAAATGTACTTCCCATTACTTCACACAGAATATTACAAAGATATGTAATCAAGGTCAAGATTTAATAAAATTAATATAAATTTTACTACTTCATCAAGGACATTCTTATGTGAAAATGGCTTTTTCCTCGCACGGGTATGTTAATAAAGCATAAAATGATTACTAATAAAGTTTGTTGCCACAAAACCTTGATTCATACTAAGATACCAGCAGTGTTATCCGCTTTGGCTTTTCCAACATCAGTGCAAATGTCAGCACAATGAAAACAGGAAATAATATCTTGGTACTAGTAGGAAAATAGTTTTCACTTCATGAATCCCTTGAAAGGGTCTAAGAGACTCTAAGGGTCCTCAGCCCACACTTCAAGAACTGCTAGTCTGGCATATTGCTTGGCACATAGCCAGCACAATGAATCTTCAATAAATATTTGTGGAATTAATGAACAATGAACAGAGAAATACATGTATAATTTATCCCATGATGTTTAAGAAACAACAAGTGGTTAGAAAATAATATCAGTAGTCTATTTAGACTTCTCACTACTTCTAGAGGTAATTAGTACATTTCCTATTTCATATAGTCTGTGGACAAATGCGAAATGTTAAACTGTTTTATCAAAATGAAGAGGGTAGTCATGACAGGTTTCTGAAAGTAAGAATCAGAATGTTACAACCCAATTTTCTCAGCACCAATCTTTGAAATTCACAAAATCATGTGTACTGATAAAGGAGAAGAAAACAAATTCCGAATTAGTGTTATAGCTACAAAAGGGGAATTAACTTGTTGATAAATTCACTCAACATTTCTGAACCTATATCATACACATGGTACTATTAATCCATGTAATGCCTACCAATAAAAACCTGCAAGTAGAATAACCAAAGAATTAGACCTTTTGGAAATGCTCGACAATAACAGAAATGTATCATTACATAGGTTTAGAACTAGAAAAAAATCTTAGAGAACACCTAACACATCAGTTTTTGAACATGAACTCACCACCCACCACGGGTAAAATAGGAGTTACGAAGTGTTTCACAAGCAATTTGTTAAAAATTTACTTACTTAAAAGTTTAATGTGAGACAGAGCATGAGTGGGGGAAGGAGCAGAGAGAGAGGGAGACACAGAATCCAAAGCAGGCTCCAGGATCTGAGCTGTCAGCAGAGAGCCGGACATGGGGCTCAAACTCATGAACCATGAGATCATGACCGGAGTTGAAGTCAGAGGCTTAACCCAACTGAGCCACCCAGGCACCTCAAAATTAACTTTAGATGTCAAAGTTTGAGAATAAGATTTTTAAGAAAACTAGGATGTATTTAGAGTTATCTCTTTAACAACGTCACCCTGGTTTTACTAGTTGTCTGACATGTTTTCTTGAGTGGGAGAGAGAAGAGTGGAGTTAGAACTCGAACCAGGAATGTGCGGCCTAGACCATCTGTTCCTCGAGTCTATAATCACAATCTGTCGTATGACTGTGTGACTATGCTGCTCACAAAGTATCAGCCATCATGTGTATCTCAGTGGGAAAAAAAAAATGGGAGAAACAATGAACTGATCCAAATCTCTTATTCTGTAAACAGCAAAACAGAGATAAAGAGACTTATCAAAGGTCAGACGGCCAGCTGGAGACAACGTTAAGCTAAAATCCCTCTTGTCTACATTCTGCAGCATCTACATTTTATTATTCAGTTCACATAAAAAGTAAGAAAAGGACATAAAGAAGTGTACCTAATATTGGCAATGCAAAGGTTACACTGTGTCCATGAGGGTACACCAATGGTATAATTAAAACAGAAATATGGACAAAAGCCCATCTTCTGATGTCAATTATAACTTTACTGAACGCTATTTTTTTCAGGATTCCTGTTTTGAAAAGCATCTAGTCAAATACAGGGATTTATTCATTCTCACAGTAACATTTTATGACTTCTATCTCCAATATAAAACATAAATCTTTTTATTCTAAAAATGTACACTGATTTCATAGCTCATAGCATCTACATTATATATGTTTCATCTAAAAAGTATTTCTTAATATTTAAAAAGTGCCAATGAGAAAGCAAAACCCGCATCAATCATTTTTGATTACTACAAAAAATGCCTTCAGAATTTTTCAGTATGACTGTTTCATTTTGTTGTGTTTACATAGTACAGTTTCCTTTTGCTTTTCTGTTACTAGAGTTCAAATTCAAACTTTCTCACTGACGAGTTAGGTTTCATTTGGCAAGTTTCATTCTGAGCTTTGAGAATCTTATCTGTAAACACGGAATTTATAAAAGCTTCCCTGCAAGACTGCTACTAGAGGAGCACCTGGCACAGAGACACCTCTCAATTAAGACTACTAGTCCTTCCTTCAGTAACATTCTCTATTGATTATTCGTTAATACCACCCCCCCATGGAATTTGCAGAACTGAATGTCAATGCCTCTTCGTGACATCTTATATAGTTGATTTTCTCATTGAAACATTCTTCACTTGTTCTTTCTTTTTTTAATTTTTCTAAGTTTATTAATTTTGAGAGAGAATGTGAGGGCAGGAGCAAACAGAGAGAGAGAGAGAGAGAGAGAGATTCCCAGGCAGGCTCTGTACTGTCAGTGCAGAGCCCAATGCAGGGCTCAACCTCACCAACCATGAGATCATGGCCTGAGTTGAAGTCAGATGCTTAACCCAGGCGACCCTTCGCTTGACTTTTCTATGACACTACACAGTATCATTTTCTTCCTCCCTTTCCAGAAATCACTTCTCTATCTCTTGTTGTATTTCCTTCTGATTTCCAAACTGTGGTTATGCTTCAAAGCTACCTGTTCAGTGCCCTGTGTATTTCTATTTAATCTCTTTCTTGCACATCTCACCTACTCTTACGACTTCAACCATGTGAAGATGTAGCTCCAACACTGAATCAAGCTCTACTGCTGCATCTCTAATATCTATTAGATAATAGCACCAGCTTGCATCTGTGCACTGTGTTCTAATTTACAAGACAATTGCATATAAGTGGTGATATAGTCTTATATAGCTTACAAGAAAGAATCTTTAGTCACACTTTATAATATCATTCAAATATTTTGCACCCATACATCTTACTTGATATTACTATTAATGATAATCATTTTTGAGCACCTGCACTAGGTCATTTTGTATGTAGGTATGTATCATTTAATCCTCTTATCAACCCTCAGGCAGGCATTCCTATATGTTGTAGTCATTGGTGCTATTTGCTGAGCATTTCTGACTCTCCGTTTTCCAGGCAAATTAAGAATGCACTTCCTGACCCCATGTGATCGAGTGAGACCATGTCATTAGTTCTGGGCAATAAGTTGTGAACATAAATGATAATGTATGTCACCTCTGAGACACAGCACTTAATTGTTGCTATGAGACTCTCCAGAACTTTCTTTCCTCTCCAAAAGTGACCAGTAATTTCTATTAATTAGATAGTGGCTGCTCCATTAACGATGATCCTAGAGTCCCCCCACTGACAATGAATGTGCAATACAAGCACGAAATAAACCTTCAGTGTTTTAAGCCACTGGGATTTGAGGATTATACATTCCAGCAGAATCTCTGGTTCAGAGAATAATTTGCTTGAGGTCATAAGGCCAGTAAATGATGCAGCCAGAATTTGAACTGTGGTCTCTATTAATCTCTTCTACCACATGAAAAATTCTTCAAGGGCAGTGACTCTTGTGCTCCAGATTGTGTCCTTGTTTGGGAAAATAACTGGGTCTGGAATGATTAGAAGTCCAATACGAAAGACAACGAGACCACCTTGAAAAGCCCAGAATCTCTCTCATTAGTCAGCCCTACTATTCCTAAATACCCCAAAGAGAATCTTACCTTGGTCAGAAAACACAGCTCTCCTCTCATACTCAGATATTAAGGGAGAGACCTACTTCACCTTGGATCACCTAGAGATAACAAACCAGTCTCAGTCCTTCAAGACAAAAGTTTTCACTCAGCTGCAAAACTAACTGAGTAGTTCCTGGTCACAATAAAATTCCTGAATACAATGAACCTAATTCCTGAAGTGACTGAAAGAAAGCTCCCTGAGCACTAACCATATTCCTTCGGTGCTGCTTCTCTTATGGAATAAACAAGTCAGTGCCTAGATGCAGACCTTAGAAATACAGTGCCCTGATTTTAATCAATGTATGAAAAAAGAAAAAGAAAAACCAATCCATTTGCCATGACTTATATCCTTTCCAGTGGCCCAGAGATCATCACCCTGAACCTAAGAAGAAGGAACTATGGCAACAGCTCGTTTTTTTTACCTGAAAGTAAATAAGTATGGAAGTAACAATATGAGCTTTTAGAGACCAGCTACACACAGAGATTTGGCTGCAGTTTCAGAAGAGAAGGCAAACATTAGTAACATCACGTTTTAAAACAAAAAGAACATTTATATTGTGGACAAAATGTACAAAAGGCCAGAAAGAAAGGTAGAGGAAGGGGTAAGAGTATCAGGACTTCATAAAGTAACACCAAGAGATACTAACTAGACCAGAAAATGCTAATTGACTCTTAGAATCCACTCTTCCTTCTTTGTGTAATAGAACCCTCTGCAATTTTTTTTTAAATTTTTTTTAACGTTTATTTATTTTTGGGACAGAGAGAGACAGAGCATGAACGGGGGAGGGGCAGAGAGAGAGGGAGACACAGAATCGGAAGCAGGCTCCAGGCTCTGAGCCACCAGCCCAGAGCCTGACGCGGGGCTCAAACTCACAAACCTCGAGATCGTGACCTGAGCTGAAGTCGGACGCTTAACCGACTGAGCCACCCAGGTGCCCCAGAACCCTCTGCAATTTTAGCTGAACATACTGCTACCTTTCTCAGCCTCCCTTGCTGAGACCATGATATTAAGTTTTGGCTGATGGAAAATAATTCGAAAGATTGCGTCACCTCCTTTACAAAGTCACTTACTTCAGCCGTCCTCTTCCTTGGGAAATGGCAACGACTGTAGCAGCATGCCTGGACCGTGCCATGGAAGCTACTTGAATGGGAAGGCAAGCTACCTGTGGGCTATTACCTACCCTGGGCTACTGTGGGAGAAAAAAGAAACTTTTGCTCACGTAAGTCACTCTCCTTGGAATCTTTGTCACAACTGCTTGGCATGTAGCCTACCAACAGCTGATGAACAAATATTTATTGTTACAAAAGTGAATAGTAAGGGAACTTCAAAGTCAACAGTGGTAGACAGATTGGAGAAGAGAGAGCAGATAGATCCTTCTTTTTCATGACTGGATATCACACAAAACAGATGAATCAAGAAGCAGTGCTATAACTATATTGACTAAAATTAGGGAACTACCAGAACGATTTAAAAACATTACTCCAGAAGAATGACACAGAGATGGAGACGGGGGTGGAGGTGGAGATGGTTCCCATGTACCAAGAACCATGTGCAGGTTTTTCATAAAAATAAAGCTTATACGTGCAAAAAAGATGGAATGCCTTAACAGACCATTTCACCTAAAGAAACAGTTGCTAATGTAGGCTGACTAAATCCTACGCCTGGGACTATAAACTACAGTATCTACATCTATCACTAAAAGAGTATTTTTAATGAGTTGAATATAAGCCCTAAACATATGTGTCCTTAAATCATGTCTCAAATATTTTAAGTTAGAACTCTGCCACCATTCCAGGAAAACAGAAAGTTTTAGCACCGGAAACTGCAAATAAATATTTGCTCTTGTACCAGAATTTTAGCATTCCTCCCCTCCAAGTTTATGTTCTGCTGCAGAACGTAAGAAAATTATACAATGAAATTCTCATGACGGTATGTGTTGTGGCTTGAATCTGATAGCGCAGATAAAGGAGAAGTTTTATGAAAATGGACTCCTATCACACTGAAAGATAAAGCTTCACGGCCTCTATCAACTACCCTTTGATCCCAAGTTGGACTTAGGAGAGAGGAGAAGACATGAATGAAATCATAGAGCGAAAGATATCTAATATTTTACAAAATGTCTTTCTACTTTATCCCACAGTAGTTTTCTTTACTAATTTTAGGTGGTCAAATCATGTTTTTAAAAGAATTTGGGTTTTCCATATGCATCTCAAACTATTCATTTGTTTGTTTCTTTACCAACTTATTATTGGTAAACTCAATTTGTTTCTTTCTGTACTAATTTGTTATTCTTTCTGTATTCCTGATCCTGTTAAAAACTACTTCCATCCACCCAGTCACTAAACTCCAAATCTGAGAGTCATCCTCATTTTTTTTTTCATTTTAACCATTCATATCTAATTGACACTAAGTGCTGTCAAATTTATTTCCAAGATACTGCTCAAATACATCCTTTTCTTCTCATCTTTCATCTAGAATGCAGTAATGGCCCCTTATGGTCTTCCTGCCTCTAACCTGAGTCCCCTCACATCTACCCTCCCTACTGCTGCAAAAGTGCTGTGTACTAGTTCTGACCATGTCAATAGCCCCGCTTCAAGTACTTCCAAGCTCACTAGCACCTACAAGGGAAAATTCAGCCAATCTGGCCAGGCATTCAAGACCTATCAGCTTCACTTCTTTTCCTGCTTATATAACTTCTGCCCTCAACACTCCCTGGTACATGATAGGCTCCATGAACTCTCTTGTCCTTTACTTTGACTCTAGTACCTTACACAGTGCCTAACCCCTAGTAGGCATTCAATAAGTATTTTTTGGTAAATAAATACTCTGTTCTGATGGTGGCCAACTATTTATTCTACCCTCGCCACACCACCCACAGACTCATAAAAGGAATGAACTCTTCATTTTTAGCCTTCAAGACCAGTTTAGACATCATTTCCTCCAGGAAACTTTCCCTTATGGTGGTTCCACACACTCCTCTCCCTATCCCTTCCATTAGAAAGGAATCAACTCTTCTTCATAGTAGTTCTTACTTCAGTGCCTCTATTATTATAACTACTTCTGCACGTTAGAGTTTCAGGTTTATATATATGCCTCTCCTACAACCTCCTTGAGAATAGTCAGTGGTATTTGCCACTGTAAAATAAAGGCTCAATAAATGTTTTCATGGAGCGAAACTCAAATGTCACTTCCTCTGTCTTCCCTCATCTCTGTGCATAACATCCCAGTTCCCGTAAGACTAGAGTCCTATGCTGTATCTAGTCAATGTGGTATACAGAAAAGAGGCAGAGCTGGGTTCAAATTCTGACTCCATCACTTAGCCCACGTGATAAATCTTGAGCAAATTAGTTACTTTCTCTGATCCTCAGTTTCCTTACTTACATAATGTAGATCATAACACTTACTTCATTAGGTTTTGGAAGGATTAAATGAGATAATATTTTTGAGAGCAATTAGCAGACTGCTCAATGAATTCTGCTCCCCTTACTGAGAAGAAAAAAAGTCAGAGCCATCGTATAGAGACAGAAATAGAACATGAAAGGGTGTGTATGTATGTGTGATGTGTGTGCATGTGCATATATGTGCATATATGGCAGCGTTTAATTAGCTTAGTTTTGGACCCGGTTAAGAATGAGGTGCTTGTCTAACAGACAACTAAGATTAATTTGAGATTAGTTTTTCTATTATAGCAGTATGTTTCAGTGACTGCCAAAAAAAAAAAAAAAATCGTATCTTTGACAAAAAAATTTCAAGTTTTGCAATCAACTGTTTCAGTCGTTCACACAGAGTGACCTAACTTTATGCGTGAGTGAGACTAATGTACTAATAAAACAGAAATCTGACAAAGTAAACTTTTGGTCAACTCTAATTTCAACATTTCAGTAAGAGTTAGAAAATACTGTTGCAATGCACCTAAAAACTGTCAATGTCACTCACAAAGATAAAACTGTTCTAGAACTTGTAATGAATTTTGCATCACGACTCAGAATTAGAGGTACTGAATTTCCAGTACTAACCTTGTGACTGATACTAATTTGTCACTTGAATGCCAGTAAATTCTATTATTCTTAGGCTCTTCTTCCAAACAGATGCTAGCAACTTTTTATATTTCATAATTACACTATTATTTACATTCAGGTTATTCTATAAGCATTTCAAAGCCTCCTAATTGTGCTTTATTGGATTCCTCTTATCAATTAAATGTTGTTTTGCAAATAAAGGGCTTACATGTTATATAACACTCTGTAATTCCTTCAGATAACAAGAGAGCTCAGGAAACATGCATGCATATATTCTGCATGCAGGGGAAAAAAAGGCCTCAAGGATGAACTCTAGCCAAATGATACAATGATCATAATATCCTTAAGAATGGTAAAATTGAGGTAGAAAAGGTATGATGGTAATCACTAAAGGCAGTAGATGTTATATAATTAAGTGAAATATGTTCTCTCCTTAAAAGAGAGAACATATAAAAATAACACTTCTACAATAATCATGTGGATCTATAGCCCCACTTTCGTTAACAAAGGCAGAGCAGAAAAAATAAAAGAATCCCAGACTTCTCCTGCAGAGAAGAGACAAATGCTATTTATTGTATCCTGGTTTTTTTTCAAATTTAGTATTTAAATTAGTTTAGGCTCAATGATGTTTCTAAACACTTTTTCAAGGTCATAGAAGTTAAAATATGTCAACCTTTCAAATCCCGATGAAATATAAAAGCAAATAAAACACAGAAACCATATGGCAAAATACTGAAAACTAAGAGGAAAAGATCATAAAAAGAGTATAAAACAACAGGACAAGGAATGCCATCATAGATGTCCATGATAACATAAAATATAAAGGATTTAAATGCACCTACTAAAAAAATGATTCTCATATAGAGTTAGAAAACAAAGAAATGACAGGGAGGGAATTTTTAAAAAGCAGAGATAAAGAGAGCCTGCACACTTGCATACACGTGCACACCACACACACAAAGGCGGCAATACAAATAAGTATCTTTTAAAGAAAACAGAGAGGAAGATGTGCATCCGCACTGGAAAGTGAAATAGGATAAACCCACTCTGAAATACTTCTGCTAAACAAAGTGCAGAGCAAACGTACTAGAGAAGAAGCCAATCCCAACTCCTCTCATGTGCAAACATTGTTCCTGCAAGTTAGTGAACGAGAATCCAGCAGATTCCTGCCAGGATTGTAAATAGGCGCCAGGGCCAGAGAGCAGGTAGGTCACAAGTATAAAGAGCTTAATAACTGGCACAGAGTATATGTAGAGCCAACAGTTAACTCTGGCAAGCACTTCTGGCATGGAGGCCACACTAAGCAGGGGTTCTGAGGTAATGCGCATGCCTAGCATACCACACATTTGGGAAGCACTGCCATGGCTGACTTCTGAAAAAGGACAGGCAAATGTAGGGAACTAGGGGCACTGCCCTGGAAATTCTGGGCGCTTCGATAAGAGAAAAGACACCGAACCCTAAGGCACCACTTCTTGTTCCAGTCACCTCCAGTTCTGATGCTCCTTCCCCTCTCTCTACACTGTGGCCACTGGAGTCAGAAAATTAAACTACAGTAAACCTAAACTGTTCTCTTCTTCTCTTTATCACCCTGAAAGATTAGGAAAAGCACACATCAAACTCAGCTACAAGGCCTCTCACTTCCCAAACTGGACAAGCCCACACTGCATTCACCCTTTACTCTATTTAACAAACAGATGCTGGGGACAAAGTGAGAAACAATATGCCATGGTCCCCGCCTCTGTGAAGCTAACATATTGTGAGAAAGACACTATTAGCAAGTGCAGTAAGGATCACAGAGAAACAAAGGGGGCATAAATACCCTTTATCACAGAGGGAAGTAGTCTAGTTGTCGGGGGAGGGAGGGGAGGGCAGGGGATGGGGAGGGCATAAGAAAGCCTTCCTGAAGGTAGTAACATTTAAACTAAGAATAAAAGATAAAACTGTGTTGCCCATATTAAGAATGAAGAAACAAGTGTCCCAGCGGCAGATAAGAATGAGTGTAGTCTGTTGGCAGTTATGAAAGAAGAGCATGTCTGGATGGTGTAGGTAAGAAGTACAGGGGGGAGACGATAAGGCTCACAAAGTAGGCAGAAACAAATCCTGGAAGCCATTATAAGAATATGGAACTTCAGGGGCGCCTGGGTGGTTCAGTCAGTTAAGCATCTGACTCTTGGTTTCGGCTCACATCATGATCTCATGGTTTGTCAGATCAAGACGCATGTCTTGATGAGCACAGAGCCTACCTGGGATTCTCTTTCTCCCTCTCTCTGCGGGTCTCTCTCTCTCTCTCTCATTCATTTTTTTTAACATATTAAAGGGGCTTAAGACACAGCCAGCCAAGCAGAGATAATACACAAGCAAGTGATATACAGGACTGTGGCTTGGGAAATAGATCTGGTTTATGGCTAGATTTAGGAGGAGTTAACTTTATACAAGTGGAACTAAAGCAATGGAGTAAATTAGATTGCCTCAGAAAAGGTGTAAAATGAGAAGAGAAAATGTCAGAGCCCTGAGGAACTTCAACATTTATAGGTGAGCTGGAGGACAAAGAGTTAGCAAAGAAGACCAAGAACAAGCACTGGCCAAAGAAGGAAGGGGTCAAGGAAAGTGTTGTTCCAGAAAAACAATGATAATGGCATGTTGCTAGCTAATGATAAGGATGATAAAGATGTTGCTAGCTAACATTTACTGTGAATGAACTCTGTGGAAAGCACTACACTAAGTAATCAACATTTATTATCTAATTCAACGATTATAACCATCTATGTGGTAGGAACAATACTATCACCATTCTACAAGTGAGGAAAACTAAGGCACAGATACTTTAATTAATTTGCCTAGGATCACATATATAACAATAACAGTGCTACAAATCAGTAGAAAAGATTATTTCTAGAAGTAAACAGTCAATGTATCAAACGCCCTGAAGTCAGGAAGATAGGTACCCAAATTGAGTCCATTAGGTTTAGTGATATGGACATGATTAATGGCTCCAATCAAAGAAATCTCAGTGGAATAGCATGGAAGGTTCCTCTCATTTTCTTAGATCCTATAGCCAATCCATCAGCAATCCATGAGTTTTGCCACCAGCACCATTATCAAGTACACTAGACTTTAATGGTTTACCTGCTTCCATTTGATCCCTACCATCCATTCTCCACACAGCTGCCAGACTGATTATTTTAAAATGCAAATCAGATCTTGTCACTGCCTGCTTAAAACCCACTAATGGCTTCCATCACACAGAATAATATCTAAGCTCCTCATTATGGTCCAAAAGCCCCATATGATCTCACCATCCTCTTTGCCCTCAACTATAACCATCTTCCCTCCTGCTCCTACCACAGAATGGTCTTCTCACTCCTTCTACAACAGGCTATGCTGGTTCCAAACTGAGAATGAAAGTAACTAGTCTCTCTAGCTCATGCTGCATCCCCAGAGATTAGAGAAGTTAGTTCCTGATACATAACACAGATTTAATACATATTTTTGGATGGATAGGAGATAGACAGCAAGAACATAGACAACTTGTAAAAACAACTTGGTCACAGAGGATGATAGCAAGTGGAGAGGCTTTTTGTTTGGTTATATGAGAGAAATATGAGCATGTTTAAATAAAGGATATTAGGAGATTATCCAAGACCCTGGGAAAACCTGAAGACCTCATAAACTCACAATGTAAGAGAAAAAAAATCAGTTAGGAAATTAATCAATTTAGGAAAAAATTAAAGTTATACAAGAAAGTTACAGTACAAAGGGATTTCACTCTCTATGCTGAAGTTTTTTGTTCTGCAATTTGAGGGGTTGAGGAAAATCAGTAATTTCCAACCACTACCAAGGACTTCTCTTTACTTAATTATTTTCCTTCATGATCGCCCATGGTTACTTCACACTGAAAGGAGGTTCTGATTAGCAATTACATATGTCTGATTAATGAAATAATTACACTCAACAAATGCAACTTAGTTGGCAAGTCCAAGGCTCAGGAAGATTAACTGATTCATTTAAGGTCACAGAAATATTTTTTAAAAGAGGATGCCGTTGTCTAAAAATGAAGAAAATGGTCCAAATTAGTGCAGGAAATCAATGGAACCAATTCCAAGCCACATACTAAAGGAAATGACTGAAAGATTTTAGAAGAATAATGAAGAAGGTATATTTTTTAATTAGGGGAAAAAGCAATAATAAATCCCAGAGAATTCTTTAAAACTTACATTAAAAAGTCATGGTCAAACCATGAAGGAAATTAAACTACAGCATGACATTAAAAACTGGTGTTGTGCAGGAGAACCAGCTTGAAGCTCACACTAGGGTCATTCTTTTTTGAGAGTCACAAAAATGGTTGAATACCTTAAAAAGTTAAATGGGAAAAAATATAACTAAAAAAAAAAAAAAAAGACTACATAGGAGTCACAATAGTATAATGAGTAGGAACATAAACTCTGCAGCCAGACTGCCATGATTCGAATCAGTCATGCAAATTATTGAGTTCCTCGCTCCTACGGGCCTCATCTCAAATATGAGCTCTCATGGTAACATGCTACCTCCTTGATAAAGTTGCCATGCACAGTAAATAAGTTAATATATGTAAAGGGCAAACACTTAGACCAGTGTCTGGAACAAATAGTAAATACACTAGTAACATCTATATGTGAGTATTTGCCATTATCATTATCACTATCATTATTATCATTATTTGGGATATATGGATGGTGAAGCATAGAAGCAGTGGGAGAAAATACAACAATCTGACTTCACAGGAAAATAGAAGCACCCTACCAGATAAGTGTGAAAGGAGCAGAAATAAATAAAAAGTAAAAAAACAGGGGCGCCTGGGTGGCTCAGTCGGTTGAGCGTCCGACTTCGGCTCAGGTCACGATCTCGAAGTCCGTGAGTTCAAGCCCCGCGTCAGGCTCTGGGCTGATGGCTCAGAGCCTGGAGCCTGCTTCCGATTCTGTGTCTCCCTCTCTCTCTGCCCCTCCCCCGTTCATGCTCTGCCTCTCTCTGTCTCAAAAATAAATAAATGTTAAAAAAAAAAATTAAAAAAAAAAGTAGAAAAACAAATGGATAACAAAAGAAATGTTCATCTTTAAAAATGAGTTACAGACACCAATATGGATAACACGAATATAATGTGATGGGGGGAAAAGCAAGTCACAGAAGTTACACAGCAGATGACACCATTGACAGGCCTCCAAACATGCAAAAGTAAATAATAAAATATGTAGATTTAGATACATCTATGGTATAACTATAAAAAAAAGAAGCAAGAGTGTATTAGTTATCATTTGTGTGAAGTGATCATCATGGAATGCAGGACTGTGGGTACTCTGAGCAGAGAGGGAAGCTGTGAATGAAGGTCACACAGGCAGCTTTTACCATTCCACTTTTGAAGCGGAGTGGGGACATCTAGATTTTTAAAAATTACTCTGTATGTCTTATATAGAGATGTGATATATTCTTTGTGCATGTGAAATATTTTATAATAAAAAAGGGCAAATGTTTACTAATACGTTTTAAAGGCAAGAGAAGTTTGGTGTTTTTTTTTACCTAACTAGTAAAATTGTTTTTCTTCCTTAAAGCTCAATGGAGATTTTCTTCTTTAATGATAAGAGCAAATTAACTAGTTTAAGAATTAAATATATTTCAGGGCGCCTAGGTGGCTCAGTCACTTGAGCGTCTGACTTTGGGCTCAGGTCATGATTTCACGGTTCCTGAGTTTGAGCCCCAGGTCGGACTCTGTGCTGATGGCTGGGAGCCTGAAGTCTGCTTTGGATTCTGTGTCTCCCTCTCTCTCTTCCCCTCCCCCACTCATGCTCTCTCTCTCTCTCTCTCTCTGTCTCTCTCTCTTTCAAATGAATAAATGTTAAAAAATTTTTTTTCATTAAAAAAAAGAATTAAATAGGGGCGCCTGGGTGGCTCAGTCGGTTAAGCGGCCGACTTCAGCTCAGGTCATGATCTCGCGGTCCGTGAGTTCGAGCCCCACGTCAGGCTCTGGGCTGATGGCTCAGAGCCTGCAGCCTGCTTCCGATTCTGTGTCTCCCTCTCTCTCTGCCCCTCCCCCGTTCATGCTCTGTCTCTCTCTGTCTCAAAAATAAATAAAACATTAAAAAAAAAAATTAAAAAAAAAAAGAATTAAATATATTTCTAGAATGGTCAAAAGCAAATTCTACTAGCAGTGTACCCTAATTAAAAGAAGACTGTTCTTATCTGAGATATATCACCAAGCCTAAATAAGCAATTCTTAGCTATACATTTAGGACAACCAATATAATTCCTAGTGCTTACTGCCATTACTTCAAATGGGATAGCTAATATGATGCTTCTAATTCACTGTAACCTATCCTCTAAATAAATACTAAATCTTTAAAAGGGTTATATAACTTTGCTTATGGCTCAAATTACTGAGCACATTAGGCTACAAAGTTCAAACAGAAGATCTTAGTCACAGAATAATATTTATACTTAGTTCCACAAAACAGACAACTTGAACCAAACATAACAAGAAAAGACATAATTACGTATAATTTATTAATTATGTCATTTCCATTAAAAATTATGAAAGATCCTTGCAGACTTTTAGACAACCCATACACTCACTACAGAATCCATACACTACAGAATCTTATATATTAGGTATTACTCAGTCCAACCAATTCATTTTGCAGATGTGAAGACTGAGGCACAGAGAGCTTACATGCCTTAGACAAGAAAAGGACTAGGAAAACCCAGTCTTCCAATTTGTTATCCAATGTTCTTTTTATCACACTACACTGATTCCTTTGCAACATGAACATATGCACAAGGATGCAAATATATTAAAGAGTATGCAGTTTTTCAACTGGCTCTGCAAGTTGGTAAACATCCCCACCTCAACTATGCTCATCCTGGCTCTCTACAGTGACCTAACTAGAGGGCATATAGATAGGAAAGATGGTAGTGTCTGCACTTTTTCATTCTCAGTTACTGTGAGGCCAGGGCTCCCAGGGACCTTTGGTCCCTCAATTGCTGTCCTATCTAATCTTCTGGACTGTGTACAGGGAGATATGGCTCTGCCTTTCTTTCCTTATACACACTAATCTAAAATAACATATCCACCTGTAATAGTCACTGTAGATCTCTCCCAACCCCAACCACGCCCAGATTCTCTAACAATCAGACTCGATATAAATTAAGAGAAATTAAATACATAAATAAACAGCAAATAAATAAATAAATAAAAGTCACGGCTCTCTGATTTACACAAAAGCTGTCCTGATATTTTTTTAAAGACTCTAACATGCAGCATAGGCTTATCTTCAGTGTCGTCTTAAATTTAACATATGTACTGAGGGAGTGGTTGGTTTTGTTTGCAGGTTTTTTCCACTTTAAACAAAATAAACTGACCTAAAAAACCATAAAGATTCATCATGTAATTTACTGTAATAGAAGACAGTTATGCCATAACAGAGACTGCTGTAGGGATATATTTGTATGCAAATCACCTATTAAATTTCATCCTAAAAACAGGAGGACAGCCCTAAGAATGATGCTCATATACCTGAAAATATAATTATAAAACGTATTCATATACTAATCCCTGAGACTGCTTCACAGCCCAGTCTTAGCATAAAGTACATTGTCTGGCATAAAATAGTCAACTGCTGTTGCAGGAGCATGTTGAGAAGGGTTCTTGTCATTCCAAAATTTCAACCATGGTCAGATTCTCCACCCCATTCTAAAGTGAGGTGACAATGAGTCACTGAAAGCTGAGTACAGAACCTCTCTGAGAGTATCCACAAAGCAAGAAATCGAGCTGTCCATAGACTCTATATACCATAATTCCTACACATGTGTACTTTCCAAACATGAGAATGCTTTTTTTTTATATTAAAAAAAACTCATTTAAAACCTCAATAGTGGCTTTTTGCTAGTAGGCATTTTCTCAGTCAAAAGCCATAAAAACACAAATACTACCATATGAGATGGTTCCTTTTTTTAAATCAAAGTAGAAATTATTCTTAATACTCTAGACTGAACATAAATATGTCATTTTAGACAAATGTAATGAACAGTGTACTATTTTTAGAAACAGAATCAGGTTATACCGTTGGTCAGGAAGCCAGGCCCTGAGAACACATGTCCTATACCAGCATTATTACTCTATTTCACTTGCAGTCATCTTCATATCTTACAAACCTCTACAGTTTGTGCAACTGAAGTCCTCTCAATGAAGTAAATCCCCTCTACTTTCCTTCAGAAAGTCAGATACCAAGAAATTGTCTCGTGGTTTCCAAGTCAGCACTCAGCTGGGTAACCCATTCTTACAAATGCCAGGCAACAATGCCACTCCAGGCTACCATGGCGAAATGTCAGAGATCGGGGTATGGTGGCCCAGGTGGCCAACTCAAGTGTTCAAGAATCGTGCAGGTGACATTTGAAAAGGTAAGAAAAACATGGCATTCTGTAAGAAAGAGGTAGGAATGTGATTTATTATACTTTTTTATTTTATTATAGTTTAGGAAATTGTCAACAATTATTTTATGGATAAGAACTTGACCATGGCAATAAAAAGTGCCCACAGAGAACAACAACCCAAAAAAAGCCAAAGAGTACTTCATCTGGTGGCAATCACATTGGCTTCACGTTCTTGGGGAAGGTAAAGGGAGGAATGAGGAGACAGTGTAAAATGTGTGTTCAAGGCCAAATGAACCACTTGTGGGAAGCTTAGAGTACAGACAAATCAGGGCTTGGTGATGAGGAAGACATTTAAGGAGTTAGTTCCTTATCTTACCATAAGCCACTGGAGAGGTTAAAAAGGGAAGAAGGAGCAACAATTTTGCAGTTTGGGAAGGTCTTTCTGGGTGCAGTATCCTTTGTTCAAGGCTTCCCATGTACTATTTGTGGAGTGCGTAAATGTGATGTCCCCTAAATAAGGAAAGTTCATGGACAAAATGCCACATACTAACTGGGCATCTTTCAAAGCCAGATGAAACTGCATCTTCTTGATGATGCTTTTCCTGTCCCCTCCCTCTTATTCCAGTCAACAAAAATGTTTTGTTTTCTTCTCCCCTTTATTTTTAATCTTCCTTACTCATGATTTTTTTTAAACTGTACTGCTTCATTCTTTTTTTTTTTAAGTTTGTTTATTTTAGAGAGAAAGCGAGAAGCAGCAGGGGAGGGGCAGAGACACAGGGAGAAAGAGAGAATCCCAAACAGGCTCCCCACCACCAGCGCAGAGTGGGATGCGGGGCTCAAGCACATGAACCATGAAATCCATGACCTGAGCCAAAACCAAGAGTCAGATGCTTAACAGAACTGAGCCACCCAGGTGTCGCATACGTTTGATCTCCAGACCCGAACCTTCCATTTCTGATTCAGCTACTTGTCTCCACATTAATATTCTACCAGCACCTCAAATGCAATAGATCTAAAATAAAACTCATTTTTTATCCTCACCAACAAACCTCCTGAGTTCACATTCTTGCAATCACCCGGGCCTAACGTCTTTCCATCATCTTTTATTCATCCCTCTCTTTCACCATCTCCAATTAATTGTTTATTTCTGTCCAATCTATATCAGCAACACTTCTCCAATCCCACAGTCACTAACCTAGCTCTTCAGTCTCTCAGAAAAACTCAGGGCACCTGGATGGCTCAGTCAGTTGAGCATCCAACTTCAGCCCAGAACATGATTTCACAATTCGTCAGTTCGAGCCCCACATAGGGATCACTGCTGTCAGCACAGAGCCTGCTTCAGATCCTATATCTCCCTCTCTCTCTGCCCCCGCCCCCCGCTTGTGCACTCTCAAAAGTAAACATTAAAAAAAATATATCTTATAACCCTTCTTTATTAGTCCAATGGTTTCTTTCCTGACTCAGTTCATCCTTTGGATTATTAGATAATATATCTTATGCTCCAACTTTGATTATAATATTTTGAGGACACAAAAGACTTCTATCTCATAGCTTACTAACCCAGTCCAAATTTTCTGGCCTAGGATTAAAAGCCCTCCACGTAGGGGCGCCTGGGTGGCTCAGTCAGTTAAGTGTCCGACTTCGGCTCAGGTCATGATCTCACAGTTTGTGAGTTCGAGCCCCGCGTCAGGCTCTGCATCAGGCTCTGTGCTGACAGCTCAGAGCCTGGAGCCTGCTTTGGATTCTGTGTCTTGCTCTCTTTCTGCCCCTCCCCTGCTCATGCTCTGTCTCTCTGTCTCAAAAATAAATAAAACATTTTTAAAAAATTTTTTTAATAAAAATAAAATAAAACTTAAAAAAAGTCCTCCACATTCTAGGCCACACCTAATCTTCAATCTTTTATCTTCACACTATTTCCCTTCAAATAGTCTCCAATGATTTTCTACACCCACCCTCTCTATCTGACCTGGTAAATACTGGGTGCTCAACACAAGTTGATTCCTTCCACATCAGTTTGCTATATTCTCTTTCCCCATCTATCTCGGTTTGCAGGAAAACACTCTATCATTCTATATATGTGATTATCACACAGGAAATTACAATGTTCATGGAAAAGCCTACAATATCTAAGAAACAGCAAGGACTGAGAAAGAAGAGCAGTGGCTGAACTCCAATGTCTGAAGAAGAAGGCAGTGACAAGCAGGATGCCATACAAGCTTCAGAACATTTGAAAAAGCTGGGATCATTATACCTGGGATGACGGATGCTAACAGCCCATCCGAATTCTTCTACATGATCCATTTGTCTAATAGAACTTATAGTCTAGTGAAGAAGATGAATACATATGGATTTGATAATGCAAGACGGTAAAATCATGCTCCAATCAGGGTACAAAATGTCTTGAAAACACAAGGAAATGACAATTCTAAGAGGAGAAGAAAGCTTCACAAAAGACCATGAGATGGAGCCTTAAGGACAGGTTCCAAGAGAAAAATATTCCAGACAGCAGAAGCAGTCTAAAGGAAAGTAGAGATGGAAAATGCTAGACATGTGAGAAACAGGAAAATAACTAAGGAACTCCCTCAACTATTACTATTTTGAAAGTCCCTAATTATTACTTAAATAGTTTCAATGAATTCACCCTGAAGAGCTATTTGAGCTCAGCATTCTAATGCAGTGAATTCCTAAAAATATGCAGACGATTGTAGGATGGATCAGTTGTCATTAAAAAGGATTTTCAAGTCAGGTGGATCCTGAGCTGCGTTGTAACTCCTGAATGTAGTGCTAACCCCCCCTCCCTCCCCCCCCCATTTACTCCCCAAAGGCTCCTCTTCAGCATTCCTGCCTCAGTATGAATGAACTGCTCTAACATCCTAGGATCCCAGTGAAGGTGGCTTTTCCACACACAGTGCAATCAAGAGAAAATTATACCTTTTAAGGACTAATAACCCCATAATACAAAATGTAAAAATGCAAAATCAAACCACGTAAATGTCTGCAGTCTCTACTACAAAGAATTCTAGAATTAAAAGAGACCTTAGGGGAAATCTGTGTCAACAATGTGACCCACACTATGTCTACTGCGTTCTTTCTCTCGGGAATTTAGGATCAAGTCTCAACGTATCAGTCTTTCCTTGTGCTTGGAACCAAGGGACACGTAAATACTCAGGGGCTGCTGAACAGTCACATGCAACCATGAACACAGGAAAGCGGAAAAAAAATGGTCAGCAAAGAAAGAACAGTGAAGCAAAGAAAGGCAAACAGTAGAGAGCAGGAAAGTTCCAGGTTTTCCAGTCCCTGGTCCCTAATAAGGTCTGTCTGCATTTGGCTCCCATCAAATTTCTTTCTTTCGTTTTCTTAAAACTAGTTCATGTTCGTTTCTGTTATTTGCAACAGAAGCTTAAATGAGGCAATAACCAAATCCTCTATAAAGTCAATTGGTTGATTTATTACTGACCTACCTTTTCTATAATTTCTTTTCTCTTTATTTGCATTTCCTTAAAAGTCATAAACATGACTTTGGTATGCTATAGAGAAAATATGTGAACAAGGATCAGGAATCATGTTGAGCATTTTAAAAGAAAATCTCACTGTGCCCAGGAAGGAGAAAATATAGAAATACTCAAAGTAAAGCCTTGAGCAATTTGTACAGCAATCACAGATGCTAACTAACAAGTAGTAAATGAAATAGCTATCTGATTGCCCTCCTATCCAAACTCAATTTAATTCTGAGTAAACCAGATGGGTAGGTCCAAGTATGATCAATAGGGCATTTTGTAGGAATGTAGGGCATTTCATCTGGAATGCCTCCAAAGAACTAGTCACAGGCCTCCAACTACAGAAAAGTTTGGGTGCCCTACAGTGGTATCCCTAACCCAAACACAAATTCCAAAACTGAATACCAGACCATCTTAGGGCCTGGGCTTAGCTGTCCCCAAAGAGCAGTGAGACATTTACGCCATGACATAACCAGCACCTTCTGCTATTAGAGAGGGAAAGAGAAAGTAACAGAAGCTTACTATCATGGAACTCTGTCAAGGTGTGTGCAACTGTGTGCATATGCCAGATATCAAGATGTTCCAGAGGCAGATTCAGGCTCCCAAACCTGGATCCATACCAATCATTTCTGACTACAGGTAGACCAGTTTAACATGCATAGCAAGTAAGAGTTGACAATCAGAAGTTTGAATCAATGTAGTCTGGGTAACTGCAGCATTTTATAAACAAAAACAATATTCCAGGATCCTGGAGTCAGAAGGGACACGGAGACTATGTCCAACTTCATCACTTTACAGAGAAGAGAGCTAAACATCTGAACCGAATCCCCAGCTATAATAAGTAACACAGCTGAGATAAAATCAAAGAATTGCAACCGATAACAGAACCAAAAAGCATTATTTCCTAAAGTTCCTCTTTAATGGTTGAAATTTCATTTGTAACTTAAAAGAGATAAACGTATTTGAATAGGGAAAACCTATGAAACTATTGTTGGGATCTTCTTTGCATATTCTTGTTACTTGGGTTTAGCAAAACAGTAAAGATTTCTGACCTAATGGGTTAACACTTTAGCTAAGATATTAGAACAAGCACCTTTAAAAGCCAAAAAACCGTGAGTTGATTCAAAATCTAAATTATGTTGTATGTTTGCAACCTTGGCAGACAGGCAGTTTAGGCACTGTGACAAAATTCTCCATGGCAGAGAGCTACTTATTTTAATATAAAAAAATTCCGGACGTTCACATAGGGCCCTAATAAAAGTCACCAGAAATTAGACTTATATGTCAGCAGGGACCAAAATTAAAAGAATGAATGTTTAAATGGTCCAAATATAAATTTGGTGTTCAAAATTGCTGGAAAGGGGCCACAGTACAGTGGATTTGGGTCTTCAAGGGCTGCTTTACCACAAGTATTAGGTAAGTCAACATATCACTGAAGGAAAAAGAAAAAAAAACCCATATTCCCTGGCAGTACAATCCACTCTTTATCGTGCAGCACAGTATTTTCTAGAAGACCAATAAAAAGTGCTGTTAGAACCTGTTGTATTTCCCAAGAAGTACTATTAAAGGTACTCGTAAAATACGAATTCATAAAAGATCTTTAAAAAAAAAAAACAGTACTAATCAGTACTGTTTTCAATCATGCAATTGATATCATTGCTTAAATTAGTATTTATAAACTGCACATTTAATAAAATTAAACATTTAAAAAGCTCCCATTAATCTAAATTGGCAATTTTATAAGTTACCTGAATCCTGAAGATTTTTGTTATAGACGAGACCAACTTTTAAAATCTATTTTGCCACCAGTGTTACAAATGGAAATATGAAGAAACAGACCAGCGGGTTCTGAACATAAAGTATGCTTAATAGAGTCGGCTTTCAACTAATTTATAAGTCCTAATTGTAAGCCATATCTAATGTTGACAGTTTAGTCTACTGGTGGCAAAACCAAAAGCAAACTAAAATTTTCTAATCTCAACTGAGGAACTAAAATTTTTGTTCTATCATTCCAGAAAAAAAAAATTAAGAACTGAGAAGCTCTGATGATTAGTAAGTTAGATACTCATCACAAATAGCTACGTTCGTGCAATTTCACATTTACCTAAACCTACATTTGTAATCTCTGATCATTACTTTTCATAAATAACCTTACGTAAAAGAAAAAGCCCTCACTAATATTTGAAGAAAACGATCTTCAAAAATTATCGTGTTAAGACCTCAGAATTACCACAATTATAGTCCTAAACCAAGGAATGCAGGAATGGTACCTTCCGTTCACACTTTCGTTCACTTTAAAACAGTCCACTGTAAAACTTACAAAACAGACTCGGATGCTTTTCTCCCCTTAAAAACAACAAGACTGGTACCTGGCATACTCGGGGTTTTGTTCAGTTTTGGCCTATTAGATACCAGCGGGGCCCGCGGGAGTCTGAGCCTGAGCCTGAGCCTGAGCCCGAGCCTGAGCCCGAGGCGCGGGCGACGCGGCGGGCGGGGGGGGGGGGGGGGCAGTGCGCCCCCGGTGTCCCCTCCTCGCCTCCCGCCGCTCCCGGCGCTTCCTCCCGGCGCGTCGGCGCCCCACGCCCCTCCTGGACGCCCGGCGGGAGGCGCGGGCCTGACCCGCGCATTCCCACGCGCCCCGGCCCGTTATCCGAGCGGGCACTTTGGCGGGGCGGTCCTGCGCCGAGCGGGGGCTCCGGGAGGCCCCCTGCGGGGCGCCCCTCCCCTGCCCCCTGCGGGCTGCCCCGCCAAGCCCCTCCCCGGGGGCCCGCGCCCGGCGAGCGCTTCCCTCGGGCTCAGGTTCGCGCCGGGACGAGATAAGGTGTCAGCGAGGCGGCCAGACGCCTCCCGTAGGCGGGGGCGAAGCCAGCTTGACCTCCTTCCATCCACCCCCCCACACACACACCGCCCGCGAGGGGCGCTCCTCTTCCGCGCCCCTCCTGAGCTCAGGAAAGGGGGCGTCCCCGCAGGAGTCTGAAGGGGGCGCAGCCCGGCGCTCGGAGGGGATCAGGGGTCGGGGTCACACCTCAACTCGGCAGGGCTGGGGTGGGAAGGGGGAGGTGAGGCGGCGAAGGAGCCCGAACTTACCTGACTGCGCGGCTCCCCGCGCCGCAGTCGCGGCCAGCCAGAGGCAGAGGCAGAGGCAGAGCGAGAGGGGGCGCGGGAGGGTCCGCCGTGGGCGCATGGAAGGGCCGGTGAGCCGCCGCCGCCGCCGCCGCCGTCCGAGCCTCGCTCCCTCCCTCCCTCCCAGGCTCCGGGCGACGGACGGGGCGGCGGGAGGCATGACGGGAAATTCCTGGGCACGGGCAGCCGAGTCCAAATATGAGCATGGGAGACGAGCGAGGGAGGACCGCGGAGCGCGCCCGCCGCGGACGGGGCCCGCTGCCCGGCCTCGGCGGCCGCCAACTCCCTCCTCCTCCGAATCCTCCTCCTTCACCGCCGCCGCGAGGCCGCCGGCCGCCGAGCGCGAGCGGGAGGTGGAATCTGTCTGCCTGGGCGCATCCCTCTCCAGGGTTGAGGCCCAAGAGCGGAGCCGAGCACCCCACCCAGGTCCCACCTGAGACCCCTGAAGGGGCAGAAAAGAGAGAAACCACCACGAGGAGACCGGACAGCGAGCCAGGGACCCGCCGGAGGACGTTTAAGGGGTTTGAGGAGACTGTTGCGTTGCCCCTAATCAGTTGAGAGCTTTGGGTAACGAGGGGATGAAAAGATCTGGCAAATACTTCTCTAAGTGTGGGAGGGTGAGGCTGGAGCGGCACTGTGCATTCAGGTGAGCCATCCAGCACGCAACAAACAGGCGTTGTAATTCTTAAAACCACCCACCCGCATTCCAGGTGAGCGGTCCCTGGACACCAGGTGTGTGTGTTCCGCGGGGTGGGGGTGGGAGGGGGGGGTGGAGGTTCTTAGACAAAATTACAAAGCGACTCTTCCCAAACTAGTATTTGAATACTATATATGGACTTTAGGCAAGCTACTGTGACATCAGTTTTCCTAATAGCTAAATGCTGATGTTGAGACCAGTCGGCCTTTCCTCCACCAACCTCTCTCCAGCCCTTACACTGGTTCTGTATTTGCTGTAGCTCCTCTAAAAGGCAGTGTTGAAATTTATTCCAAAGGTGCTACTTCTGATGACCGAAATGTCAGTCCCAGATGTTTAATTACAGGCCCAAGCCAGTAAGTAGTTCCCTGACTTTTCTTTGGCACTGATAACTCCTTCAGTAATCAAGTCCAAATGACCCTTAGCTTTTTAAGACAACATAATTATGTCTTGATTACTATAATTTATTATTTTTTTTATTCACACTAACGGGACAGGCCCTGGAGATGCAGGATGTTATATGATTACTTATGCGCATTTTAAGATGCTACAGAAATGATTTATTGATGCAAAATTCTTACAGGGTAAATGTCAAACAGATTTAGAGTGGATTATTCTAATATGAACTGAAGGATGGTAATTTGTACATCACACTGCTTGTTTTAAAATGCTTTGTTTGCAAATCAGAAACTTCGAAACAAATTTAATTCGGGCAAAGAATTAAGGCCCACATGTCAAAAGCCAGTCCATTTGCAAGGGGCTCCCCTTAAATCATCTGGTACTGACAAGCACAACCTCCCATGAATTACTCCTGGCAAATGGGCGGATTTCAGCCTTCATGTACTAGCAGTGATAATGGGACTAAGGGCAGATGACCTAAGTAAGCTAGGGGTAAATAAACTGCAAGACAGTAAATGAGGGATTTAAAAGACACATGGTATTATCATTCAGTTTAGCTCCCCAGAAGCTGGGCAGTGGGAAGAGTATTCCCTCCCTTTCCTCTTCTTTGTATCTTTAACTGTGTATTACATAAGCATCTGTTTTTCTTACTTCCCTTACAACACCTAACATAGTTCTTTGTCCAGAGTCTAAGGAGTTGTTTAAAAAGAAAAGGAAATGAGCACAGTAATTTGTGGACTGACTTACAGGAGCGCTGAGCTGAGTGTAAGGAAAAAGTTGTTTAAAAGGACTGTAATAATTAAGCCATATGTAAAATAGTTTAGTTGGCCTTATATACAAACACCTAAACTCATAAAGAATGCATTGTCATACAACCTAGTTCATATTAGTGTGAGTGGAGAGTGAAGTAATTGTGTCGATTCTGCCGACTTGACAGAAAAGCAGCAGCTGTTGTAAAGGCTTCGAGAAGTCTGTTGAAGAGAGGAGAAAGAGCTAAGGTTACTTGAATGCATGACCAGTGCCGGGAGCTCTGCTGGTGTTTTACACATGGTACTTTATGTAATCCCTACAAACATCTCTGAGCCTATTGTTTTTCATCCCTATTTTACAGCTAAGGAGACTGAGGCATAGATGATAAATTACGCTACTAGGAAGGGGTGAAGTAGTATGGGGGGATCAAGCCTCATTCCAAAGTCATATCTAGTCTTTTGACTGTACTGATCTGTCCTATTCTCCCTACATTTAAAAGAAAAAAAAAAGGCACTCAAAAACTATATTCATCGGGCTCTTGCGGTTTGAAGTAACGTGTGCCCTCAAGTTGCCTCAAGTCACAGGGGTAAAGGATACATGTGGAAATAAGACCTGAGGCTTAACCGGCTTGTCAGGTCGTCCTTTGTGGGCCTGGGAGGTGGGGGCCTGTGCCTTTGATAGGCATCAGGAACCAGAAAAGTACTACCACATTCTGACCACATTCCTATGAGCTTTGTACCTGGACGACTGAGACTTAAATCACGTATTTCACCACGTTTTCTCTAATGTCTTTTTTATTGTGATCTTAATACCAACCGCGGCAACATACTACCTTAAGCATTGTTTGCTTTTCAGACAAAGGACCCAGAAGAAGAGGTGACTGCTTCCCCTGCTCCCATCCCTCCCCCTGCCCAGTGATGTGCTGGTAAATAAATGCTGAACAACCAGATCTGGAGGCGGGAGATCTCAGCTGTAACAAAACCCAGTTTATGTGGTGCCAGTGTTCCCACCGACCCACGGCAGAGCTGGGAAGAGATGCGCGCACCATCTCTCGGGCCTGTAAGGGCCAGCCCCGGCACACCTCTGCGTCAACTCTTTGTCAGATGCCTTCAGAATGCGGCCATAATTCAAGGTGCACAAACAACCGCAGCTCTTTCCATCCTGTTCCCACTTGCTGCTAGTTCTCTGTCTACTATCAAATGTCCCCGAGGAGAGAATCTGTCACCATTGTCCTTTTAGGGGAAAGCTCTCCTTGGAGGCTATCTCGGAAGCCGCTGAGCAGCCCATAGGCTGGCTACCTCTGAGCCAGGTGTCCTCTCCTACTCCATCTGTGGCTAGGATGGACGGCTCACATGCTAGACAACATGGTCACCCATGCTGAAGAAACAGACTGTGTTGCTACCTGCTTAGGGGGTTGTGGTCGGGGTGGCCTCTTTCGAAAGGAGGCTGTAAGCACGACAGGTTTTCAAGCGGTGGTCTCTCTGACATACTGTTCTCAGCTCTTCAGTGAGATCCTCTCGGCCACTACACAGAGCTTTGGGACAGCTTCTCCGCCACATACCCCAAGGAACATCTTGGGTAGGTGCCAACAACTGCAAACAGGAGAATGGACAGGTTAGGACTGGATAGGATTCAAAAGCCCCTCATTTAGGGGGAGAAACCCTATTAAGTTCAGTGAACATTTATCAAGTGCCATTGTTTCAAACCAATAGTGATGATTGGAGAGTAAGGAAATCATCTCATAGGATGTCATAGACGATCCAGGAGAAGGTTTTCCAGACTACACTCAATCCAAACTCCACAGATTCTGCTTTCCTAATCTGGGAAGTAGAACAGCGTGACTCAGCTCTGCCGAGAACACTTCTATATTGGTAGAAGCGTGCCCCGTGCCTCAATGTGCTGGGGTGGGAGTGGGGTCGAGGAGAACTATTCTCAACAACGTGAGGGACACAGAGTCAATGCTGACTGGCTCACGGAGACACTTGAAATCTTCTTTTACACAGTGGAAGCCATCCCTTTTGTTAATTCTGGAGATAGTTGATGTATTCCCATGATGGATGCGCTACCTGATTCTCCCAGCTTTGGATATGTGGCTGCGCTACAACAAACAACTATTTTGACAAGATTTTCAATATTGTAAACCATTAAATAATCCTCTCTAGACCAGCAAAGCTGCTTGACTGTTAGCAAGATCGTATCACATAAAGTGATATACGCTACATCAACCATATACACATACAGAAGAAAAGAGAGCGAAGGGGAAGGAGCAAGAATGAACAGTTGAAACTGCACAGGAAAATTCTGATGGGAGACTTGATTCTACTTTCATTCAGTCTCTTAGTGCTTCTTCTGTCGAGAGCACCTAACCCCACAGTGTGTGCATCCAGTGTTTACAGGTATTTTTCGAACCACGCACAACTTGCCCCTAACTGCAAACTACCTCCTTCATATGTTCAGCCAAAGCAGTTGCAATCTGATCCAGTAGTAGAGGAAATCCCGGCTGTGCTGGGCTTTCTGGGAAATGGCATGTTGCTCTCCAAAATGGTCTCCTTACAGGATTTTCTGCAGTAGTTTAACCTCTGCCTAAATTTCACTCTGCGAGCTGCCATTAGAACTTAATCTCATAATCAGATACAGCTCCACTCAGTAGTCAGGGACTTGAGCTTCGGGATCAGATAGATCTAAATTCATGCATGGCCTCCACCATTAAAGCCCATGGGACAGTAGGCAAGCTACTTAACTTTGCCTAAGCTTTGACATTCTTTTTTCTTTCTGTAGAATGAAAAAATAAAGATATCACCATGCACGACACTTAGCACAATCCCATGCTACCTATGTACCTATGTCCTTAATAAATATCAATATAATACTAATATTATTAACCTTTATCATCACTTACCAACTTTCAATCACCAGAGTCACTCTTTGCCTTTAAGCTTTATCTGACATGATTTCCTGTGTCTGAAATGACTCATAGTTTCTCTGCACAGCTTAGAGTCCTACATTTGTATTCATAATCACCTCTTAAGGAAGTCAGTTCAGATTTAATAATACATTCAATGTGTGTTTTCTTCCAATACTTTTTATATTTACATCCACGTTTGCTAATAGTAAATATGTTATCAAATATGTTTTTCAGTCTTTACTTCCTCAAAGTAATCATATTAGAAGGCTGCACACACTGATGAATGATTATTCAAACTGTTTTGTGAAAACCACTTTTAGATTTGCATCAAAATACATGATGAAATTTTTAAAATATCTCCAACACAGGAAAATCATCTTAACATTCATTTATTCAAATATTTACTTCTGCTTACTGTGAGCTGGGTAGAAAATAAGATAAGCTGGCAAAGTATTTAGTATGTTTTTTTAATGTTCAAAAAAAAATGTTTTTTTTTGGTTTAGTTTTGAGAGACAGAGGGAGGGAGAGAGAGAATGAGCGGGGGAGGGGCAGAGAGAGAGACACATACAGAATCAGAAGCAGACTCCAGGCTCTGAGCTGTCAGCACAGAGCCTGACTCAGGGCTTGAGCTCATGGACCAAGAGATCATGACCTGAGCCGAAGTCAGACGGACGCTCAATCGACTGAACCACCCAGGCACCCCTAAAATATTTAGTATGTTAAGGTGGTAACTGCAAATAAGAGAAATAAGGCAGGGAAGGTTGCTAAAAGTGTTGGGGAAGTAACATTAAAGATGTACAAGAAAGAAGTAAGTCATGCTGGTGTGTGAGAGAGGAGGAACAGCAAGCAAAAAGTCCACACCCAAAGCACCCTGCCCTGTAGGAGGACCATCCAGGAGGCTGGCATGGGGAGAAGAGGGTGAAAGGGGACTGTGGTGAGAGCATCAAAGGTTGTGGCCCCAGAGGCAATCAGGTAAGGTCTTATGGACCATTTATAAGGACTTTGGCTTCTTCGTAGTGAGATGGGAAGCTCTGATGGGCTTTACACACCGGAGTGACAAAGTCTTATTTACATTTTAACAGAGAACTTTGGCTCCTCTGTCAAGGCGTGCAGAGACAAAAGGGGAGACCAGGTGAGAGATAATGGTGATTTGGGTAGGGAAGCAATGGACGTAGCAAAAAGGTATCAAACTGAAGATATATTTGAAATGTGGGGCCCACAAGATTTGCTAATATACCAAATGTAAGGTTTGAAAGGAAGAAAAGAATGTCTCTAAACTTTTTTTTCTTTTTTTCCTCCCTGAGCATTACAGAATTGACATTTCATAAGATACATATTAAGTGTGAAATGGCTTTTAGACACACAAGATAATGTTCATCTGGGTGATTAAATATGAAAGTTATATGTATAGAGGGTGGCTGGGCTGCAGATATAGAAATGATATTCAAGCCAGGAGAAGTCCATAGATTTTCTTTTTAAACTGTTGGTGACTATGTAAATTGGTGCGGCCATTTGTAGAAAACAGTATGGAGATTCCTCAAAAAATTAAAAATAGAACTACCCTACGACCTAGGAATTGCTCTACTGGGTATTTACTCAAAAAACACAGAAACATTAATTCAAAGGGTTACTTGCACTCTTACGTTTATTATACAATAATATACATTATACATTATACAATAGGCAAGCTATAAAAGCAGCCCAAATGTCCATTGATTGATAAACAGGAAAAGAAGAAGTGGCATATTTCAGCCATAAAAAAAAAAAAAAAAAGAATAAATTCTTGCCATTTGCAACAACACAGATAGAGCTAGAGAGTATAATGCTGAGTAAAATAAGTCAGAGAAAGACAAATACCATATGATTTCACTGGAATTTAAGAAACAAATGAGCAAGGGGGGGAGACAAATCATAGACTCTTAACTACAGATGGTTATCAGAGTGGGGGGGGTGGGAGTGGGAGGGGGGAAAAGGGGCTGGAGATAAAGAGTGCACTTATAATGATGAAAAAAATAAATAAAATTATTTTTTTTTTAAAAGGTGAGGCTAAAGAGATAGGAAAAGTATGGAGGACTGGGAGGCAAATGAAGTTTTATTTTTATTTTTTTGAGAACACATTTGTGGAAAAAGACAAAATTTAGAACCAAGCAGAATCGATGAATAACCAAATTAAGTTATTCCCTTTTTATGCTTTTAAGTGAGTAAACATAAAATATTAATGATTTTGTGACTTATAAATGAGCTCTGAAACACCCTGATAATCTCTAAATATTTGAGGAATAGTAGCAATGGAACACAGGTATATTCCACCATTGTGACCACATTAAAAAGCCATCCCTATAGGTCAAATGGCCAAACATCCAATCGTTGTGATATGTAACTGACAGCTAAATGACAAGGTCCACCAGAAAGAAGGGAATGAGAACATCTCTTCAGGGTTGGGAGAGAAACCTTTTTGAGGCTTAAATATATACAAAGCTTATGGGGCACCTGGGTGGCTCAGTCGGTTAAGCATCCAACTTCAGGTCATGATCTCTCGGTTCCTGGGTTCGAGCCCCACGTTGGGCTCTGTGCTGCTGACAGCTCAGAGCCTGGAGCCTGCTTTGGATTCTGTGTCTCCCCCTCTATCTGCTCCTCCCCCACTTGTGCTCTGTCTTTCTCTCTCTCTCAAAAATAAACAGTAAAAAAATTTTTTTAAATATTGTTTAATATATTGTATCAAAGTTGATTTTATATTTTTCAACACTGGTGGTCCATAAAAGTAGACAGAGAAATCAACTTCAGTTGGCAGATTGCTATTCAAACTCTGGCTATGCCATGTAATTGTTTTACAATTCACATCTCTGGGATTTAGTGACCTTGTCTTTGAAATGAAAGTAATAATGCCTGACCTGCTGCCTATTCTGCAAGATGTTGGCAGGAATTGAATGATATGAGGGGCTTTCAACCTACTGATGTCTAAAGGAAAAGTCATCATTGAGGCAAGGTGCATGTTTCTAAACTCACCCACTTTTGTTTCTTTGTATAAGCCACAGTTCTTCACATAGCTCCAAGATGCCTCTTTGAGATTCTGTTAAAAGAGAAAGGTTCACCAAGGAAATGCATAACAGACACACACAAAATCTAGTATAAAATTGCACAGTGAAAATCGCTTTGGAAAGCAACGGAAGCATCATACTTTCTTGCGTGGAAGAGAAACATAATGAAAACAGCAGTTTTAAAAAATTTAGTGTGTAGCAGGCTATGAGGGGAAATCAGAAGAGTAGAGCTGGGAAGGCCACCCAGGCAGGTGCAGATACCCAGATTGGAGGTAGAGTCCCTAGTCTAAGATATTAGCAGTAAGACTAGAGATAAACAAGGTGTTATAGTAGGAAAAGAGTTGCCAGAAAAAAATGCAGGATACCCAGATAAATCTGAATTCTAAATGAACACCAGATAATTTTTAGTATATCCTAAGTATTTCATGGAGCATTATTTATAGTTTATCTGAAACTCAGTTTAATTGGGAAGCCTATATTTTTCATCTTCATATTTTTCTGAGGCAGATTCTGAAATAAAATGTGTGCAATGTGACCACTGTGAAAGGGAGAGAAAGTCATCAAGAGCTAGTCCAGCTCTTTTGTGGCTCCTGAAGAGATCCATAAAGATGTCAAATAGTTCTTTACAGACCTATTTATTTACCAGCCAGGGCATGAACTTTACTAATATTGTGGCTTTATTCTATTCTCGATATTTGGGTTTTATACCATCCAGTACAATCTATATGAACGTGTGTGTGCACGCCTGCTTAACGTGTGGGTTAATCAGCAAAGAAACCACCAGCTCACAGCTGCCTGGAGAGAATTACTGAATAAGAAACATGAATTGAAGGACCCACAGTCAGTTTGTCTATCATCATCCACCTACATGTATGCATACACATGTACACACATATGCTCAGACAAGGACGTCCCTTTCAGTGGAGGAATAGGGGGAGTTGAAAGATTCAGAGAAGGAAGGCTTTTTGAGGTGGTAATACAGAACTGAAAGCAAGGCAGGCAGGAGCATTCGGGAGGGTGACTTTCTCTGTCTAAAAGGTCCCAACCCTTGAGATCTTATCCCCTGGGAGATGCAAGTGAAAACCCAAAATAGTGCTGCAGGGCTTTAACCTGTATCTCTCCTACTTAATGATGCTGTCTGAAATCTCCTTCACCAGGTGCTAGTGTCTCACCCATGGAGGCTGAAAGGTCAAAACGACAAGGAGAAAGCAGCCTGGTTTCAACCCACTCCTTTTGTAAACAGAGGGGCAGACTAGGATTCGGAACTGATGATCACGCGTACCCAAGAACAGCCCATGGTAAAACCAGAAGGCCCACAGTGCATACGACTGGGGAGCATTCTGGAGAAGACAGGTGGAGGAAATACTAAGGTCAGGCTTGATGATCGACCCGTGGCTTAGCGAAGGCTGCCTCGGAGCAGAAGTGAGTATTGCGAACTTTGGGATAATAGAGCTGTGGAGCGAGATTTGAATTCTACTACTGAATTCTCAACAGTAATAGAATATTGAAAAGGAAAGTCTTCTTTTGCGATTTCCCATAGTGTAATAAGTGCTTCATAAATAAATACTGTTGTCTGACCCTTCAGATGGGGTTAGGTGGATAGGGGATTGTTGAAGGGGGAAGGAGAGAGGTGGTTAAGGGAGGTTTATGCATGTCTAACTCTCATGGGAAAAACCAATGGAAACTATCAAACAGAACTGTCATCAACTTAGCTTTCCACAGTGGCATAAAAGGGAAAAAAAAGGGAAAAAGAAGTTCTTTCTAAATACCATTATATTCTGGTCCCAGTGGTAACAGATAATTATAACTAGAACTACAAGTAAAATTGGCTTGATTAACAAAAATAAGTAATTCTTTGGCATCTAAAGCTCTGAAAACTCAAGATACTTAGTGAAAAGAAACCCCAAAAGACATTTACTATAGTGTTCGAAGTAAAAGCAAAGCATTAAAACAATAAAAACATGTTCCAAATGAATCAAATGATGCTCAGCTAATTTCATGTTACTTCACATCAATAAAGAAAAATACAACAAGAAATCTACACCTTCAGTAAGCCTATGTTATAAATATGAATGAAATAGCTCTGAACTATTTCCAACTTTGCCTCTCAAATTCCTTCGGTCTGATGGTAGAACATATTATTTCCTGTTCCCATACTCCGTGGGAAGTGGCACACCCACTTCAATCTTCGTCATTTGTTTCCTGTATCAGCATTCATGGGAAGAATTGTTTTGGTGCTGCCTACCCTAGGTTGCTCACTCAGGTCCAGAAGCCATCTGGCAATGATTCACAAACTTTTATGAGAATTACCTGGAGAGCCTGTCACTATCCTGGGATCTTTCCCAGATACAGTGATTCAGCAGGTTTGGTGAAGGATACAGGAATCTGCATTTCTAATAGTACCCTAGATGATTCTAAGACAGGTGGTCCACATGTTCTTTGAGAAATTCTGGTTTAACCGGAGTAATTTTCATTTCTACCTTCCAACCGAGGAGGGTAAGTTTCAACCTCTCCTTTCTATAATGCCCATAACAGAGGTAGACAGGATTATAGGAAAATACATAAGGGCACATACAACACAGCTTTCATGACCTTTACAAAACATATATGCTCATTCATAATCCAAATAATCAGGAAATTCAAAGAATTTTCATTTTACCCTGTACTGAGGTTCATTATGAAATGAGACACTGTGGGGCGCCTCGGTGGCTCAGTCGGTTAAGCGTCTGACGTCAGCTCACGGCACGATCTCATGGTTTGTGAGTTCGAGCCCCACGTCGGGCTCTGTGCTGACAGCCCAGAGACTGGAGCCTGCTTCCGATTCTGTGTCTCCCTCTCTCTCTGCCCCTCCCCTGCTCGTGCTCTGTCTCTGTTTCTCAAAAATAAACGCTAAAAAAAATAAAATCTGAGACCCTTGTATTAAGAAAAAAAAAAGGAGGCACTGAAAGATTCTGAGCTGCTTCCTGAGCCATCAATGATTAAATTAAGCTCCCTAGAGTTGTAGTGCTGTGAATATTTTATTGTATTCTTTGAAAAGTGGTTATTTTTAAATCAGAATATAACTCTTAGGTAACTAAAATAACTAAATTCATCAAGACATATCTTTAAAAATTACTCCAGGTAAGTAGGAATTTTCTGTACCCATCTATTACTAGAATATGATATACCAAATTATAAGTACATATTTTTTCTGAACATAATGAAAATAGGATACCTCTCTAAACATTTCAGCTACGTGAGGCAATATTTATTCTACCGATCTCCAAATATGATAAGGTTGTCTTATAACTAAATAGTATTTGAAGTACATTCAGCTGCCCTTGAGGAAAACCAGGAAAAGCAATTTTGATTTTTCCATGTTATTAAAGCATAGTGGAAAATGAAAATGGTAATTTTGTATATAATTAGACTCAGTTTTATTTTTTTTACTTTTTATTTAAAAAAAAAATTTTGGGGGCGCCTGGGTGGCTCAGTCGGTTAAGCGTCCGACTTCGGCTCAGGTCATGATCTTGCGGTCTGGGAGTTCGAGCCTCGCGTCGGGCTCTGTGCTGACAGCTCAGAGCTTGGAGCCTGCTTTGGATTCCGTGTCTACCTTTCTCTCTCTCTGCCCTTCCCCTGCTCATGCTCTCTCTCTCTGTCAAAAATAAATAAACATTAAAGAATAAAAATTAAAAAAAAATAAAAATAAAAAATAAAAAATAAATTTTGGGGGGGGGGCGCCTGGGTGGCTCAGTCGGTTAAGCGGCCGACTTGGGCTCAGGTCATGATCTCGCAGTCCGTGAGTTCGAGCCCCGCATCTGGCTCTGTGCTGACAGCTCAGAGCCTGGAGCCTGTTTCAGATTCTGTGTCTCCCTCTTTCTCTGACCCTCCCCTGTTCATGCTCTCTCTCTGTCTCAAAAGTAAATACATGTTTAAAAAATAATAATAATAAAAATAAAAAATAAAAAAAAATTTTTTAACATGTATTCATTTTTGAGAGTGAGAGAGACAGAGCATGAGTGGGGGAGGGGCAGAGAGAGAGGGAGACACAGAATCCCAAGCAGGCTCCAGGCTCTGAGCTGTCATCACAGGGCCCGACGCAGGGCTCGAACCCACGGACCGTGAGATCATGGCCTGAAGTCAGAGGCTGAAGTCAGAGGCTTAACCTACTGAGCCACCCAGGCGCCCCTAGACTGAGTTTTATTGAGATATGACATACAATACTTTCTGAAACTGAGGTTTTATTTAAATGTGAAACCATGTAAAATTTACAATGACGAATAACAGAAGGGGTGGACACACAACACTCGTGGCTAGCTCTTCCAATGTGAGAAGACGATTCAGCCCACAATACTGCCCACAGAAACAATGTCTCCTGCTCACTGTCTGCTTTTCACTCTTCTCTGTTGCTCCTGGTACCTTCCAGGGAGGTACACCATACAACAGAGCCTCATTATTACCGGACGTGTATTGCATAAAATTAATTTCTAAGACTTCTATAGTTAAAAGATTATACCAGCCTTTATGTCTGGAGTCACAGTAAGGAACATTCTAATAACACAGGACTGATTGTGGACAATCATTTTCCAGATTTACTGGCTTCCATTGGTGAAACACAACATCCCAGTCAGGCGCTGACACCACTCTAATGACCTACACTACTACCCTAGTTCCAGTGATAATTCTTGAACACTATCATAGCTGAGATCTGAACCTCAATGTTATTCATATTGAGAAAAATAAATTCACACTTAGACTTTCTACCTTTTTGAAGCAGAAACACTTGAGTATAAAAAGGAAGAATTTGGGGACAAAATAGTTAGAAAAAAATAACAATAAAATGCATTTCAGAGAGATGAGAAGACTAAAAAGGTATACCATTTCAAAGTAAAATAAAATGGGAGAATACATTAGTTTCAAAAGAACAAAGACAGTTAATAGTGAAGAACAACAAAAGCTTGTTTCAGAAATGGAAGGAACCACTGGGTGGTTCAGTTAAGTGACCGACTTTGGCTCGGGTCATGGTCTCAAGGTTCGTGAGTTTCAGCCCCACATTGGTCTCTCTGCTGTCAGCATGGAACCTGCTTTGGATCCTCTGTCTCCCTCTCCCTGTCCCTTTCCTGCTCTCTCCCTCACGCAAAAATAAGCATTTTAAAACATATATATTTTTAAGAAATTAAAAAAAAAAAAAGAGTCATTTAGAAATGAAGGAAGAGGGGTACCTGGGTGGCTCAGTCGGTTAAGCGTCCAACTTCAGCTCAGGTCATGATCTCACAGCTTGTGAGTTCGAGCCCCGCGTCGGGCTCTGTGATGACAGCTCGGAGCCTGGAGCCTGCTTCGGATTCTGTCTCCCTCTCTCTCTCTGCCCCTCCTCCACCTGCACTCTGTCTCTGTCTCTCAAAAATAAATAAACATTAAAAAAAAAAATGAAGGAAGAAGTCAAAACAGGTTTCCAAACTGCACCCAATAGGGACACACTAGAGAACTTACAATTAATGTTTATTTTAGGGTTTTGGTACATAATTTTTATCAGATTTAGGAAGTTCCCTTCTGGTTTGTTAAAAGTTACTTTTTTACAAAAAGATATATGGATGTAGAATTTTATTAGATGGTTTACTGCATCTATATGAGACGATCATATTTATTTCATGTATTCTGTTAATGTGACAAATTATATGGATTTTTCTAATGTCAGACCAGCCCCGCATTCCTCCTGGATAGATCCAACTTGGTCATGGTGTATACTTACTTGTGTATTGCAGAATTTGGTTTGCTGGCCCTTTTGGTTTGGGGATTTTTGCATCTTTGTTCAGTGAAATCGGCCTAGAAATTTTCCCTTTCTGTTTTCTGCATCAAGGCTGTGCTCATCATGAGTATCTCCCTCCCCCACCCCCGACCTTTTTCTATTTGCTGGAATAGAGAATATGTAATTTAAAAAGGGAAGCACTGAAGAGATGATAAATTTTGAAAGGTCTCTCTTACGCATGATCACTGTTTGAGTGACTACGTTGAAGAAGAGCAAAGGGACATTAAAAATAAATCACATTTTCAAGTAGTTGCTCTCATAGACCTTGATTTAGAATCCCAACAGGGATATTACATGATGGGCCTTTGACATTGTTTCGTTTCATTCTCTCCATTACACAATTATCATTGTTGTAACAATGAGGAAACTTGAGTCTTACGACCACTTAAATAACTTGCTTAGGGTCATACAACTGAAGGGTCAAAGCTGAAATTGGAGCATGGGTCTCACTCCAGAGCCTGTGCTCTTGAGCACCCCTCCTTTTTTCTTTTCTTTTTGATCCCTCAATGCAGGGATCCAGGGTTTTGGAAGACTTTTCACACACCTGCTGACAGTAATAACCCACAGGTCTGCAGCCAAAATAAACACAGCTCTTTTCCAAAGTGCTGAAATTACAGAAAGTCTAAAATGCCTGAGCTTTGTTGCCAAAGGTTGGTAACGATTCAAAATATACTAATAGGGGAGATCAAATTAAGAAAATAGACTATAAACAATTATGCAAATCCTAATTAAGGTAAACATTTTAAAAATATGTAATAAATGTTCATGGAGAAGTTTTGTAAAATACATATGTAATCCAACACATTGGGCTTCACTGCTAAATTTTGGAGTATCTCCCTCCAATTGCATATATTTAGTATATGCCTTTCACGCTAGACACAGTTTTTCATTTCTAACAATTCTGATATAGAAACTCATTTTAGAAGCAAAGGTGTCTAAAAAAAAAATCACTGACAAAGTTACAAAAGAAAAGATTGCTATCTGCATGAAGTCCAGTTTCGGCCAGAGGACCGATGTTTGCTTACTTGGGGGAACTTACCAATTGTGAGCATGACATTTTCTCTCTGCTTGAAGTTTTTTGGATCATGGTGGTGGTAGGAATTAGAACCACGCTCTGAATGGGGACCAACTGGTTTCTTTGCTGTCCCTTTCCAGAGACAAGTCTACTTCTCATTTATTCTGACTCGGCCTACCTTTATGCCAGGGTCTTCTAAGATTTCATATCTTGGGTGTTATTTTTATTGTTTTCTTTCTTAGTGCCAGAGAAAATGATGCCTCTTCCAAATAATAGTATCTTAGATGAAATATAGTATATTTGAAATAACGTACATCGGGGCGCCTGGGTGGCGCAGTCGGTTAAGTGTCCGACTTCAGCCAGGTCACGATCTCACGGTCCGTGAGTTCGAGCCCCGCATCAGGCTCTGGGCTGATGGCTCAGAGCCTGGAGCCTGTTTCCGATTCTGTGTCTCCCTCTCTCTCTGCTCCTCCCCCGTTCATGCTCTGTCTCTCTCTGTCCCAAAAATAAATAAACGTTGAAAAAAAAATTAAAAAAAAAAGAAATAACGTACATCAATTTAAGCAGCCTACAGACAATATTTTCCATACCGTATGTATTCTCCAAAGACATTATTTTAGTGATTACCCAGGATTCCATATTATAATCCATAATCCATTATTCTCATTTTTGTAGAATTCAATTGCTTCTCATTTTTCACAGTATAAGGCTGTGATGAATATCATTTCATGTATCTTCATGTCATTTCTGATCATTTCTTCAGACCAAACTCCTAAATTAAAGCATAAGGTCTAAGGTATGAAGATTAAGACATTTTTTAATGTATTGCCAAATTGACCTATAAAAATGCTCATCACTTTACATAACTACCAGCATTTATATAAGGGGCCTATTTCCCCTAAACTTAAATAATATCTGTCAAATTTCTTATGTAATAAAAAACTTTCTCAATTGTTCATTAATTCGTATTTATTTCTGTGGCTGGATGTTTCACATTAGTTGCTCATTTACAGCTCCTCATTTGTGGATCATCTCCAAATGTCATTTGGCTATTTTTCTATCAGGATGTTAGTCTTTTATGTTAGAATGATTTTTATTTGTAGAATGCTATTGCACTGTTGGTGCGAATGCAAACTGGTGCAGCCGCTCTGGAAAACAGTGTGGAGGTTCCTCAGAAAATTAAAAATAGACCTACCCTATGACCCAGCAATAGCACTGCTAGGAATTTACCCAAGGGATACAGGAGTACTGATGCATAGGGGCACTTGTACCCCAATGTTTATAGCAGCACTCTCAATGATAGCCAAATTATGGAAAGAGCCTAAATGTCCATCAACTGATGAATGGATAAAGAAATTGTGGTTTATAGACACAATGGAGTACTACGTGGCAATGAGAAAGAATGAAATATGGCCCTTTGTAGCAACGTGGATGGAACTGGAGAGTGTGATGCTAAGTGAAATAAGCCATATAGAGAAAGGCAGGTACCATGTTTTCACTCTTATGTGGATCCTGAGAAACTTAACAGAAGTCTATGGGGGAGGGGAAGAAAAAAAAAAAAAAGAGGTTAGAGAGGGAGAGAGCCAAAGTATAAGAGACTCTTAAAAACTGAGAATAAACTGAGGGCTGATGGGGGGTGGGAGGGAGGGGAGGGTGGGTGATGGGTATTGAGGAGGGCACCTGTTGGGATGAGCACTGGGTGTGGTATGGAAACCAATTTGACAATACTTTTCATATTTTAAAAAAACATTAAAAAAAAAGAATTGTTACTGCAAATCATATATGCTGCTGTGTCTTCCCATTTGCTTGTTTTTAAATTTCTTAGAATTTTTAGATGTACTGATCATTTTTGTTTCAATATAACCATATGTAGCATTTTTCTTTCCGATTTCTTTCTTTGTTTCTGTGCTAAACCCTACATCAAATGTTTTCCTCTAACTTTTCTTTTATGACTATTGCTCAACTCTTCCTTCCTCCTGGAAATTATCTAGGTATGTGTAAAGGACCAGAAACAAGTAAAAACTGCACAAGGCTCTTACTAATGTAAATTGATGATATGATCTAATGTGAAAATAGAACGAGGGTGAATTCAGATTCAGGAAAAAGTCTAATCTGCCCCCTCAATCCATTTTCTGCTACAATCTATTTTCTTCCCTAAACCAGATGACTCTGTTTGCATAATGATACTATTCATGTTCCCATTGTTTACAGCTAATTGCTTATAACAGTGCTCCCCAGAATTTTTTTTTTTTTTTTTACTTCATGGCATAGAAAGAAAAGGAAAAGCATTGTACAGTGCACAGTTAAATGGGAGAGGCTACATAACAGCTGCCAGAGTTAAGGAGGCCTTGAGCTCCACCACTCGAAGGGCACGTTAGCACATCCGTAACCTGTGGCATAACACTTGAGAAGGTTTGTTACGGAAGGGCTCGGCTACTTATCAGGTTCCTCTGATAAGATTTCCTTCTCTGCTGATATGTTGCTAGCCTTCTGTAAAATAGATGCTGGTAGTGATGTAGAGAAGCCCAACTATGACTGTCAAATAAAAAAGAAAGCCCTGGGGCGCCTGGGTGGCTCAGTCGGTTAAGCGTCCGATTTTAACTCAGGTCACGATCTCGCGGTCGGTGAGTTCGAGCCCCGCGTCGGGCTCTGGGCTGATGGCTCAGAGCCTGGAGCCTGTTTCCGATTCTGTGTCTCCCTCTCTCTCTGCCCCTCCCCCGTTCATGCTCTGTCTCTGTCTCAAAAATAAATAAACGTTAAAAAAATAAAAATAAGTAAAAAAGAAAGCCCTGAACAAAATAAGCATCAGGAAACTATCCTCCTGCCCTTTTGTTCTGGACCTTGCCATGGCAAGGAGAGGATACTATATGTGAAGAAGACAACACAATACTTTTTGTGTTATTGGGGCATATGAAACTTGCAGGACTCAAAGGCCCTGGCATTAGTTACATTAAGGTTCTTAGTCTCTTAATTTTATTGAATGATCTACTTTTCCTGATTTTTAAAGTCACCTTAAAAAAACTTTTTAATGAAAAAAAAAGTCACCTTTATCATACAATGCTTTTTAAAAAAATATATAATTTATTGTCAAATTGACTAACAGTGTGTAAAGTGTGCTCTTGGTTTTTGGAATTCCCATGGCTCAGCACTTACATACAACACCCAGTGCTCGTCCCAACAGGTGCCCCCCTCAGTGCCCATCACCCATTTCCCCTCTCTCACTCCTCCATCAACCCTCAGTTTGTTCTCTGTATTTAGGAGTCTCTTATGGTTTGCCCCCTTCCCTCTCCGTTTGTAACTATTTTTTTTCCCCTTCCCTTCCCCCCATGGTCTTCTGTTAAGTTTCTCAAGTTCCACATATGAGTGAAAACATTATCATACACTGAATTCATATATACCAAAGTGTCCTCATAACTCAAGTATTCATTGACCATGCAATCTGTTATTGATGTTGAGTCATAACATAAAATACTCTTTCTTAAAAGGGCCTCTTTTCATATCTTTCTCTGCTTTACAGTATCATCTATGTTAATGCCTGTGTTTGCCAGTGTCTTCCAGACTGTCATTCAAAAATACAATGCAAGTGCAATGAAAATTCATTACAAAGTGAGCTAGCAAATCTCACAAAATATGTCAGATTTCATGAAGTTGATAAAGATGATGGAGAATTGTTCAAATCATGAGCAGAGCTAAGAATGTGTCAGTGCAGCTTGCAATCAAAGGGCAGAAGCCAAGGCCAAAAGGGCAACGACACAAGAAGTGTATAAAGGTATGGTCTGATTAGAAAGAAACCCTTACAAAAATGAAGTCTAGGATATTTTTGAAAAATGATTCAATTAAGGAGGAGAAATCAAACATGAAATGAAAATTAGCATTTCGTGTTTCAAATAATTTTGTCAAGAAAAATGCCAAAAGTTATTTCTAAAAGTTAAAATATGGGGCGCCTGGGTGGCTCAGTCGGTTAAGCGTCCAACTTCAGCTCAGGTCATGATCTCGCGGTCCGTGAGTACGAGCCCCGCGTCGGGCTCTGGGCTGACAGCTCAGAGCCTGGTGCCCGTTTCAGATTCTGTGTCTCCCTCTCTCTCTGCCCCTCCCCTGTTCATGCTCTCTCTCTGTCTCAAAAATAAATAAACGTTAAAAAAATAAATTAAAAAAAATAAAAGTTAAAATATTTAGAAGTTAACTTCATTATATAGAAAATAAGTTTATTTTTATATTTTTAGCAAAATATTTCAAGTTAGTTTTAGTAAAACTAGTTATTATAAAAATTTGATCCTTGATTTAAGTGGATTTAATGTAAGTGACCTTCTGGTACCAGTTATACTCGGTAATTATCTGTTTCAAGGTATTAATTGTCTACTCCTATATTTGTGTTACAGTGTTAACACAGATTTAATTTGCTTTCATATCTGATAGGGCCAGTCTCTGCTTTTCAATCATATTTTAACTTTAAAAACTTACCCTTTTTTGTTTATCCTTTTAGCTGATATCATAGAAATTCATTTAAAAGCCCTAGAAATTAATTTAAATCTATTGGAATCTTTATTGGAATTCATTAAACCTCTTTACTAATTTAGTTAGAATTAGATAGTGTATTTGCTATTTTCAGCATTTCTATCAAGGAAGAATGATACATATCTCCATTTATTTGTTTTCCTTGATCTCTTTTAGGAAAGTTTTCCTCACATAGGTCTTATATATTTCTTGTTGAATTTATTCACAGGTGATATCAGTTTACCTATTAAATCACCTTCGAAAAAAGAATATCTCTATTGAACCAAGGCACCAATCACAAGAGTGAGATTACTTTTCTTTAAAGAACACAAGTGATTTTCAAGGACAGGGGCAATAAGGAAGGGATAAGGTAAGAACTTATTTCCAGCAATAGAATGGAACGACAGACTGAATAAACCTCTCATTATAAAATATCTTTCAGAGGCACCTGGGTGGCTCAGTTGGTTAAGCGTCTAACTTCGGCTAGGTCATGATCTTGCAGTTCTTGAGTTCCAACCCCATGATGGGCTCTATGCTGACTGCTCGGAGCCTGGAGCCTGGCTTGGATTCTGTGTCTCCCTCTCTCTCTCTGCCCCTCCCCTGCTCGCACTCTGCCTCTCTCAAAAATAAATAAACATTAAAAAAAATTTTTTTAGATAAATGAATAAAACATCTTTTATACTGGATTAAACATGAAAAACATCCCTTTAAGTCAATTACTGATCTGGCAATAATGTAAGGGAAATTCTTCGAGGCCCATAACAAAACAAAAGCAGAAAATCAAAGATTTGATCAAGTATGGGAGGCAGTTATGGCCCAAAGAGTATCCGTTGATGTCTGGTCACCTAGTTTTTAACAGCAGGATATACATTCTTCGCAAGTTCACACAGAACATTCCTCAGGATAGACCAAATGCTAGGCCATAAAATAAGCTTTAAAAAGTTTAAAGGGACTGAAATAAAACAAAATATGTTATCCAATCACATGGAATGAAATTAGAATCAGTAACCGAAAGAAATACGAGGAATTCACAAATATGTGTAAGTGACATAAGCTTCTAAATAACCAATGGGCCCGAAAAGAAACCAAAAGGAAATTAGAATACTTTAAGATGAATCAAAATGAACCCCCAATATACCAAAACTTATGAGATGCAGCTAACACAGTACTTAAAAGAAAATTGGCAGCTGTAAATGCCCATGCTAAAAAAAAAATAGAAAAGAAAGAAAAGATTTCAAATCAATAACCAAAACTACACTGGAAAAAAAAGAGCAAAATAAACCCAAAGCAAGCAGAAGGAAAGAAATAAAAGACTAGGGTGGAAAGACACGGAGAATAGAAAAATAATAGACAACATCAACAAAACCAAAAGTTGATTCTTTGAAAATATCAACACGTCAAACTTGTAGCTAGACTGACCAAGAAAAAAAGGAGAAAAGACTCAAATGATTAAAATCAGTAAAGAGGGGGCATTACTACTAACATTACAGAAATAAAGATTATAAGGGAATGCTATGAACAACTCTATATACACCAAGAAATTGAATAGATGAAATGTAAAAATTCCTAGGACATAAGCCACTAAAACTAACCTAAGAAGAAAGAGAAAATGTTAATAGACCTATATTAAGTGAAAACACTGACTTAGTAACCAAAAAACTACCTAAGGGCCAGGCCTAATGACATCAATGGTGAATTCTACCAAACATTTAAAATATGAAATCTTTCCACTTGCCATAACATGGATGGAGCTAGAGAGTATTAGTCTAAGCATAATGCTATGTGAAATAAGTTAGAGAAAGACCAATCCCATATGATTTCATTCATATGCGGAACTTAACAAAACAAATGAGCAAAGGGGGGGGGGGGGGACGGAGGACCAGGCATAAACCATTTCCTCATCAGAATTTCTCAAATGTCACAGTAAAAAAGAAAGAAAGTTATTTCAAGAATATGTAAGCGAAAAATCTTAATCAGGAAATGCAAATTAACCTCACAAAGGGCTCCTTTATACCCAGGATTGTCAACCTTGGATGTGCCATCAGGATCACCTGAAGGATTTGTGAAAACACAGATTACTAGGCCCCAACTCCAAAGTTTCTGATTCAACAGGTCTAGGTGGGGCCCAATAATTTGCTTGGAATAACAAGTTCCCATTCAATGCTGCTAACTTGAGAACTACACCTTTTGAGCATTACTGACCTAGAGAAACTTGAATGTGTGCAGCAGGAAATATGTTCAAGCATGAATGTTCACAGCTACCTTAATTATAATAGTAAAAAACTGAAAACAATCTCAGAGCTACTTGAATAAATTGTGGCATATTTCACAATAGAATACTACACAGCCACAACAATTAATGAGAGCTACGTGCATCTGTACAGATGAATCTCAATGACGATGTTGAACAAAAAGTCAGTGAAGTATGCATTTGATTCTATTCATAGAGAGGTCAAAAGCAGTAACAAACAATATAGTATTTAGAGATTCATACATATGTGGCAAAATTATAATGAAAAATAAAGAATTATTAACACACAATTCAGAATAATGGTTATCTGGGAGTCGGAAAGGAGAGAGAAGCATCAGGCAAAGGCAGAGATGTGCTTCCAAGTTAATATTCTAAATCTTAAAATGATGCTATGCTTCAAAATATAAATAAAATATAAACTTTCAATAGATTCTGACAGGTGTAAATTATTTCATAATAAGTAAAAAAGGAGGCAATGACCAGCAACGTCCCACGATGCTAAGAGTTCAAGAAAGATGAAACTATAGAAACAACTCTTGAATTTGGCAAAAGGAAGTTTTTGGTGCTCTGGAGGAGCAGTTTCAGAGGAATGATGAGGACTGAGAAGCCAAAATAGAGCAGACTACAAGAAACTATACCACAAGCAACTGCTGAAAACAGTAAGAGGAGTGCAAATCAAGTATTTCAGAAATGCACCTAGAAGGAATAACTTCTAGCTAGAAATAATCAGAAACGCTTCCTGGAGGAGACATTTGTATCACATTTTACAGGATGGGCAAGGTTTGGGTCTATGGAAACCGGAAATGAGGATGTCTCAAGCAAAACGAACGATACAACAGTGCCAGTAGAAGTGGAATCAAGCGACAGTGACTGTGCCCAGGAAAGACAGCAGCGCAATTTAGCTGGAGTCTACTGGTAGTCGAAGCGGGATTTAGCTAGAAAGGAACAGGCCGGTCTAGACCTGCACTGTAACCATGGCCGACACTGGCTACACATGGCTACTGAGGATTTAAAATACGGCTACTAGAGCTGAAGAACTGAAGTTTTCATCTGAATTAATGTAAACTTAAAAAGGGATACCTGATTCAGTTATAGGAAAACGTCTTACGGAAGTTTGGAAAAACCTGCGTATGTGAATCTACTTTTTCCAACTGTAAAGGTTACAAAATCTAAATATAGATCAAGTGTTTTCAGTGGAAATGTAGTATCTGAATTGAGATGGGCCGTTAATAAGGTGACCAACTGTGTAAGTTTTAGCACTGTAAATCCTACAACACAGGGTCATGCTAGCTGTAAGTGTAACATATATAGTAAAACCTCGGATTGTGACTAACTTGTTCTGCGAGTTTTCTGCAAGACGAGCAAACATTTCTAATAAATTTTAACTTGATAAGGGAGCAAGGTCTTGCAATACGAGTAGTCCATTACTCCGAACATCACATGATCACTACTGAGCCAGTGGTTCTTCTTTCTCTCTGTCTCTCTCACTGCAGGATTGTGGGTGATAGTCTCCGATGCTCAGATGCTCGGTCTCAGGCCACGGTGACCACCAATGAACTGATGGATCTGCATCTTGAGCAACAGCAAGATATTATGGAGGAGGTCTTGTCTGCAGAGGAGAAAAAGGCAGAGGAAACTCTCACCTCAAATGAGATCAGGGAGATGTGTAAAATGTGGGAAACAGTGCAATTCTGTAGAAAAGCACCACCTGAATAAGGCTGTAGCAATGAGAGCAATGAACGTTTAACGACAATGTAGTATCACATTTCCACGAAATCCTCAAAAGGAGGCAAAAGCAAGTGTCACTCAATAGGTTCCTTGTTAAAGCTGTACCAAAAGAAAAAGATTCCATTGAGCCAAAAGACAGCAGTGATTCCGTTAGTGATAGTGAAAGTCGTCCTACACAATAACTCCCCTCTCTTGTCTCCCTCACACCAGCCATGAAGGTTTTCAAAGGTAAGTGCAGGTTATTTTTTTTTTAATTTTGTATTTTATTATTTTCTATTATATTACAGTATTGTAATCATTTTTATGTGAATATTTTTAGGCTGTGGAACTAATCATCTGAGTTTCCTTTTTTTTTTAATGTTTATTTATTTTTTTAAGACAGAGAGAGATAGAGTACGAGCAGGGAAGGGAAGAGAGAGACAGAGGCACAGAATCTGAAGCAGGCTCTGGGCTCCAAGCTGTCAGCACAGAGCCCGATGAGGGGCTCAAACCCATGAACTGTGAGATCATGACCTGAGCTGAAGTCGGATGCTTAACCTACCAACTGAACTACCCAGGTGCCCCTCCATTTTTTCTTATGGGGAAATTTGCTTTGATATACAAGTGCTTTGGCTTATAAGTGTATTTTCGGAACGAATTATGCTCACAAACTAAGGTTTTACTGTATTCTAGGTTTTAAAGCATATAAAATAGCTCAATAAAATTTTTGATTACATGTTGAGATGATAATATACTGAGTATATATGGTTAAATAAAATCTATTAAAGTTAACTTTACCTATTTTTTCCTTTTTTTAACTTGGCCATCAGAAAATTTTAAATTACACATGGCTAACATTATATCTCTATTGGACAAGCACTGGTCTAGATAAAGGCAGGTCTTGAATACCAACTTGAACTTGGCTATTATTCAGTACAAAATAAAAAGCTACTAAGATCTCAAAATGTCCACATTAGTAGCCTTTGTGTGGGGAGCTGTAAAAGGAAGTATTGCAGCACTCGGAAATACAAAAATAAGACTGCCTCTTAAAAGTTAAAATTTTAGGGGCGCCTGGGTGGCTCAGTCGGTTGAGTGTCCGACTTCAGTCGGGTCATGATCTCACAGTTCGTGCGTCGGGGTCTGTGCTGACAGCTCAGAGCCTGGAGCCTGCTTCAGATTCTGTGTATCCTTCTCTCTCTGCTCCTCGCCCACTCATTTTCTCTCTCTCTCAAAAATAAATAAACATTAAAAAAAAAGTTAAAAATTTTAGGGGAGCTCAGTTAGTTGAACATTTGACTATTGGTTTTGGCTCAGGTCATCTCACAGTTTTTCAGTTCAAACCTTGTGCTGACAGTATGGAATCCGTGTGGGAGTCTCTGTCTCTCTGCCCCTTTTCCCACTCCCTCAAAATAAATAACTGTAAAAAGAAGTTAAGGGGCACCTGGGCAGCTCAGTCAGTTGAGCGTCGACTTCGGCTCAGATCATGATCTCACGGTTGGTGAGTTCGAGCCCCGCATCGGGCTCTGTGCTGACAGCTCAGATCCTGGAGCCCCCTTAGGATTCTGTGTCTCCCTCTTTCTCTGCCCCTCCCCAGCTCACACTCTGTCTCTGTCTCTCTCAAAAATAAATGGTAAAAAAAAAAAAAATTTTTTTAAAGAAGTTAAAATTTTGGGGGCACCTGGGTGGCTCAGTCTATTAAGTGTTAACGACTCTTGATTTTGACTCAAGTCATCTCACAGTCCTGAGAATGAGTCCTACTATCAGGCTCCACTCTGGGCATGGAGCCTGCTTAAGACTCTCTCTCTCCCTCTCCCTTTGCCCCAATCCCACTCACATTCTCATTCTTTCAAAAAAATACATACATACGTAAAAATTTTTTAAGTTAAAATTTTAAATTAATTCAACAGATCAAGGCAGAAATGAAGTTGCAAGAAACACGGTTCCAGACCTGTAAGACCTGACTTGTTAATACATAGCTTCAAGTAAATTTCTAGCCTTGGGTTGGTAAACCACTCACTTATGAACAGTTCTAGTTAAAAGCCAACTTTTGTAGTTGTTCTTTCTTTTGACAATCATAGGTTTCTAGATCTACTCAACATCTCATTTTTCTATGATCCAGGAAAACTTCTAATCAGTTATCAGAGCATCATAGAGAATGCCAGAACGTTATGTCAAGTAACAATTATGTATTTTAGAAAGGTAAGATTCTCAGACAATCCCCTCTTGCCCTTCCTCTAACAATGTCCTACATTTGAGAAGAGGATTATTTTGATTAGCTGCTACAGTTCTGAGACATCTTATCTAGCACCCTTGATTGGCCTCTTGTTCCCCACTCTGGTAACCCATAATTTAGGGCATGTCACCACCATCTAACCAGTTGCCCAAGTCAGATATGTGATAGTCATACTAAATTTCCACTTTAACTTCACCCCAAAGACCTTGTTACGTTCCACCTTCTTAGTTTGTTTCAAATCTTCCTTAATACTTCACCCCCTCCCAACCACATCATTAAATATGGCAGAATTGGCATTGAACTAAATTTCTATGGATTCTCTCTCTCATTCTCTGGGTCATCTAATTTACTTTCATGGTTTTAATTCCCAAATTGTATCTCTAGCTCAGATCTTTCTCAAAATACAACGGAATTAGAAATCCAGTCACCTGCTAGGAATATCCACCTGAATATTCCATAGGCATCCCAATCTCAAAATGTCCAAAAATTCAATTACCATCTTTTCCATCCAATTTGTTACTTATCATCGGTTCTCTAAATGTTGTGATTGTTAGAATTCCCACACTAGAAAACTGAACATCAGTTTCTCTCCCAATATTGAATCAAGTCCTTCCCATTTCTTACTCATTAAATCCTTTCTCCATTTTTCATCATAACAAATCCTTACCTGAATTCCCTTTAACCAACATCCAAACTTCATAATGTGACCTACAAGGTCTTCCATGGTCTTATCACGGTCTACATTTATATTCAGTTTATACATGCAGTAGGTTTATCTTATCAATCTTTTTTCATGTGCTTTCTATGCCTAGATAACCTTTTCAATTTAAGGAGCATGTGCAGGCTTCCAATGTCCACCCACTCATAGAAAAAAAGGTGAGTCTAAGTACATGGGTTCTGTTGGTTTTAAAATCTAAGAATCAACAAAATGAATCTATCCTGCTGCCCCTAGTAGAGGTTCTCGGGTGTAATCAGGATGTATTTCTGTTTATAAAGTTTCTCCAAGGAGGCTTAGAGGCAGTAGTAGCTAGTCCTGCTTACTGGACCAAGGGGATGAGCATCCTGGATATTCAGATTCTTTAAACTACAACTTTTGGTTTCTAATTATTTTCAGTTCTTAAGTACCTGTTCCTCAGCATCCTTTCCAAAAGAGTGGCTGCCCATATTCTGCTTGATTTAGCATCCTCTGTTGAGTCATCTGGAAGAAGTGACTTGCCGAGATAAGTCTAGGGAAAAAGGGCGAAGAAGCCATGTACATGACCTATAATAATGTGACGTTACTAGGAGCAGTGAGAACCGTAATGTCAATCGTATTAAAGGAATTATTCTGGGCATGTGATATTAAAAAACATTGTTCACTTAGACAACTTGTCATCCAAACAGTGAATACCATACAAGGAAAATATAAAGAAGTCGAGTATCAGGCTTCAATATTCACAGGATATTCAGGAGTCTACAGACCAATGAGTCTGAAAATGGATTTTGTCATAGCTTCAGTTCCATGCACCAATTTTTATGAGCTCATCACAAGAATAAAAGTTCCCCTAGGAGCTCAAGGGAAAGGAGACTTATCATTGTAGCTATACTAACTAAGAAGTGTTTAATAAATGTTTAAATTAAAATATGGCTCAGCTGTTATCTCAACTGCCTTATGTCTTTCCCATCTATTAAGATGCAAAAGGTGCCAGGATTTCTTCTGCTTTTTTCTCTCACTATATTCTCCACACTATCTTTTAACTTATCTGTTCTATGTTCTTCCTCTAGAATGCGACCACCTTGAGGACTGGGCCATGTCTTTCTCATCTTTGCATCCCTAACAAGTAACAATACTTGACCTTTGTTAGCAATCAATAAAAGTCTACCAACTGACTAATTAACCAAGTCTTTTTTTTTTTTACTTGATTAAACCATTAAAAAATCTAAACCAATGCTATTCAAAGTAGCTAGCCCTTAAACTATTGGTTTATAATGGGATACGGAGTTTGAGCAGAATGTGTAAAAGAATAGCTTCCTTTTTTGAGAAAGTCTTGCTATGAAAAAACTGCTGCTTTAGTGACACAGCTGATGTTATATAGTCTTGCCCCTCTTTGATCCAAACACCTGAGAGTCAGAAAAAGACATTTTCATAAAGAAAAGGAAGATGCTGAGGAATGGATGGTTAAAGTTAACTTTAGGGTCTTCATCCATCTTTATGACCATACATACATATATTTACAGATCCTCAAAATGACTTAAAATAAAGGCACCTATTTTAACTGGTTAAAAAAAAAAATAAAGACACAGGGCATTAAAAAGTTTTTTAAAAGCCAAGACGCATTAAAAAAAAAAAACCTAATAAATTTTTAATTAGAATTTTTTCTTTTTTTTTTAACAGGACAAGTAACAGATTACATCAAACTTCAGAACTTCTCAAATATCTAGTTATTATACACATTCCCATCTGTCTTGCAGGGAGGGATCTTGGTCGGCTTAACAGTTTCAGGTAAAATAAGCTGCATAATAGTATATATTACAATAATAAATGTACAATGTTTACATGAAATATGTCTTAGAAGCAAAAAAAAAAAAAAGATGCATCTGCATCAAAAGGCGACCTTTTAAAATGCCACAACTATTTTTTACATTCACTCTTGCAACAGGTCACAAGATGGGGTCACTAAGCTCAGATAAATCACTATGATGCACATAAAATACAGAAAGATTGGTTATTTTATATATATTATATATATATTTATATTCTCACACTTTAGCATCTGAGACATAAACTGAGAATTTAAAATTTATTCTCTTCAGATAACAAATCATTTTTTATTTTTCATAAACATGGTGCCCACAAAAGCACATAGGTAAGGCACAATAGGGTTTTCTGTTACAGAACAGTGTGCATCATGTTTACTTAACCAGAAAACGTGCATTATCTGTGCAAGTTCATGCTGCAAACCCAACACATATACAATAAAAAACAAAAAGGAAACTGAGCTTTAAACAAAATCAAAATTGGTACAATTCCAGCTGTTTCACATATTCATTTGGACTGACAACAATATATCAACAGGTTGTTTTTTAAAAAGCCAATTGTTACGTTACAAGTAAACTCTGCTCAGCAACGATTTTAATCTGAAATCATAAACAGTAATAAAGCAACTTTACTGAAACAAAGTAAATACCGAGGCACAAAGCAACAGTCACTCGTGCATTTACTATATTGCAAGCTTTCATGACCCAAAATTTCAAATATAAATTTTCAAAGACACATTTTGCTGCAACAATGTGCCCTGCTTTAAACTTGACATAGAACAGGGGAGCTGACATTTCATTAAATTATAAATAAATTGGGAAAATGACTTACTCCCAATAGTACTATGACATAGTCCTAGTATTTATAATAAATACAGCTTTTCACAAAATACTTTTCCAATATCTGCCAATTGCATCTTTATTGCTCACAGAAATTTGAATCCATTACAACCGATATCGTAACTTTCACACAAAATCATACTCAGACATTTTTATATAAAACTTATAAAAGATATTTTAAACTTGTATCTAATACTTCCAGGTGTTTGGCTGTTTGATCTATGTGATAGTACAGCCATATGTATATATGTGTGTATATATATACACATATACACATACATATATATACACATACACACATATATACACATACATATGTACACATTAGATTATGAATAAAATAGGAAGCTTATTTTACTGCTTTAATGCAGACATCCTCACAAAACAAGACTACTTTCGCCAACCCCCAGCATTTATACATATATACAAAAGCCAGTTTAAGTACATGTACATCCACCTACAGGTATATGTAACCACTAAACCCAAATTAATTTTCCTGTATTCCAGCTGTAACAAATGAATCTCTTACAAGCAATAGAAACCTAAGGTTAAATTGGGAAATTAACAGTTTTACCACACTGGCCTGGTAAGGAACTATGCAGGTGACTGTATACAAAAATGCACAACATTAGTTCACAGGAAATTATGGAAATACAAGAGGCCTCTTCACCATGCTTTTGTGTGGTTATCCAAACACTTTGTGGTGCAAAAACACAACCACCACATCTGAAAATGCTTAATAACGTCAATGTTCCTCATGCAAAACTTTAAATGCATTGGCTTAACTGAGCTCCAAAAACTAAATGAAACAATTGTTCTGTCTACTCGGCATTGCTGCCTCACTGTTAAGTCCCTTTGGAACCTTAAGATTTCTGGAACATTCAAACAGAGCTGTATTCAATAAAAATATTACATACAAAAAGCATTTAAAAGGAAGACAAGAAGCCAAACGGGAATTTTCCTATTGTAAATACCAATCCTAGGAGTGGAAGAAAGTCTTTTCAGGAACCTCCTTGAGAATTGGCTAGGCCAGTCCGAAGACGAAGATGAGACATAGAGTTCATATGTTTATTTGATGGCTTCAAGGGAGTATTGCAAGTAAGAGCTTGGGGAAAGCGGTGGTGATATCTATCTAGTCGTAAATATTTTACTGTAACCAATTTCCCTGTTGTAAGATAAAAATAATATTTTAGATCTGTAAAAATGTGCTTAATATTTACAAAAAACAAACTGTGGTAAAAGACATATGAACATAATATGCAAATAAAGGAATCTTAAATTATTACTCTAAAAATGCTGACCTAATATTCTTTAATTTAAAATCTGGTATAATTTAACAGTAAGCCATAATTTATGTTTTTAAAATGTTTGTAATACTCAAACTTCTTACCATCAAACCAAGAGCCATGCAATGCCTTAAAAGCTTTTCCAGCATATTCTGGAGACAGACATTTAACATATACACAGCCCTGTGATATTTAAAAAAAAAAAAAAAGAAACAAAGAAAGAAGGAGAAAAAAAAGAAACAGTCTTAGTTTAATAGCAACAAATCCTAAATGTAGAATTCGATAGTAAAAGTTACTTTACCTCACGTGAATTTTTGTCTACTGCAATATGAACAATGCCATCATTATCACTGCATTTTTCTAAAATTGCTTCTTGAATTGCCAAATGCCACTGATCCCCTATTTCCCTAAAAATTGATGGAAAAAAAAATCAATAGCCATATTCCTATTCTGTTAAAAGTCTTTATTGTCTCTTATAACACATAAACCCTAGCAGAATGGGAATAATTGCAAAACTACATACTGTTAAAACTAGTAGTTAGGTAAATACTTGTTACAAGTACTATACAGAATTAAAAAATACTGGCATTCACAGTCCCAGACCTTCTCTCATTTCCAGTGGAAGAAAGCACAGAGCTGAGGCAATGAGCACAGCAGAACAAATGTGCTGTCATTTTTACGTCTGAAATCTTACATACCTGTAGTCATTTCTTTTTTTCTCCCTAGCAAGCGTTAACACTTTAATGAGTCTGTAGTGAACTTAAAAAACTTGAGTACTATTTTTTTTAATGATATTTTCAAATTCCTAAACTTAAGGACAATTCCTAGTAAATAATGTGTTCTGGTGTTCTCTTTTTCGAAATAATGGAGGAATGATACAAGACAAACATTTTGCATAAAGCATCACCTTACTGTTACAAGAACTTTAAGAGTTCCTGCTGCACCGATGCCTATTTGTCTTACTTGTGAGATACAGAGGGCAAGCTGAAGGGAGAGTGGCTACACTTTAAATCATAAATCTTCATCTTAGTAACAAAATACTAGACTGGCACTGATTTCCTAATCCCTAAGTAATGAGGTCAGCTTCTCAAAAGAGGGATCAGAGCACTGCTAAGTGCTTATATCTCTGCAAAACGGAGGGGGTGTGTTATGTGTACTGACAGAGTTTCTTTTCTCCACAGTTCCAATTTTGTTGCCACTGATTTGGAATCTCGTTATATCAACCATTTCTTGAAATAAATAAGTTACTAAATGGGATGTATGGGTATTTTCTAAGTAACACGGTTTCTACTGTTAGAATTCTTTTTACAAAACAGAACCTGATCTGTTGTATCATTGGACAAATAAGTAACATCTAGGAAGCAAATTCTAGAAATTATTGCAGCTTATATATGAAATAGTACAGATTCTAAGGCAATAACTTTTGACTGTGCTAATCTCTGGATGCATGTGCTGCTATAACATATAAAAGAAAAGTTTCTCAAATATTAAATGGACACAAAAGTTTCTCGAATATTACATGGACAAGTAGACAGGTCTTAAGAAGGAAAAGTACATCTTTGCAGAGAATTTTTACAATCAGAGATTGGAAATTTAAAAATAGTAGATATTTATCTATATTGCCTAATGAGGCAAAGAATATTGGCAGACAAGATTTATATACTTAACAAAAAGTACTGTTTATCACCACGTGTATCATTAATTTGACTCAAACATTTATCTGCCATGGGGACTCGTAGTGCATACAAAGATTTGTAATTTAACAAATTATTATACTTCTGTGTCTTTTGGCCAGACCTTGGCCTGAAATATAACAAAAGAGGAGAAAAGAAAAACATAACAGTTCTGTAGTTAGAGATTCAAAAGTAAAAGAGATTGTTCAATTACAGACATAACAATGTAAGGATATTCCAAATAAAAATTACATGTACCTCTGATCATAATACTTACATAACTGGGTCAAACATATTTCGAATCTTTAAACATGGTGTCAAACTATTTGGTGGTGAATTTCTTCTATCTAAATGAAATGCTACAAAAAACAAATTAGTGTTACTATTTGTCACTGTTCCATTTAGTTCATTCAAAACATATTCATTGCATGCTTTTCCTAGGAGCCAGACCCCTGGATATTAAGCTAAATCAAAGAGAGACAATCATTGCTATCACAGAGTCTGCAGTTTAGTGGGTGAGACAGATGAGAAACCGTGTCAAAAAAACCCGTTATTGTGGCAAATCTTAAGAAAGAAGAATACAGGAAGCTGTGAAAGTAACTTAGGTAGTCTGGAAGTATAGCACTTGAGGAAGTAACATTTATGCTGGGACCCAAAAAGTAATAAAAGTAGACAGAGTGAAGAGAAGTATAAAGGGCATTTCAAGCAAAAGTGATAGCTTATATATACAGCCCCAGGCAAGAAGGAGCTCAGTGCAGTCAAGTAACTAAAAGACAGCCACTGAGGCTAGAGCAGGAACAATAGAAAGCTAAACCTTAACAGGGACAGGTTAGAGCAGGAACAATAGAAAGATAATCCTTAACAGGGACAGGTCAGATTATTGAGAACCATGAAGATCACACTAAAGTGTTTAGACATTGCCATAAGACCAAAAGAAAGTCACTCAAGTTTTTTTTAAGGAGAGGAATAATATGATGAGATCTATCTTTTAAAATTATAATTTTTAAAAGTAGACTGTTATGTGGAAAATCGATTAGGTGGAAACAAAAGCGAATGCAAGGAGACCAGTGAGAAAGTTACCATAGTTGTTTAAGAGAAAGAGGATACTAATGTGGGTAAGACAGGCCAGCAATGCAGATGGAAATAAGTAGACAGACTCAGGACATACGGAGATTTGACACGACTTGTTTAAAAACTATACATGGGAGGTAAGGAAGAGATTAAGGATGACCCCCAGGTTTATGGCATAACCAACTGAGAAGGGGTATCATTAATTAGACCAAGAACACCGGGGGAAGAGGTCCGTTTGGCAAGAGAAGTTACTGAATTCATGCACATGTTCACTTTGTGGTGTCCATATCCTAGTAGTATACAGGTGGTATACAGGTGGGTATAAAACTCTGAAAACCATAGGACTTAATTCAAGATATAAATTTGGGAGTTATCAACATATCTATGGTAAATGAAGTTGGAGCGTGAGATCATTTGGAAGACAGGTAGAATGAGAAAAGACACTGGCCTTGAGAAACTCCAACACTTTAGAGGTCCAGGAAAAGAAGAAAATTTGGAAAAGAAGATTGAACAAATGGTCAGAAGTAGCAGGAAAACTAGTAGAAAGTGGCATCCCCAAAACCAAACAGAGAAAGTTTTAAAGCAGGCTCAATTGTTAACACTGGTAAGTAAAATAAGGACAGAAAAGAAAAATGTCCAATGGGTTTAGCAGTATGAATGTCTGAGAGCTGTTTCCATGGAATGTCAGGGATGGAAAACAGATTAGAATCAGCTGAAGAATAAATGGGAAGTGAAAAAGTAAAAACAGTGAGTACAGTAAACTAATGCTATGTGGCTATGAATGGGTAGAGACAGAGTGATAGCTACAGAACAGTGTAGACTCTAACAATGTGTGTTAAAGATGAGAGAGACTATATAGCATGTTTAAGCGCTGATGAAAAGGTCCAGGAGAGGCAGGGGTTTAGAACACAGTGAGAGAAGATGCTTGAGAAGACTGGAGGGAATGGAACCCTGAGGGCTTAGATCCCCTTCCCTATAGAGGGAAGGGCTCAGGTCTTTGTTAAGTGAGAGAACTCTTCAAATGCAATAGGCGGTGAGGGTGAGTGTGGATTCTGGCAATTTTACTGAGTTGGTGGTAGAACGATGAGGCAGGGACTATGTGATTGCTTCTATTTGAGTCATCAACTGAGAGAAAGGCAAAGGTTTGACAAGATGGAAAGAAATCTAAAATTGTTACTGAGCAGAGCAGGAAAGTGAAGTGACCTGGTAAAATATTTTAAGAACATGAAAGTCAGGTAGTGCTGAGGGCCCAACTGAGGTTGATTATTTATGACATACCAGTCTGCAAAACTGTATGACTTTTTCCCCGCTGTGCTCAGCTACCTGCACATAGACAAAACAGTTTCATCCTTGGTTGGAATTTACCAGGCTAAGAGGGATAGGTGATGACTTAAGGGTACTAGCAAGAAAAGGATTGGAAAGATGCGTTGTGGAAACTAAGATGGACAGGAAAAGAAATAAAGACAGGAGGAAGACTGAAAAACTGGAAAAAGTAGGTATATCAAAGAATTGGAGAGTATGGGAAGTTTAAAACAAAAAACAAAACAAAACAAACAATATACATATATATATATATATATATATATATATATATATATATATATATATATATATATATATAAAGCAAGAAAGTTGAAAGGATGAGTTTATGGCTAAAGACCAGAGTGTATCAATGGCTTAAATAAGTGATGGGGATCAAGGAGGGCACCTGTTGTGATGAGCACCAGGTGTCGTATGTAAGTGATGAATCACTAAATTCTACACCTGAAGCTGATATTACACTGCATGTTAACTAAAGGGAATTTAAATAAAAACTTGTAAGAAAAAATAAATTAATGAAAGATTTCAGAAGTATCTAGTGAAATGAAATGTCTGGGGTGTGAATGTCCTACAAGTGCTTGATAAGGGGTGGGGGAAAGGCCACTCCACTGTACATGAAAAATCTTTGCCAAACCCCAGATCAAGAAAGGCTATGAACCTTCTAGCACCACCTAGACTTCTCTGGCAGAGTGTGTAGGTGGTATTCTTGATGACCTTTTAGTTGTAGGCCATCTGACTTCCTTGAAATTCCAATACTGGCCTGGGCCAGCAGGGAATGAACCAGAGAAAATGGAAGCATTAATACCATCTTATCCTAGTCTAGTCCCAAGTTTCCACAAAATAATGGCTCTGGGAGAAGCTATTCCTGGTCAATTCTAGTCACAAAGTAGTCATGAAGATCCAAGCGATTTTTAAGATATACGCTTTGTCTCCCTAACTAAATTGTAATCACCTTCTGGTACAAGCAGAGAGATAGTGGTTACCAAATGATGATACATTTCAAATACCTCAAGAATTATGTTTGGATCCTTCAAATGAATGCTATTTATTCTGAAGGCTCCATCTGCTGGAAACATAAATAATTCTCTCCAGCAGGTATAGTTTGATTTTTAACTAGTGCTTTAAAATATCATTAGAGATACTACTGCTATATAAGAATGCAATCTATACTTAACAATCCTTTAGGAAGAGAACTAAAAATTCAATAAGGTTGATTAAGTAACAATTACTTGGAAAAAATACTATGAAATGACAACAGCTTATAGTGGGAGTGAATTCAAAAGACTACTATAATTACCAACCCTCCAGACATGTACCTTTTAACTAAACCACAGTATTTATAAAAGCATAAACATTAAGCCTGTTAATAAGTTAAACTATCTTTTTACATAAACCACCACCAAACTGCCCCACCCCCACTCTATAGCACTACTTATAGTACAACATTTGTGTTCAGATACATTTAAGTGAAAGCAAAATTTAGTTTATGTATTAATATTTTCAATAAGTCAGTCATTTAAATTATACTTAGACTACACATTTAATGGCATAAAATATAATATTAAAATGAAATTCTTTATTAGGGCTATATGTTCTTAAGTGAGGTGATACAGGTAATTATCATTAAGAAGTATCCCACCAACTTCTCATTATTCAGCTCCTGTAACCAATTCTTTTATGATCAAACTCTCTTGAACTCAAATCTCTCTTGCTAGCAGTCTATAAACTTTTATCATCACAACCCTCCAAAAAATTTGAATGGATATACTTAAGCAAATGGCTACTAGGTTCTACCCCAAGATTTTCCGCCTTCAGAATAACAATCTCAGCCATTATATTTTTTTTTCTATTTGCTAACTAAGCAACAGGCATATTAATTTACTCTCAATCCCTTTCTAGGGATTACTTGACTTGTAACTGTCAAGTAAAGAGAGACTGAGTTTATAAGTCTTTACATTGTGCATTTAGAAGTATTCAAATTAAGATAGCTCAGTATTTGGCATATAGTTTATAAACATACACTACACCAGAAGAACCCTGATGAAACAAAGTAGCAGGACATTTTAAAACTATTCTATCCATTCAAGTTGAGTTTTACAACTAATATAACTGACCTAAAGTTGTCTTATATCACACTTATGCAGTCTTTTCCTATCTAAAGAAAATGATAAAATGAAAATAGTTTGAGGTTTTAAATTCTAGATATAGAGCATCCAATTTAACGCACTTAAGAATCTGTCATTCCCCCCTACTAACTTATAAGAACTTGGATTATCTAGGTCAAGAAACTGTCTTTAGATTCATCTTGAAAATCTCACATTTTAAAAATGCAACTAAAAGGGCACCAAGGTGGCTCAGTGGGTTAAGCATCTGACTCTTGATTTCAGCTCAGATCATGATCTCACAGTTTGTGAGTGTGAGCCCCCCATGGGGCTCTGCGCTGACTGTATGAAGCCTGTTTGGGATTGGGATTTTCCCTCTCTCTCTCTCTCTCTCTCTCTCTCTGCCTATCCCCTACTCATGCTGTCTCTCTCTCAAAATAAATAAACTTCAAATAAGTAAACAAAATAAAAATAAGACAACTATAATAAATTCACATGAACAAAATAATGGCCTTTTCTAGAACATCACATGCATACATAAGCACCAACTGCTAGCTACATGAAGAAATTAGACTGAGAATTCGTAACCATTACAACAGGCACTAGGTAATCTGATCTGACTGGCTTTGCATTCTGTTTTCATTTCATAAGACCCTTCCGCAGACACCTTTTAAAACAAAAAGTTTATTGTTTAGTGTCATCTTTGGCATCATCAAAACATCGTTTTTATGCCATGATTATTGAAGACTATCATTATTATTATTATGATTCAAGCTCTTTAACAGTGAAAATTAGAGAACAGAGTGATTGGATTTTTTTTTCAATATCAAAACAACTTAACTTTCTCATAAATACTGTGTTTAGCAAACATTGATAAATATGCTTTTATCCAACAAGAAGATTTAAAGAAATTCAACTCACAACTAGTTCTGAAATGCACATTAAACTAACAAGATTTAATTTTTTGCAACTAACCATCCAAAAATTCAAGTGAGGTAACAGTCATCACTAATAGAGGTTTGGGTACCTAAGGCAACCAATCACCAGACTCTCCTATATATTTACATATACCTGTTTTTGTAGCTATGCAAGCCTTAAGAACAATATGGAAAGATAGCCACAAAAGCTACTTGGCACAAGGGATATGCAGGTGGAGGAGTCTTAATAAAAAAGAGGGAGGCAAGCAAAACTCAGAAAAAAGAGCAGTTAAAAAGTTATGTTTCACTGATATATGTTTTATACATATGTAAAACAGAAATTATGTCTTATCTGCACAAAAATTAGGGGAAAAGAATATAGTTAGATCTACAATACTAAGTTGCTGTAAGTGAAAAAGGAAAAACTCAAAGTAATGTATATAGTGTTCTATTATAGTAAAGATAAACCACTTATGTTTATATTTGCAAGGAGGAAAGTAGAAGTATATAAAAAAGCTAACACGAATTCCTTCTATGGGATGAAACTGCAAAGGGAGCGTTGCCTTCATGTATCTTTCAATGGTACTATTTTCCTTTAAACATGTATTGAAGAGGGCATCTTTTGGGATGAGCACAGGTGTTGTATGGAAACCAATTTGACAATAAATTTCATATATTTAAAAAAAAATTAAATTAAATTAAAAATAAACATGTAACACTTTTACGTGCTGAAAAAATTAGAAAAACTGATGTTTATTTCTGTTGTTGTTTAAAAATACATACCTTGACCTTGCCATACTTTAGAAGGTATTACTAATATTTTGTCACAGGAGGCAGAAGGCTGGATCCAGCGCCAAACTAGAAAATCTGTACCACCTATTCTTCGTGTCTCTGTGCGAACTCTAGACTCATTAGCAGCAAGGAAGTCAACAGCTCTATCCCAGACTTTCTTCATCTTTTTCCTATCATGTGAACAAAATGACAAATGTACTATCATCTTGGCTTGTCATCTTTTTCAAGTATTAGTAATTGGTTATTGTAATTTTCAAGTATTAGATAATGGTTATTATTAACTCTGATTTTTCTGATCGCTGCTTATGAAGTTTTATTCAAAAAAGATTTAGATGCTTGAAGCTCATGTCAGATTTACTGAATGTCAATCTCCAGAGGTAGAACATAAGCATCAGTAATTTTTCCCCCCAAAGTCCACTAATGATTCTGAGGTGTTGCTAACAGTGAAGAATGCTGCTTTAGGATATGGAATCATCTTTTATTTTCAAGAAGTTATTATTTAGTATTTTTATTTAAAAAGCTTCATTAACAACAAAATATTTAAGGCATTATTAGTAAAACATCACTGGCTATTGTCTATCTCTGTTTCTTTATCAAGATGAAATTAACGGAAATAAGGTGAAAACTGACAACAAAGAATCAAAAATGTACAGAAGTGATAATGATTTGGAAATCCAGTTGTCTATCAGGCCACTCAAAATTAGGAGGACAAGACAGGGAATTTAGAAAGAAAGGAGAGTTTAAAGTACAAAAGTAAAGCAGGTCTACTTGAAAAGGGCCCCAACTCTCAATATCATTATCACGATTTCAGAAGATACCAACATTCAGATCTACTTTGACTCACAAGATTTTGAACACACCTGTCATGAGGCTGTATTAAGGAATCTTGCACATGTGGAATAGGCATGTAAGGTTGTAAGTCTTTATTTTCCTGGCAAGCTTCATTATGACTTCGTAAAACATCTGAAAATAAACAAATTTACAAATGAATCAATGGACATCACGTTGTAATTTTTCACATGACTACTCTAGAAACAGTTTCGATCTTTTCAAATACTTATACCTATTATCTTCACCACCATATCATACATCTGTCTTGTTTCCTCTTCTTCTTTTGTCCAGCGATATTTCATGTAACGCAGAACGACACAAACCATCACTACACCTGCAATATTTACATATTTTGTGTTTTAAAAATTGTGGTCAGTGGCATTCAATTAAGTCACTGCAATCTGAAGTTATTGGTCTAATCGTTCAATCTGATGTTAACAAAACACAGCAAAGAAAGAGAACTCTTAGGACAGTTTCTACAGTAATTATTTTAACTGCTATAATGGTATAATGGAATGGGCCTTCAAAACAGTGGACTGAATCAGCTACATAATTACTATTACATAGACCAATTTGGTGTTAAACATTTTCCTGAGTTTCACTTAATCTCTCTAGAAAAACTATCTCTTCCATTATGTTGACAACTTAACATTTAAATTCTATTTTTTTTAAAACAATGTAACCACATCTCACAAACTTTTTCCTTTGCCACATTAAGCTATTAGGAAAGTGAGTTTTCTAAGACTGTAAATATACTACACCTGACTTTAAGTAAATTATTTTTAAAGGACTTGAACAGAAAAAAGAAAAAAATGAGTATCTTCTAAATTCCTATAAACGGGGAGCCTGGGTGGCTCAGTCGGTTAAGTGTCCAACCCCTGATTTCAGCTCAGATCATGATCTCATGATTCGTGAGATCGAGCCTGGAGTTGGGCTCCACGCTGGCAGCAGGAAGACTGCTTGGGATTCTCTCCCTTTCTCTCTGTCCCTCCCCTGCTCACTCACTCTCAAAAATAAACCTAGAAAAATAAACTCCTATAATCAATCAAAACAGTCACAGAAAATCCAGGAATCCAAGGTAAATGATATTTTTTAAATCAAAAAGAATTTTAATGAACTTAATTTATAATATTTTATTATTTTAAAAATAAGCTTAATTTTTAAATTTTCCTGTTCTATTTTGTTAAGATTTCTGTTTATGCACCATACTTGCTTTTCCTGACATTCTTATGATAAAGTTTTATTCCAACTTCCCTTATAATACTGATTTCTAAGTCCTTAGATTAATACTGACAATATGTATAAAAAAAGTCAGTTATTATACCTTAATGAAGACTTCTCGATGTGATTTATAACGGGAACTACCACAGAAGTAAATTCTCAACTGGTAAAATACAAACACAAAAATTCTACACTATCATGTATCTTCTTTCTCACCCCACCAACTTACCTAAGCATAACAACAATAACCTGTGGGTGACAGTAATAAAAGCACGTCGAAAACGACACCAGAAAGACATCTGTGGTCTTGTGGACTGTAAAAACTGCACATCAGTTATATTTTTCAATTGCTCCTCGGGGCCATAACCAACACACCTATTTAAAAATAATTAAGGAGACTTTAGAGCCAAAATCACTACTTATACTACAAAATGGCCAAAGTGGAAATTAAATCCTTTACCTTATTCCAACATCTTTTCCATTTTTTAAAATCCACTTCAAAGAAATATTAAATATATCTTCATATTCAGGGCCTAAATCCTAATAAGAAAAATGGAGAAAATAACTAACTATTCTTAGTCATTTACATTCTTTTGACTCTGTGTAAGCTATACTATAAATACCATACTTTCATTTTTATATAACACTTGAAGCTATATTACATAACAAAAATGTATTATTCATTACAGAAAAACAAAAGGAGAAAAAAAAGTCACAATTTCCCCACCATCCTAAGATAACCAGTATTAATATTTTGTTTTGTTTTCTTTTTCGTTCTTTCACATTTACAGATTTGGAGGATTTTTTTTTTTTAAAGTAATTTGTCTTTTAAGTATCACTGTGGTAAGAGTGGATGAGCTAATTTTTTTTATGGAATATTATTTTTAGATGAACAAATGGCAAACTACTCAGAGTTGGCTGTTTCACTGACATTTTCTCAACAAATGAATGAAGCAGGCCTGTCAACTCAAGAAAAACAGTTGACTTTGTTACCAATGATGACATTCAAGCTTTCATGTCAAAAGCAAAATTTGGAAAAAGTTGAATCCATTACTATAAGCTTGACACCCTTGCAGCACTTAAAGACCTTTGCAATGAGACTGGTGCAATATTAATGAATGCGACTTTGGGGTATGGCATAATGAAACGTGTCAAACACTAAGAAGATCTGCATAACCTACAAACCAGGATTTTCCAAATGACCAATGCAGGAGTCATAAAGTCTTGCACAGGTAAAGGATCTATCTGTTCTACATGTAACCTAGAAAAAGGACTGTAGAGACAAAGTAAACAAAAATCACCGATACGGTTTCACATTGCACACTGCAACTAATCTTTAAGAAACTACTACTTAGAATTTTGGTACAGTATCAAAGAAGAGTATCTACAATTATCTGAAAAAAGTATTAAAATACTTTTCCCTGTCTTGACTACGTATCTATATGAGGCTAGATTTTCTTGACATACTTCAACCAAAACATCACAATAGACTGAATACAGAAGCAGATACGAAAATCCAGTATAGTTTTATTAAGCTACACATTAAAGATTATAGAGATTTGCACACATGCAAAACAATGCTACTATCACTAAATGTTTTTATTTTGGATAATATAGTTATTTTTCATAAAAATACATTGTTAAATGTTAACATGTAATAAATTCATTATTCTTACTTAAAAGAATAAGTAAATTTAATTTTTCTGCTTAAATTTCTAATAAGGTAAATATATGTCTAAATCTATCTATGTATATATATCCCACAGACAAAAGCCACATAGGGTCCTCAGTAATTTGAGGACTGCAAAAGGGTCATGAAACCATAAAGTTTAAAAACTGCTGTGCATAGGTATATTATGTATTTTTTAATTAAAATAATGTGGTATCACGTTATATGTACTGTTTATTCCACTTGCTTTTATCACAAAACGAAGTATTATTGTGTCAATATCACCAAACATGGAACAACCCTATCTTTTTTTCCAGCAACATAGTGTTCTAGTCTATGGCTGGTTATTTTATACTTTAATCAACCTCTTATTAATGAACATTTAGAGTGTTACCGATTATTTTAATGTATCAAAAACACTATAATAAATACCCTTGAAAATTCTTCCACTCAATAAATATTTATTGAGGGTCCACTGTGTGCCAGGTACTGTGCTAAAACCCAGAGATAGCACTAAGCAAAACAGTCAAACTTCCTTGCTCATGGAGCTTATATTCTATTCAATATATTTTATGTACTTTTTGAAGTGCAAAGAATGAACTTCTAAAAACAGCAGTAAAAAGACATTTTTTTTAGAAAGTTTTTTTTTTTTAAGTTTATTTTGAGAGAGAGTGCGAGAGAGCAGGGGGGAGGCAGAGAAAGGGAGAGACAAAATCGCAAGCAGGCTCCATGCTGTCAGAGAGGAGCCTGATATGGGGCTAGAATTCACAAACCATGAGACCATGACCCGAACTGTAATCAAGAGTCGGACACTTAACCGTCTGAACCACTGAGGTGCCCCAAGAAGTCATTTTTAAAAACATTTTAAAAAGAATTTTGTAAGTAATAGCTGTTGCATTTTATCAACAGATTCTTTAATAGCATTGGAAATTAAGGTTTACATTTGATCAGGACAATTTACTTCCTAATATGAAACGGGCGAGTTTTTTTTAATGTATCAAATCTGAAAATACACAAAGCTTTATGAAGCAGAACAAATCTTACTAGGCATCATTACTTATGTGTAACTACTACCAGGATGTTTTTAGATGGTAAAGAGAAATACAAACTACCTGTTATTGAAAAAAAAAAGTGTAATCTTTCATCATTATTTATAAATATCAAAAAATTTGTAGCCAATGTAAGTATAATAACTGACAAATGGTTTATAGATGAGATCACTTCAAGGGAATACTATGAATTTGGAGATGATCATTTAGAGCTAAGTAGCTAATGCTTAAAGTAAGACAATATGCAATTAAATATAACTATAACAATTTTACTCATGAATAACTAAAAAAATTTTTCAGTGATTTTTGTTTAAGCTTTACTATTGCTTTAAAATGTCATACAATAAAATTATACTAAAATAATTTCAGTCAATTACGGTTTTGTTATAATTACACTGCTAGAAATCACCTAGTGTATAACTAAAAATCAAAACTCATATTCATTTGCTCTAAAATTAGAGAAGAAAAAAAAACTGATGAAGGAACATCAAGAGAACTTAATTTCAGTTTATATTGCATCAATCAGGATTAAAAAAGCACAAGCTATAGAGGGCCTTGAAAATCCACAAAGCAGGATTAATATGGGTTATCCATGGAGTTGGAGACATTGCACTCATTGTGATGTATAGGGTTTTTTTTTTAAAGTTTTAATTTTAATTACAGTTAGTTAACATACAGCGTAATATTAGTTTCAGGTGTATAATACAGGGATTCAAATTTCCATACATCACCCAGTGCTCATCACAAGTGCACTCCTTAATCCCCATCACCTATTTCACCCACCTCCCCAATCCACCTCCCCTCTGGTAACCATCAATTTGTTCTCTACAGTTAAGAGTCTGTTTCTTGGTTTGTCTCTTTCATATTCCCCTCTGTTCATTTGTTTTGTTTCTTAAATTCCACGTATGAGTGAAATTATATGGTACTTGTCTGTGACAAACATTTCATTTAGCATTATTTAGCATTATATATAATTCTACATCCATTATGTTGTTGCAAATGGCAAGATTTCATTCTTCATTCCATTACACACACACACATCTGTATGTGTGTGTGTGTGTGTGTATGTATGTGTATGTATGTATATATATATATATATATATATATATATATATATCCTATCTTCTTTATCTATCTATCAATCGATGGACACTTAGGCTGTTACCATAATTTGGCTATTGTAAATAATGCTGCTATAAACACAGGGATACCTGTATCCCTCTGAATTAGTGTCTCTATATTCTTTGGGTAAATACTCAGTAATGAGACTGCTGGATTACAGGGTAGTTCTATTTTTAACTTTTTGAAGAGCCCCATACTGCTTTTCACAGTGGCTATACCAGTTTTCATTCCCACCAACAATGCAAAAGGGTTCCTTTTTCTCCATATCCTTGCCAACACGTGTTTCTTGTGTTGTTGACTTTGGCCATTCTGACAGGTGTAAGGTGATATTTCACTGTAGTTTTCATCTGTTATTTTTCTGATAATGAATGATGTTGAGCATTTTTCATGTGTCTGTTGGCCATCAAATGTCTTCTTTGGAAAAATGTCTGTTCGTGTCTTCTGCCCAGTTTTTAACTGAATTATTTGGTTTTGGGGTGTTGAGTCTTAAAAGTTCTTCATATATTTTAGATACTAATCCTTTATCACATATGTTATTTGCAAATATCTTCTCCCATTCTGTAGGATGCCTTGTAGTTTTGTTGATTGTTTTCCTTTACTTGCAGAAGTTTTTCATTTTGATGTGGTCCCAACAGTTTATGCTATGCTCGCTACAAGTGCAGCTACCATTGGTCACCATACAATACCACTATAATACCACTGACTATGTTCCCTAGGCTGTGCCCCTCATCCCTATAACTTATTCATCACTTCATAATTGGAAGCCTGAACCTCCCACACTCCTTCACTCATTCTGCCTATCCTCCTACCCACCTCCCATCTAACAACCACCAGTTTGTTCTCTATTTATGGGTCTGTTTCTGTTTTATTTGTTCATTCATTTTTTAGATTCCACACACAAATGAAATCATAAGACATGGGTATTTTTAAAAATCAATGAAATATACATTTTGTATTTTCTTGTATTTATATGTTCTTCAGCCTATATTACAACAATATACAAGATATAATGACATTTTTGCTTTATTACATAGAACTTTGAAGGCTAGACTATACATGTAAGTTTCAAATAACATAAAAACAAATTTCCAAGTTTATTAGCTGTATATTTTAAACATAAGAATTTTAGAAGGCTGAAGATAGTATAAGTAGCATTACTGCCTTCATTAATTATCCTTAAAAATGTACATAATGGTTCAAATTAACAAGAACACCTACTCTAATAAGCTAATTATATGCAGGAACAAAGAACTTAAAACTTTTAGTTATAAAATAATAAGGGTAAGAAAGGATATCTGTGGTTATTTTCCCATTTTGTTTTCCTTTCCCATGTTAATACTACTTACTATCTGGAATACAGTAAAACCATTCCCTTTCTGAATACACGTTTTCAAAAACCAATTGCTAATTTATTTAAAATCTCATTAAAGATGTAATAGAGTATTAAGGTCTGAAACAGGTAATTATTTCCACAAACGTTCTACATAGTATACAGAGTTCTATAGTATTATGAAGTAGAATTTTTGAAGATATAAAAAATGAATTTATTTTCTGGCTTATGCCAGTTAAACAGCTTAGGCTAACATCATAGTATACATAGCATACATATCTTCCTGATTTTAAGAGTAGAAAATATTTTATTATTCATTTTTTGTAGCCACCTAAAAAGCTATAAGGTAGGGGCAGGCCAACCTTTTCTGTAAAGGACCAAAGAGTTAAGTATTTCAAGCTTTGTAACTGTATACACTTCTGGTCTCTGTCACATATATTCTAAACAACCTTTAAAAAATGTTGTATAACCCCAACTAGTAGGCCATACAGAAATAGGCCCCCAGGCTATAGTTTGCCAACTCCTGAGGTGAAGCACACTTGTATCATAAAATGCTCGTTTTCTAATCACTGATGACACAAATAAAGAGAAAACTAAATTTTTCATTTTTAAAGCAGGTCAATTACTATTACTACTATCTACTTATAGGCAACAGCTCAGTCAACATACCGCTGACTGCTTCATTTAAATGTTTCTAAATTCAAAGCATACTTTCCGAAATCTATAACAAATCTATTTTAACATACCATGTGTGAGCACACACACATCCATGACTCCCAATTCCAAATTTACCTTATTCTCAAAATAACTGGCAAATGTGTATTTTTATTAAAACCCATATCAGGTCTTTGAACTTAGATTACAGTTTCAAAGTATAGAAATAATACTGTTTCATGTAAAAGGCTCAGGTCATTAAATAAAGCTAGAAAGCATCAGTAAGGAGGGAAAAAGATGCTGATACAGGGAGAAGTCAAATGATTAAAAACCTACTGGGTAGCTCACAAATGGATAATTTAATATCTTTAATACTAATAACTTACTGTGGCTTCCCAGTTAGTGAATATTCTGGTTGTGACGTGACATACGCCATACATGTTACCCTTTAAATTAATTAAAACAGGACCCACGGGAACCAAAACACGAGTAAATATGATTTAACTCTTGATGATTCACCTCCAGGAATAACAGAAAGAACATGGTCCTTAACATCAAGCAGGCCTGGGATCAGATCATGACTCCACTATAGACTAGCTGTACATATAACCCCAAGTAGAGACAAGAGAAAGTAGGTTATCTGTGCCGATGTATCTATTTTGATCACTTTTTCAGATCTTAACCCTTATTCAGGGTCAGTCTCTTGCCCACTCAAAAGATGGAGCTAGTGGTTACGAACCCAGTCCTTCCATCTAAAAGGCAGAACAGTACAGTGAGAAGAGCAAGCACTTTGATTCTATTCCCAGCTCCACTCCTTAATAGCTGGATGATGTAATCATTAAACCCCTCTGGGCTTTAGTTTCTTTGTGAAGTGGATTTGACACCACCTACCTTGCTAGGTTACTGTAAAGTCAGAGATACTAACAAAGTCCCAGGATAAATTGTACTTGATAAATTGTAATCATCAAGAAACTTACCCTTCATTCCAGTTCTTGGAAAACTTATTTCTCACCAGAGACATAATTACATTAACAGTGATTAGCATTCCAAGATAGGACATAAAATTTGGCACATTTACAGCTATCTTCTTTCTTACTATTTTCCTCACAAATCTTAAACATATTCATTGTGTTGAAGTCTAAAAATGTTTTGCAAATGAACTACAAAATGAACCACCATTCATTACATCATTCAGTTGGAAAGTTATCATACTAAACTCCCACCATTTAACTTAAAAACAAGTCGGTCCTTTCATGAAAATATATAATGCTATGTATTTCCTAAATGTTCCACCAGAGGGACCTCTTTACTTCTCACAAATCAAAACAAGCTTCCATCCTCAAAAATGAATAAAAAACTCAAGAGAAACACTGGGGGAGTTAGAAAAACAGTGCTTAAATTATTTAAATTAACTGTGAGGTTTATTTACAAATCCTTTAAAAGAGAAAGTAGGAGAAATAAAATAAGGATGGAATGTGAAGAATCAAATTCAAGAAGAAAAAAAAATTACTGAGGCTTACTTACTCACTCATTTTACTCTACCAAACATTTACTAATATTGTGCTTAAAATGCACTGGCAGTTGGGGGAAAATCAGTTTACACTCATCGGATTTCTATGCACCCTTTGGCCCATTTACTCCTGAATGCAAAAACTTGTGTTCCTCATGAAGTCATAGTACAAATACACGAAATGTACAACAGATCTCTCTCTCTCTCTCCATAAGCAGAAAGCCTACAGTATAGGTATTATGATCATGGTTTTTGACACCAGCTTTGTAGTGAGGGTCTTCCATATTTACGCTACAACTTGGGCATAATAAAGTGAAATCACCAATTTTGACTAGAATGTGCTAAAATGATCACTCCAAATTAGAAAGCAATTTGGCAACATATATCAAAAACATTAACAAAAGCTCACACTCCTTAACAACTAGTTTCCTTTCGAGGACTATTTCCCAAGGAAATAATCAGAAAATCAAATACTACACGCAAACATTAAAGTGCTTTTGTAATACTGAAAAACTACAAACCAATACAATGCAATACAATCATGTAAAGAAATATTACCCAGTGACAAAAAGAAATAGTTTTCAAAAACCTGAACAAGGACATGGAAAAATGTTCGTAATAATTTTAAGGAAAAAATATATAAATGTTTGCAATACGAAGTATTTATACAATTTATGGTGAGGGGCACCTGGGTGGCTCAGTTGAGCATCCAACTTTGGTTCAGGTCATGATCTCATGGTTTGTGGGTTCGAGCCCTGCGTTGGGCTCTGTGCTGACAGCTGGGAGGCTGAAGCCTGCTTCGGATTCTGTGTCTCCGTCTCTCTCTGCCCCTCCCCCCTCATGCTCTGTCTCTCTCACAAAATTTTAAAAAATTTTTAAATAAAATAAAATTTATAGTGGTACTAATTTTATGGAAGAAAACATAAGAAAAGGCTAGAGAAAAATGAACCAAAAATAAGTGGTTAACCTTAGGTGGTGAATTTGAAATGTTTTTCTCCTTTTTTCCCCTATTAGTTAAATCATGCGCATGAGTTAATGTTACATTGGAAAAAAAAAAAACAAAACATTATTAAAAGTAGTACTTAAAAGCTTTTATCCAGACCTTAAAATTTTATCTGGGGGGGGGAAAGTTTCTGTTTAATGCTTTTTTTTTTTGAAGTGGCAGTCCAAACTCCATCTTTGGTGGTGACAAGCCAAACCAGGTTTCACAGCATTTGAAAACACAAAGTAACTGCACTTAACTAATTAAGGCTGGAACTAATTCAAAATCTTTTGTAAAAACGTACATTAGAAACTCTACCGAAGGAAAACAAAAAGCAAAACCCAATCTAAACATAAAATTCCAGGGAAAAGATACAAAAATCTTTTAAGACTGGAGTTCATTAATCTCAATTTTTTTAACTCAGTTCTCAGGCAGTTCTCAACTCAACTCATGCATGGGTACAACCAGTAATTCCTCTGCTGCCAGCCTTTAACAGAAATAGTCTCTCATGCCCTACTGCTGCCTGGCTTAGATTCCGACTTGTCCCAACCCTGGCTCTGTGTCCCTTCTTTTTACCTTATCTTATTGCTGACCCACAGCTACAATCAAATGGGGGTGAGCAGAGAGGAAGGTCGTTAATCATCCTTGCAGATCAACCCCTGCCTCTTCCACAGCTCCAGCATAATTACTAGTCAAGCCCTATCCTTTCAAATAGAGTATTAAGGAGCTTTTAAGAGTCTTGAGACTCTCCTGTAATGTAAATTAATCTTGTTGTAGGCATTTATGACCAACCATAACACATATCTGTGCCATTACCTCTCTAAGAGATCTAAGAAAAAAAGAGAGGAAAAAAAGAGAAAGAAAAAACAGGAAAGAAGCACTGGTTGGGATCAGATTTTCCCAATGCTAGAAGTAAAAACACTTTCAACTATCTCATAAAGAATTACTTGCTTTGGCACAAAAACAGACACTCAGATCAATGGAACAGAATAGAGAAGCCAGAAATGGACCCACAAATGTATGGACAACTAATCTTTGACAAAGTAGGAAAAGAATATCCAATGGAATAAAGACACAGTCTCTTCAGCAAGTGGTGCTGGGAAAACTGGACAGCAACATGCAGAAAAATGAACCTGGAGCACTTTCTTACACCATACACAAAAATAAACTCAAAATGGATGAAAGACCTAAACATAAGACAGGAAGCCATCAAAATCCTCGAGGAGAAGGCAGGCAAAAACTTCTGTGACCTTGGCTGCAGCAACTTCTTATTCAACATGTCTCCGAAGGCAAGGGAAACAAAAGCAAAAATGAACTATTGGGACCTCATCAAAATAAAAAGCTTCTGCACAGTGAAGGAAACAATCAGCAAAACTAAAAGGTAACCAATGGAATGGGAAAAGATATTTGCAAACAACATATCAGATAAAGGGTTAGTATCCAAAAATCTATAAAGAACTTACCAAACTCAACACCCAAAAAACAAATAATCCAGTGAAGAAATGGGCAAAAGACATGAATAGACACTTCTCCAAAAAAGACATCCAGATGGCCAACCGACACATGAAAAAATGCTCCACATCACTCATCATCAGGGAAATACAAATCAAAACCACAATGAGATACACCTCACACCTGTCAGAATGGCTAACATTAACAACTCAGGCAACAACAGATGTTGGCGAGGATGCAGGGAGAGAGAGGATCTCTTTTGCACTACTGGTGGGAATGCAAACTGGTGCAGCCACTCTGGAAAACAGTATGGAGGTTCCTCAAAAAATTAAAAATAGAACTACCCTATGACCCAGTAATTTCACTACTAGGTATTTATCCAAGGGATACAGGTAGGCTGTTTCAAAGGGACATATGCACCCCCATGTTTATAGCAGCACTATTAACAATAGCCAAAGTATGGAAAGAGCCCAAACGTCCACTGATGGATGAATGGATAAAGAGGATGTGGTATATGTATGTGTGTGTGTGTGTGTGTGTGTGTGTGTATATATATACAATGATACAATAGAGTACCACTTGGCAATCAAAAAGAATGAAATCTTGCCATTTGCAAGGTCCATTTCCACGTGGATGGAACTAGAGGGTATTAGGCTGAGCAAAATTAGTCAGAAAAAGACAAATACCATATGACTTCACTCATATGAGGACTTTAAGACACAGAACAGATGAATGTAAGGGAAGGGAAGCAAAAATAATGTAAAAACAGGGAGGGGAAGAAAACAGAAGACTCTTAAATATGGAGAACAAACAGAGGGTTACTGGAGGGGTTGTGGGAGGGGGGATGGGCTACATGGGTAAGGGGCACTAAGGAATCTACTCCTGAAATCATTGTTGCACTATATGTTAACTAATTTGGATGTAAATTAAAAAATAAAATTTTAAAAAATTAAAAAAAATTACTTGCTTGCTCTGGATTCCCACATGCTATACTCTCTTCCAGGAATATTCTATTCTGTGTCCCTGTAGCCTACTGTATCCAATCCCTTCTTTGCTCCCACCCCCACAATTCTTCCATCCCTAAGACAAAGCCCCATAATCATAACTCTTTCTAATTTAAGATCTTTGATTCTTTAAGCCCCTGATTCTTTAGGTATCCAATCTATGAGCTATTTATTACACTCTGCACAAATCTGTCTGTCATCAGTGTTCTTATCTAGGTCAAAATTGAAAATGAAGACAAGAACAAGGTAGGTTGAGAGATAAATCCTGTAGCATGTTTTTAGAAACCTCTCTCCAGAGTGACCCAAATTTAGTTAGTTAAGAAACACAGAAAAAGAAATAAAATTTACTGGGAACTACTATACCATCAGGCACTGACTACATATTTTATATTCAGTCTCCCAAAAACTCTTACAGGAATTAATAACCGCCCCACTTTCAAACTAAGAAACAGATACAGAAAAACAATGGGATTTTACCAGGACACACTATGTGGCAGGGCCAGAATATGAACCCATACCTAATCTCCAATAGATCATACTGTCTTAACATCTTTTGGGTATCTACATATAAGTCATGAATTAAGCTAAAAACAGCTCACATTTCTTTTTTATTTTTTTTAACTGTTTATTTTTGAGAGAGAGAGAGACAGAGACAGAGAGACAGAGAGAACAAGCAGGGGAGGGGCAGAGAGAGAGGGAGACACAGAATCCGAAGCAGGCTCCAGGCTCTGAGCTGTCAACAAAGAGCCCGACATGGGGCTCGAACTCACGGACCGAGAGTTCATGACCTGAGCAAAGCTGAATGCTTAACCAACTGAGCCACGCAGGCACATCTCTCTTTTCTATAAGCATATCACGGGAAACTCACTACAACCTTGCTGAAAGCCTTACAACTATACTATATTCTAAATTAAACTATACTATATTCTAAATTGAGAGAGAGAGAGAGAGAGGGGGGGGGGCAGTGACATCAGCAAGACAAAATAGGAAGTCCAAGACCATTGTTTCCCCATGGAGAAACAAATTCAACAATATACAGACCAATTCCCTTTGTAAGAAATGCAGAAACCAGTTGAGGCTCCTGCACCTCCAAACATGTGTGAAACTAGCAGCATGGAAGCCAGTAACAAAATCGGTAGCACTCACCAGAGCCCCAGCCCATGGCACAACGTGGTACGACCAGAGGAAAATTTGCAACTCCTGGCTTATCCTTGAAGAGGGGAAGAAAAGACTGAAATATATCTCTAATGTTCAGACTTTTCCAGGGGCTACCAGAAGGACTGGTTTCTGTCTTTCCTGAATCTAAGTACTGACCGGTAAAAGCACCAGGTTGGAGGCAGCTGAGAACAAAGGCAATGCTATGAACTAGCACCTACTCACTCACCATTGTCCTTCTCCACAGCTCAGTGCAGAACGAGTGGGAGAACACCCCAAATTTCTGGTTTCCCCCTGAGGAAACCAAGAGTTGGAGCAGGTATCCAATGTTCCAGGTTCTCAGGAAGCTGTATCACCTGTCTCAGAGCACTGAGGATACCTGATACAGTCTAAACACCTGGGCGTTGCTGGGGGTTGCTGCGAACAAACAAGTGCTGGACAGCTTGCTGCTGCTCCAGAAGCCCCACAATACGGCAGACAGACGCCAGAGGGAGCAAGAGATTACAAACTCCTGAAAAAAGAAACCTGCAAAACCTCTCTAGATGGGAATTTAAACCCAAAAATCCAGAGAAGATACATACACAGAAAAGGTGTGAGAGGACCCCAGAATCTCTATCTGAGCTCATTGGTGAAGGTCTTCCCCTTCGTGAAGGCAGGCTCTAACGACTGGGAGGTACAGCTCTGTCTTCAAAGGGAGAGATCCTGGGGCACCTGGGTTGGGGCTCAGTCAGTTAAGCATCCTAGTCTTAACTTCGGCTCAGGTCATAATCCCAGGGTCATGGGATCAAGCCCTGCACTGGGCTCCACACTGAGCATGGAGCCTGCTTAAGATTCTCTCTCTCTTTTTCTCTCTTTCTCTCCCTCTCTCTCTCTCTCTCTCTCTCTCTCCACACACCCCCCCCCCCGTGACCCCTTCCCCTCTCCCATCTCATGCGTGTACTCACTCTCTTTCTAAAAAAGTAAAAATAAAAACAAATTCAAATGCATAGATCCAAACACAAAATAATGAGGCACATGAAGTAAATAATAACACTGGGCTCAAATAAAGGAACAAAATAAATCTCCCAAAAACTGACCCTAAAGGAGCAAAGGTATATGAATTACCTGACAAAAATTTCAAAATAATGGTCATAAAGATGGTCAACAAACCCAGGAAAACAACACATGAATAAAATGAGAATATCAATAAAGAGAGAAAAAAATAAAAAACAACGGAACAGATTTGGGAGCTGAAGAATATCATAACTGAGTCGAAAAATTCACTAGATGAGTTCAACATCAGACTTAATCAAGCAGAAGAATCAAGGAACTCGAAGACAAGCCATTTGCAATTATCCAGTCAGAGGAACAAAAATAAAAAATAATGAAGAACGTAAGAAGCTTAAAAGTCTTAATGGGACATTACCATGCAGACCAATATATGCATTATGGAAGTCCCAAAAAGGAGGAGAGAAAAGGGCAGGAAGCTTATATGAAGAACTAATGACCACAGACTTCCCAAATCTGGGGAAGGAAATGGATATTCAGATTCGAGAAGCCCAACAGCTTTTATAGCAAAGTGGTACTAAGAGGGAAGTTTATAGTGACATAACAGCTACATTAAAAAAAGAAGATCTCAATAAACAACCTCAAGGAACTAGAAAAAGAACAAACTAAGCCCAAAGTTAGCAAACGGAAATATTAAAGAGTAAAAATAAGTAAAATACAGAATAGAAAAAAAGAAGTGTTACTTTTTTGAAAAGATCAGCAAAATTGACAAATCCTTTAACAAGAAAGAAAACTCAAATAAAATCAGAAATAAAAGAGAGGATATTAAGTCTGATGTCATAGAAATACAAAGGATCGTAAGAGACTACTATGAACAATTGCCAACAAATTAGTTAACCGGAAAAAAATAGACAAATGCCTACAAACATATAACCTATCAAGACTGAATCACAAAGAAACAGAAACTCTGAACAGACTTATAACTGGTTAGGACATTGAATCAGTAATCAAAAACCTCTCAAACAAGAAGAGTCCAGGACTCAGTGGCTTCACTGGAGATTTCTACCAAACGTTACTAATGCTTCTCAAATTCTTACAAAAAACTGAAGAGAAGCAACACTTCTATTCACTCATTCTATGCGGCCAGCATTATTCTTAACAGCACATTAAGAGGAACATACACCGTGACCAAGTAGGATTTATTCCTAGAATGCAAGGATGGTCCAAAATACAAAAACCAGTCAATGTGATACACATGAACAGAATGAAGGATAAAAATTACATGATCATCTCAACAGACACAGAAAGAGCATTTGACAAAATCAATACCTTTTCATGATTAAAAACACTCAACAAAGGGATGCTTAGGTGGCTCAATTAATTAAACATCCAACTCTTGATTCCAGCTCAGATCATGATCTCATGGTCGTGAGATCAAGCCCATCAGTTTCTGTGCTGTATGTGGAGCCTGCTTAAGATTCTCTCTCCCTCTCTCCTCCCCACCCTGCCCTGTGCATGCTCTCTCTCTCTCTCAAAATAAACATTAAAAAAAAAAAAAAAACACTCAACAAACTAGGAATAGAAGCAAATTATCTCAATATAATAAAGGGCATATATGAAAAGCACACAGCTAATATCATACTCAACACTGAAAAACTGGAAGTTTTTCTTTGGAGATAGGAACAGGGCCAGGATAAGGATGTCTACTGTTGTCATTTCTATTCAATACATAGTACTGTGAGTCCTAGTTACAAAAATTAGGTAAGAAAATGAAATAAAAGGCATCCAAATTGGAAAGAAAGAAGAAAAATTATCTCTGTTCACAGATAACATCTTATATACCCTGCAGATAATTCTCTCTCTCGTCCCCACTGACACAATAAGCAAATTCAGCAAAGTTGCAGGATAAAAAAATAAACATACAAAAACAGTTGCATTGCTAGACACTAAAAATGAACAATCAGAAAAGGAAATTAAGAAAATCCTATTTAAAATAGTATCAAAAAGCACACTTCGGAATAAACTTTACTAAGGAGATGAAAGACTTCTACACTGAAAACTATAAACACTGCTAAAAGAAATGCAAGACACAAATAAATGGGAAGACATCCCATGCCCATGGACTAAAAGACCCAATATTGTTAAAATAACCATGTTACCCCAAGTGTTTTACAGATAGATTCAATGCAATCCCTATCAAAATCCCAACAGCATTTTCTCAGAAATAGAAAAAATCCTAAAATTTATATGGAGACACAAAGAACCACAAATAGCCAAAACAACTTTGAGCAAGACCAAAGGTGGAAGCCTCCTGGTTCGTGACTTCAAAACATACTACAAAACTGTAGTATTCAGAAGAGTATAGTACTGACATGAAGACAGACATATAGACCAATGGAAGAAAAGAGAAATAAACTCACATAATTGATCTTCAACAAGGGTGCTAAGAACACACAATGGGGAAAGGACTGTCTCTTCAAAAAATGCTGTTGAGAAAACTGGATTTCCTCATGCAAATGAATCAAATTGGACCCTTATCTCACACTATACACAAAAATCAACTCAAAATGAATTAAAGACTTAAATATAAGACATGAAAAGATAAAACTCTAAGAGGAAAACACAGAGGAAAAGCTTCATGACATTGGTCTTGGCAATGATTTTCTGGATATGGCATCAAAAAGCACAGGTAACAGCAGCAGCAACAACAGAAAAACATAGACAAATGAAACTGTATCAAACTAAACAGCTTCTGCAAAACAAAGGAAATAATCAAAAGAGCGAAAAGACAACCTATGGAATGAAAGACAATATTTCCAAACCATATCCAAAATAAAGAAATGACTCCTAAACCTCAATAACAAAATCAAATAACCTGATTTAAAAATGGGTAAAGTATGTGAATAAACATTTTTCCAAAGAAGACAAACAAATGTCCAACAGGTATAAGAAAAGATGTTTGACATCACTAATCATCAGGGAAATGCAAATAAAACCTATAGTGAGATATCACCTTGTACCTATGAGGATGGCCATTATTAAAATAAGAAACAACAACAACAAAAACAAGTATTTTTGAGGATGTGGAGAAAAGGGGAAGGAACCTTGGAAACTGCTGGTGGGAATGTGAAATGGTATAGACACTATGGAAATCAGCATGGACGTTCCTCAGAAAATTAAAATAAATCTATCATATGCAATTCCACTTCTGGGTATTTACTCAAAAGAACTGAAAACAGGGTCTAAAAGATATCTGCACCCCATGTTCACTGCAGTATTATTCACAATAGCCAAGAAGCAGAAACAACATAAACATCCACCTACAGATCAACGGATAAAGACAGTGTGTGTGTGTGTGTGTGTGTGTGTGTGTGTGTGCACGTGAGCGCATGTGTGTAATATTATTCAGCCTTAAAAAAAAATCCTGTCCATCTTAACACTTATCCATCTTAATCTTCTGTACCCTTCTTTCATACACTATTTCCTAAAGATCACTTACAGTGGTTTAGAAAATTCATCTGCAAATTGTTTTAGCACCCTGAGATGACATTAATCTGGGGTGAAAGATCTAAAATAAATGACAATGGTTAGATGCTTACTTGCTTTCTTACATGCTACTTACCTATCTCAATTTCTCTCACCAATGTTGTTTGTACCCTTTCCAAATTAATGTGCATTCTCTCATAGAGAATGTTCTAAAACAAACTAAAACAGAAAATGTTGAGTAATTCTGTTTTCTCTATCTGCTCACATTCCACCAAACAATAGGCCCAAGTTTGTAACAGTACAATTAATCAAATGCATGGTACTTTTGATACAAGTTGTAATAATGTATATAAACTTTAAGAAAACAGCTATCAAAAGTCTAATTACACTGCTTACTTTTAAATATGCAGCTGCCTCTTGGACAGAAAGTGTTCTCTGACTAGAACTGCCACATTCATGATCTCCTGGAAAGATTAGCATATTATTAATTTTGAATCAGTACTATATTAAACAGAAGAAAACAAATACAATTAATCAAAATATTTTACAATTTATACAATTATAGGTTATATTATTATAATCAATAAAGAAAGAAGATAAACCATATTTAATTTCCTATTAAAAATCCAGTAGGTAATAGAAACAAACAATTATCTTTACATAAACCACCATCTTTAAATACATTTCTAAACAGTCTGGGTAGGAACATGTCTTCTTTGTATGTTTTCAACTAAATCACTGGACAGGGGAGGAACCATGTCACATGATGCTTATCCACACATCTTGGCACAGAACAGGTCCCCGCCAGGTTTGCTGTTTTTCGAGAGGGGAAATTCACCGTGGTAACTTAACACATCTATTACCAAAGCTAATAATTCAAGGATTCAAGTAAATTTGAATTAAAATGTACATTCTGTATATAAAGATAGTGCTAAGCCTATCTTTAGCAAGGTGTGTGCATCCCTTAAAAATTATTATAACAAAGACCAACAGGGAAATTAGATAGAAGCTTCTAGGTATGATCTGGTTTCTGCAAAGAAATGCATTACATACAGAATCACATTTTCCCTTTCTTATAACGATTTATAAGAGAATGCAGTCTTTGCTTTCAGGCTTTCTGTGGTTATTAGAGACCAATTTCCTCATATTGAACTTCAATTGTAAGTTTTTCCTGCCCTGTTTCTCTTCAAGTGGATTAAAAAAAAAAAAAAAATTTAACACAAAAGCGTACTAGCTGAAGTAAACTTTGACAAATTTTTCTATCATAAAAGCAGTCACATTCCTATTTATCAGCTTTGTTCAAGTAGCCAGATTTTAATGGTCATAGTCATAAAATGGGAAGAAATACCTGTTAGATAAACAAGTAAGTCTTCAAACTTTATGATGCCTCTTCCAAGATCTAGTTTCCACAGATCTACAGCAGAGGTCGGCAAACCACAGCCCACAGCCAAATCTGCCCTACCACTGATTTTTTTTATAAATGAAGTTTTTTTGAAACATAGCCACAACTCATTCATTTATGTATTATCTATGGCTGCTTTCATGCTATAATGGCAGAATTGAGTAGCTGTGACAGAGACAAGTCTAGCACACAAAGCCCAAAAAACTTACTATCTGGCCCCTTCACAGAAAAAAGTTTGCTGACCCCTGCTCTAGAGGAAGGAATCCATATCTTTAAAAGTACCCCAGATCATGCTGATCTAGCACACTACATAAAACAGTGCTATGGAGACAGCTGTGGAAGCCTGTGGTAGCAACATCAAGAATTCCTAGCGAGAGTATATACTTAACTTATTTCTGGGTGCTACAGCATACCAAATAAATGTCATTAGTTTGCAGTGTATGAATATGACGGTCAGTCAAGGCAAAGAAGGTTTTTAGTGATATACACAGAATTCTGAGCATTCAAAAACTGACCAGTATTAAGGATCCAAAGGAAAAAAAAAAAAAAACCAGGCTGATGTGAGGATGAGCAACTGTAAGGATCCTGAAATGCCTCCATTCAACCAGAGAACCTCCATATTTACCTTCCACCAATGAACTGATTTCTACAAAAGGATCCGCTGCATACAAAAATTCAGGAGACATTTTTCTTTTCTTGTAACTTCTTTACAAGAAGAGAATCCAAAGTCTCTTCTTTTAGCTTATACGTGATACAAGAATAACTAAAAAAAGCTAAGGTAATAAACAGAGAGCAGAATACTAAGAGCAGAATATGAGGAAAATGCGATGATCAGTACAAAAAATTCTAGAATATATTTACTTTATCCAAGAAATTGATACCTAATCAACCACCAAAGAAAAATCTGCAGTTTTATATTTAATCTAGGATTTTAGTTAACTCGTTGCTTACCCAATCCAATTGACATTTAAGCTTTCAAAATTTTTTGTTACTTATTAGTGTAACAAAAAAATTGACTTTAGAATTACATAATATATACTTCACCCAATACATATGGGCAGGCAGAAAAGGTCTTGACTAAATATGTTTATAAAAATAAAACCCACTATGTATAGGTAACAAAAACTTCTAAAGAAAAAATTTTCCACAAACATAACGTTAGACTTGGGAAAAATTATTTCCACTGATATAGCATGCTATATATGCAAATTAATTTTCAAAACATTTTTAGAGACTATGAATGTGAAACAATTACCTGCAAGCTGTGCCAATCGATCATGAAGCTTGTATAAAGTGTTCATCATAAGATTTTTCTCACTCTCCTAAAATTAAAAGAAATGATTATAAAACATCCAATTCAACAAAATGTACCAAATAATAATTTTATTCAAAAAGAAAAACAGCAAATAATTTAAAACCACAGAAGCGACATAATCGGAAAGACAAATTCACACTTAAACAATGGCTACCATACTTTAAAAAAATCTTAATCTAAGAATCTAAATCATCACTCTACACATTTTATTTTTCTTGAGGATTGACTGGGAAATTCGCACTAAGGTTAGTGCTAAAAAAAGGTCTCCTGTACAAAAACTTCTCCCAACCACCAAAGCATCGCTCTCGGTCCCCCTGTACACAATGTACACTACTTACACATATTGTTCTTATGAGACTTCAAGGCTGCCCTCATGTTTTGCCTTAATCTGATTCAACCAAACAATAGGGGAATGAGTATTGACACTCCGACCCTCAACCTCTCCTAGGTCCCCCAAAGTGGTCTTGTATAAATTTATAAACCATTAAAGCAAAACACACATTTAATGAGTATCTAGTACTAGGAATTAAGAACTATTCTCAGCAAAGCAAGAGGCCCAGTGATACAAGATGGTTCCTGTTCTCAAGGGCAAAAAAGCATACTTAAGTGTTAAAGCTGCAAACAAAATATAATGTGAATACAGAAGAGGGGGAGAAGGGAAGATCCATTTATGAAGAGAGACTATTTGAGTTGGGCTTCACAGTAAGAACAGAATTGACTAGCATCCTAAGAAGAAACACCATGAGCAAAGGCATAAAGGCACCGGTTATGTTTCTTACGTAACTAGTAGCCTACTTTGATTCAGCACACTCCTGGAAAAATAGTTTGGAGTCAACTGCTAGGGACCAAAACTAAGAGTTTGACTTCATTCTAAAAATTTAGAAGAAGGAAAGTAAAACAGACTTGTATATCAGAAATAGTACTCTGAACATATGAAAGGAAACAAGAGAGGAGACCATTGCAATGTCTAAGTACCCTGCCAAGAAGTCTAAGGCAGTGAGACCCCCAATTGAAAAGCAATCACAATTAAGGGGGACCAACACAAGCAATGGGGGAGTATAAGTTAGAAGAGGGGTAAGCTTATCACACTATCTGAAATAAATTCATGATTCCTGAGGGGGCTGGCTGTATCTTTATGATTTCCTTTCTTCTTGATGTGTCAAACAAAACAGTAATACTTATAAATATAAGACCAGGATATAAAAGGCTAGGAAAGTAACATTTATATGCCTAACAACATGCAACTTCACCCATTTATTTTCATACTTTATTTTCAGGGACAGAAAGACAAGTTTGTACACTATGAGTGGTATGTCTTTGTCAATGCAGCTTTCATCATTGATACTAGGAAGACGAAAGCTCATTGAAGGCTCCACCAGAGTCCCTGGTTTTATGGAAGATGGTTGGTAGAGATTAAGTGACATTCCTTCAGCTGACTACTTGCCTTCCAAACCTTAGCTTTTTTCCCCCCTCAATTCTATCTCAACCAAATTCTGAGTCGGGCTAGACCTTGTCTTTGTAAAAGCCTAAAAATCCAAACTGTAAGAATTGGCCATCAAGAAATAATTGCTGGGGCTGAAATCCAAGATTCTGAAAGGTATGCATTTGTGACACATTAAGCCACAAAATAATATTTAATAAATGTATTCAATATAATAATTCAATATAATTTAATATATTCAATATAATACATTCAATTCAATATAATAATTATAATATAATATATTCAATATAGTAATTTAATAAATATATTCAATGAATATATTCAATTATAATAAATATAATTCAATATTATAATATTCAATATAATGAGAAAGAGTTCTAATGATAGTATAGCTAGTTGTGGACTCGATACATGAAACCAAGGTAAATCTGATTAAGCTTTGGGATTAAAGTAGTTAAAAGTTTTAAAGTTTATTTCCTCCCTTATCTGGAAAAGAGACCAATTTCCTTTTCTTTCATATGTCCTGATCATGCCCAATCCCTCTCCCCTTTCAAAAACAAAACTAAATCCAAAAACTTGACACTTGTCCTCTGTGATTGATTACATCTTTAATGAACATCAGAGGCCTGGAAATAAACTTCATTTTTTGATTCACAGATATTAACACTGGACTAGATGAGGAGAAGAAATAACAAAACCTAATCAGATGTAACTGAATCCCATAAGAAAACATACATACATGCTGTTTCTTTAGCATTCTCATAGAAAATTTAAGCACCCAAAAGGCTAAACTGTAATTTTTTCAAAAATTATTTCTCCAGTGGCAATTTATTCAAAATGACCATCTATATATTACAAGGGTCTCAAGTGCATGATCAACTCAATTATCATCTAAATAGTTTTTATGTAATGTTATTAATGTGAACACATCAATTTTGAGGAAGAAATAGAAAGGCTCTGGCTCAACTATCTTTAGCACCAATGTGCTAAACTAGAAATAAATGTGAAAAATATGTAAATCGAATTTTAAAGTTACGTTCTTACAGAAACTTATATTGACTTATAGTTTCATTATAGTCTTCTTCCATTCTGACTGCTTTTCCAGTGGTCTCCTAACATTCAGCTTGAAAGATGTCTCACACTGGCTTTCCTAATCACCCTGACAGCAAGTTAAAGATCTACAAATAAATCCATATTTAAAGTAAGCTTTCAAGCAACCTTTCATTAAACAAAAATGATTTTATACTTTAATTTGAAATAGCTAACCTTCCATTGTTTGTTTTGGTAAGGTCCAGATTGTTTTAGTAACCCATACCATTCTTTGAAGCAAAATTCTCATTCTTGAGTGGCAAAAAATCAAACTGTAGGGCAACTCTCCCAAATTCTCTCGTATATCGTCACCTTTACATAAGTTCCCTCTTCTACCCTCAGCCAACTTTCTCCTCAAGGAAATTTCCAATTGTTTGTATCAAGTCTCTGATTAAATAATGATAATGATTTTACACACTTAGCACGGTGCCTGGCACAGAATAAGCACTTAATATAAGTGGACTGCCATTATCTTCATTACAGTTATTACTATTATTTAGAGGTCCAGAACTTCAGTTCCTCCCATGGGGAAAATTATACAGAAGAAAATAAAGTCCTGTATTTCTAACATTCAGTGAGTATATTACACGCATTTAAATGATGATGCCAACAGCAGCATACTTAATACGATTACTGACAAAGTCAACCTGTTTTAAAACAAATATCACCACAAAAGAATATTACTAAAAATAATCACTACAAAGTCTCACTCTAACAATCTGCAGTAATATTTTATGGATTTGATTATACATTATTACACATCCTTCAGTACAACAAACAATGTTTTATATGCAGGTCTACATTAGTCAGTTCCCACCATAAATTAATAACTAACTGTGCATTATAATATGAGCTCAAATACCTTAATCTTTAAGGTGCCTGTAATGATGGTAAGTGAAAAATATTTTCATGTGAGTAAAATTTAGGTTAAAATTAACATTATAGATCCTTTAAAAAAGAAAAGGAAATCATAAATAGGTAGCCTAAGAAACATGTGTCTTTCTAAATCTTTTGCCTTCCTGATTGTTGAATAGGCATGCCTATGAGCAAAAGATCCAGAGAGACAAGATGAGGGCAAAGAGGACAAAAATTGTCAGAATGTCCAGCAACTTCAACAGAAATACTTCTAAAGGTTAAAACCAGATCCCTAGATAACGTGCCAATGCCATTTAACGTGGCAGTTGGCTATTACCTTAAAGTGATAAACAATTCTGCCCTTAGGAGAAAACCTGTTTCAGATTTAACCATATTATCCTTAAAGAATACTCAAAATAAGAAAATTTATTGTTTCAGTTTAAGAGAAGTTTTAAAATTAACATTTTTAGTTAACAGTTGTCCTAATACTTTTATCATATAAAACATGAGACAAAAACCAGTATTATGATCTTCTTCTACTTACTTGTATGTTTCCAAATGTTTCATCAAAGGGGTTTTTTACTATCAAGGAAAGAAAAGAGAGAACTATTAGCATCATTTGAGAATGAGAATTAGAATCCCCCTAAACAAGCTCTCTGAAATGCCAGCATGTACTCTGCTAAAACTGAACATAAACACACTGATGATAATAAAGGTTAGGGTGGTGATTTTTGAGACTTGCTATGTTTACCATTCTTACTCTGAATCTGTGGTTTTCTCTGTAATAACTGAGAGCAGTGCTCTGGTGTCTAAGTGCCTGGGTTCGAGTCCCAGTTCCATCACTTACTAGCAACATGAGCGTGAACTAACATCTACCTGGCTACTCTAAGTTGTAGTTTCCTCACTGTTACAGAAAGGATGTAACAATGATTCCTACCTTGTGTAGCTGTTGTGAGGATTAAATGAGATAAACTAGATAACATGACTGGCCTAGTATCAAGCACTTAATACATGTTACCTGTTACTGTTACTGACTACATTGTTTCCACCACCAAACTTGATTTCTCTTCAAAATATAGATTAAAAGCAGTTACTACTTAAGGAAGTCTACAAGATGCTTTAAAACTAAACAATTCTTTCAGAATTCTGACTTCCAATGGTAAAACAAACAAACAAAAAACAAACAAACAAAACCCTCCCTAATCCTTGCTAACATCTGGAAAGGTGACAAGAAACAAATATACAAAGTAGCTAAGAAATGTCTCAATATCAAACTTTACCTTTCCAATAAATATTATAAAAAGGATTTAGCACTTTGCATCCAACCTCCCTACACCCACCTCTCCTAAAAAAAGATACAAACAAGTTTATGGCTAAACATCTCTCATGGTTATTATTTAGAATCTCCTTTGTATCATCTATTTGCAAATTACATGCAAAAATATTCAAAGCTTTCAGATACCTGGATCTCTATAATCCAGGTCACAACTAAGACTAACTAGCCTACAAAGTAGTTCACACTGACCAGGTTTCCTTTCTGAGGTGCTTTTCTATTTTTATTTGAGAAAACAGGAAGTCCCATAGGAACCAGGAACTGCCTGATTCTAAGAAAGTTCATGTGTGAGGCCAGTTTAACAAGGTACAATAAAAAAGCAAGGAAAAGTATATCTTACAATCATCTAAAGGGGTTTTGTAGACACTTTCTAAAGAGTAACAGGGTTTTAATGTTAGAAAAGAAAAAATTTTGAATGATAAAAGATCAAATTACTCAATAGGGGACTAGGAAGAAGAAATAATACAGCTTAAAGATTAAAGAAAGTGTTATGAATCAGAACACGCTTAGACTAAAAAGATACTTTTTAAGAACAATTTTTATTAATGTAAAATCTGAACAATTTAAAATAAAGTTGCATTTAGTTCAATATACTACCCAAAAAATTGCCTTCTTGATCTACTTAAACTGATCACACAATACTAAAAGGTCAAGTATTTTATTTGCTCTTTATAAGAAGAATAACCCTAAAAAAATTAAAACATGCAGTTCTAAAAACAGGTTTTTTAATGTCTGAAGAAAAGTCATGAAGATAGCCTTTTTTTTTTCTTTTGACTTTACACAAAATCCTTTTTGTCAAGATTATTAAATGGAAAACTAGCTCTTCAAGTATCTCCATGAAGCAGACTGTGGATGTTCTCCCCCTGGACTGTCCTACTGTGAATTTCTCACGACAGGCATCACGTGACACTGTTTGTTTGCCTGGAGCCAAGCACAGTACTGGGCATACAGTTGGTGCTCAAAAAGTGCTGGTTGTGCTATCTAGGTTACATTCATCCTTCTTTATTCTGGTGTTTACACTGCAGGAGGCTGGAGAAGGGTAAGTTCTGGGAAGGAAGGGGGACGGGATAACAAAGAGAAAGCTACAGAGCAGAACAATAATTCTGTTGAAAGCACTGCTCTCTCTGCCCTTTGCATCCTTCTAGATTTCTGCCTCTCGGTTAATGGGCTGAGATACCCAACAGTGTATCTTAAAAGCCAGTAATATACTTTCCATCCTACACACCTTATGTTAAGAAAATTTTTCCCCAATTTCCTATGACAACCACCAGCATTTTTGCAGCATAACTAATTGGCTATAAAATCAGAAAAAATAAGAGGGGCATTCGTCAAAAAGGACATAATGAAATATGTAAGATGAATAACAAAGTCAACAAGACTTTATTATGAAATAAAAAATATTTGAATACATCAAAATGTAGCATACATTCACGGGAATATTGTGCCAATAACTGATTTTATTTTGTGGATTATACCTAAGCACTTGTCTTCAAAGTGTTTTGTTCATAGTATTATACAGTTTTTTGCTTGTCCCTCACTAGGCATCACACTTTTTCTTTTTACACTAAAATATCTTCCTTCATTAAGATAGGGACCAGTTCATAAATACTAGGATGCATATTTGTAAATAAGCTTCATATCGTGTCGTGAAGCACACTTCTACACTGTTGTTTGTTCCTGGCACATTGTCACATATCCACTGATAGGACATTCCAAAGTTTATGGGAAACATGGGCTCAAAGCTCTGCACCACTGTACAGACTATGATGAGGGCTAAGATTTATATAATATAAATATGGGACTACTTAGTCAATGGAGAAATGAAACTGTCAACCAGTTTGATGAAAGCAAACTGTCAACCAGTTATTTATCTTTTATGGCAAAACTATTTTGTCATTAAAATGCTTGCAGCAAAGATGCTTACAGCAAAACTACCTTGAACCATAACTATCACCTATTAACAGACCTATTAAATCAATAAGAAGTAAAAAGTAGCCTTGAGATTAAGCTTTAGAAGGAAACTTCATCTAAAAACAGCAATTCTAAAAAACCAAAAGCCCTCATTTCTAAAAGCAGCATCTTTTTATTAAAAGATTTTTCTTTATTTTTAAATAATCTCTGCACCCAACGCAGAGCTCAAACTCACGACCCTGAAATCAAGAGTCTCCTGCTCTACCAACTGAGCCAGCCAGGTGCCCCTAAAAGCAGCATCTTTATATATCTAACTTTCCTTCAGTATTTCTAACACCATGTGTTAGTATCTTTTGTCTCATCCAAATTACCTACAATATTTAACGGAAACAACACATATTGCCACCTCACCTTTAGTGAAAATACTCCTCCCTGATCCCACCAATTGGGCATTTATAGAGAAGAAACCATATTCCAAAAGCATTCCATACCCAAAAAAAACAAAACAAAAAAAACAAAACAAAACAAAAAAAGCCACCTCATTTTCAAGCCTCTTTTCTAGGCATGGACCTAAGAGATAAATTCTTATCTCTTTTCCTAAAGCAGTGATAATACCTCACCGATATTTCAAACTTTCCACTTCTATCCCCTAAATAGCACACCCTTGAAGTCATTTTAGACCTAGTACTGTCCTTTATACCCTACACCCCCAATAGCTTCTCTTAACTGAGGTTTTTTTCTCAACTTCTGAGGTTGAGAAAAACTTCTGAGAAAAACTTCTGAGGTTTTTTTCTCAAATCTTCCTGGTTTCACCATTTCTCCTTCAATGTTCTTGTCCAGATTGTTTCAAACCTCAAATACACCAAACTTTTCTTAAGACTTTCACTTCTCATTCCTTTAAACTCCCCCAATGATTGTAAAAATCAAATTCCTAAAAACGTTTCTTTAATTATACTTACAAGATCCTTCAAAATCGTCCAATGATTTCCTAGCACATTTTGCTTCAAGGAAATAATTCTAACTTTGTGATACTTTTCTATTTACTTAGACACATTGTTGACTCTGATTCTCCAAACCTTCGTCTCGCATCAATCCCAAAAATGTTATTAGTTTTACTGATCCTTCACATTAACTTTTTTTCATTCTCTTACACTGAGATCAAATTCATTAACCATTACAAATGCCCAGGTAAAAAGGAAAAAATGAAGTGTATCAATCTATAAAAGTACTCACAAACTATATGTTTAATGTTGATCAAATAAATTGATATTGTCCTCAGAAAGGCTCCAGTTTGGTCACTCAATGCCAGTAAATAGAAGAAAAGTCTGTGGTACCCAAAGTTCCTCCACAAACTCAAAAAGAAAAAGTTTTTTTCATTTAATAATTATTAAGTATTTTGTGCTAGGCACTGGAAATGTGACAGTAAATAAAATTTTAAAAATCCCTGCCCTCAAGGAGCTTATGTTAGAAAAGACAATGAACAGACACATTTTAAAAATACAGTATGGCAAATGGTTCTAAGTGCTCTGCAGGTAAAACACAGGAGAGAGGTGGTTAACGCGTGGGGGAGGAAAGCAGTATTAAAGCAGATGGTCAGAGAAGGCCATACTCAGAAGAATGCCTTTGGAGGGAAACCCGAAGGAGCACAGGGAACAAGCCATGTGGACACCTCAAGGAAGAAGTTTACAGACAGAAAGAATAACAAGTGTACAGGCTTGGAAGTGGTAGCATGCCCACCATATTATTCCCAGAAATGGAACAGAGTGGCGAGGGCAAACAGCAAGAAATGAAGTCAAAAAGGTAGGTTTACTTGAGGGAGCCAATAGCTACAGATCATGTAGGGCCTTGGAGACTTTTAATATTACTCTGAGCAAGAAACCTCACAGAATTAGAAGCATTTTATCTGGCTTATGTTTTAAAAAGAAAAGTACAGGGGCGCCTGGGTGGCTCAGTCGGTTGAGCATCCGACTTCGGCTCAGGTCACAATCTCACGGTCCATGAGTTCGAGCCCCGCGTTGGGCTCTGGGCTGATGGCTCAGAGCCTGGAGCCTGCTTCTGAGTCTGTGTCTCCCTCTCTCTCTGCCCCTCCCCCGTTCATGCTCTGTCTCTCTCTGTCTCAAAAATAAATAAACGTTAAAAAAAAATGCATAAGACGTATTTGTAAAAAAAAGAAAAAAAAGAAAAGAAAAAGAAAAGTACATACAATAAGAGGTGGGCCACTCTCAAATAAGTTTAAAAATCCTAAGCATTTAGAAAAGAAATGATCTGCCGTTCATGCCTCAGGAAAACTGCGGAAGTGGCACATTCAGGACGCTTTCCTCCTGCTTTCTCTGGATCAGCACAGCCAATTTCAGTCAGCCTCGACGTTTTTCTGTTCTGAGTACCTGAAACTACCATCAATTATCAATCTGTATACAAAAATATTCTGCCAGGAGGAACTGAATAGACATTTTTCTACAGACATACAAATAACCAACAGGTACATGAAAAGGTTCTCAACATCACTCATCATCAGGGAAATGCAAACCAAAATCACAGTGAGGTATCACCTCACATCTGTTTGAATGGCTACTTTCAAAAAAGATGAGATAACAAGTACTGAAGAGGGTGTGGAGAAAGGGGACCCTGTGCACTGCTGGTGGGATGTAAATTGTTGCAGCCGCTCTGGAAAACAGTATGGAGGTTCCTCAAAAAATTGAAAATAGAACCATCATATGATCCAGCTAATCCCACTTCCGGGTATATATAACCAAAGGAAATGAAACAGGATCTTAAAAAGATGTCTGCACCCCATGTTCACTGCAGCATTGTTCACAACAGCCAAGACATGGAAACAACCAAACTGTTCATCAACAGATAAGTGGATAAAGAAGACGCGGCACACACATACATACATACACACAATGGAATGTTATTCAGCCACGAGAAAGAAGGATATCCTGATACTTGTGGCATGGATGGATCCTTCATGGCACGACGCTAAGTGAAATAAAGTCTGACAGAGAAAGACAAATACTGGGGGAGATCACTTACATGTGGAATTTGAAAAAGTCAGACCCAGAAAACCAGAGTAGAGTAGTGGTGACCAGGGGCTGGGCAGCGGGAGAAACAAGAAGCTATTGGTCAAAGGACATAAATGACTAGTTATACGATTAACAAGTTCTGGGGATCTAATGTACAGCATGGTGATTATAGCTGGTAACACTGCAAGTTGCTAAGAGAGTTGATCTCGAACGTTTTCAACACACATAAAAAATGGTAATTATGTGACAGGATGGAGGTGTTAGCTAATGCTATGGTGGTAATCATTTTTGCAATACATAAATGTATCAAGTCAACACGCTGTACACCTGAAACTTACACAGTTATATGTCAACCGTAATTCAATAAAGCTGAAAAACAGTTCTGCCAGGAAGACATTGAGCCTTTGATCTTTCTGGTCTTCTTCCGTCTGCTTATTCTGTCTTCAAGGTCCCGTGTGCAGCTCTGCTATAGTCATAAAAGATGCCTAACTGCTACAGTTCACTGCAGTTCACTGTGACCTTCCCCTTTTCAGAACCCCTCTGTATTTACTTCAGTATCTTTGCTAACTTATATCACGATTTAACTATTTGTTGGGGCACCTGGGGGGCTCAGTCAGTTAAGCGTCCAACTTCAGCTCAGGTCATGATCTCGGAGTTGGAGCCCCACATCGGGCTCTCTGGTGTCAGCACAGAGCCCACTTTGGATCCTCTGTCCCGGCCCTCCCTTGCTTGCCCTCTCTGTCTCTCTCAAAATAAATAAATATTTCCTCCCCCAACAAGACAGCAAAATCTCTACCTATCTCAATGCCTTGAGGATATTTGATGCTAAATATATACTGAACAAATAGCAGCTTGAAGGCATACTGCCGTCTCCAAGAATAACAGCTTCACCAATGCCAGAGTAGTAGGCACTATAATCCTGATTACTCTGCAACCTTCTTCTTTGAATAAAAAGGAAATTATATTTATTGAACTCTTAGTAGATTCAGGAATACTGATGCCATGTACGCAGGAGGTAACTTTCACCACTATTTTAAAGCAGGTATTACTCCCATTTTTATGTACAGAAATACAGATGCATTATGAGATTAGGTTGCTTTCTTGCAGTTAACAGTTTTAAAAGCAGAGATTCATAACCTACATCTGACTCCAATGCCTTTTCATTATATAAAAAACATTCTTTTCATTATATAAAAAACAACTACAGAAAAGAAAATATTTGTTTTCTTTGGTTTAAGGAAAGCATTCTTCTCTAGAACTCTTAGATATGGAATTATTAAAGTTTAATCTCCTTATGATATAATGCATGAAAAATGCCCAAATGGGAATGAAGAAAAGACACCGCTGTTAGAGAATACACAAGGAAAACGTCAAAACCAAGTACCCTAACTATAGTCCAGGCAAAGACGTTCCATGGTATATCAACCTATAAAGTGTCCCATGTCCACCAGGGGCAGCACTGGTCACTCCCCTGCTCTCTGCCGCCATGACACTTTGTTCATTAAAGCTACTATGGGGCGCCTGGGTGGCTCAGGTCAGTTAAGCGTCTGATTTCAGCTCAGGTCATGATCTCGCAGTTCGTGAGTCCAAGCCCTGCGTGGGGCTCTGTGCTGACAGCTCAGAGCCTTGAGCCTGCTTCAGATTCTGTGTCTCCCTCTCTTTCTGCCCCTTACCCACTCGCGCATATTCTCTCTCTCTCTCTCTCCCCCTCCCTCTCCCTCCCTCAAAAAATAAACATTAAAAAAAAAAAGTTCAGTCTGGAAAGCACTAACTGCAGACAGGCACTTTCAAAGACAGTCTCTTATAATTCTAAAACTCTATGACCTTAAGGCTAGGTTTTAGTCTTTGGAAACTTCAAGTCATCTAGGCACAGTTAAATTCAGCTAACTAAATGACCAATTATCTCTGTGAGTTGTACCTTTTTGTAAACAGACATTCAAGCTCTCAAATCCCATCTTCTAGCTTTAGGGGTTTAAACAGAGCATAATTATATATAAGGAAATGGGGGGGGGGGGCAAATGTTTCCAACAGCTGCAGAACACTGCACCTGTGTGTGTGGCAAACTTCTACATTTCACCATCAGCCAAACCGATCTAAAAATGGACAGGGTGAACAAGGCGGCACATTCTTCTGCAACATAGCACATTGCCCTTTTGTTCTCTGAGAGTTCTCTAATTGTTTCATAGCTCTATTAAATATAGTTATTCCAAAAGACAGGAACAGTTCACATCAAGTATACTTAATATATTACTGTGAATATGGACATTACATCAGCAAGCAAAACCAAGTTTTATGGACAAAAACTGGCTACTATAAAGCCTGCCTAAGGTGAACTCTTGTACCACCCCTGTTCTACTCATAAATAAACTTTCCATTTTAACTCCACCTATCCATCTGGATTTACAGAGGTACAGACCTAGATGGGGATAGCAAGTGAAGAAGGGAAAGAGGGCAAAACCTCAAAAGCTTCTCCACTTTTCAGATCCTGTAAGACTCTCAACTTTTCACTTTCCCTGCTTTAAGAGAGGCAACAGTGTGCACTCCTTCCAAAAAAAAAAACAAAAAACAAAAAACAAAAAAACCAAAGAACTATTCTTCACGAAAAACAGAACATACACCATGATTTTATAAAATCAAAGGAGTTTTAAATATGGATATCAAAGTACTAAAAACAAATACCGTGTCCAAGAAAATAAAAGAACAAAACTTATAGTTAAGTTGGCAATGGCCTTATTATTTGGTTGGTTCTTATTCTTCATCTCTGAAAGAACAATTATGGCCTCTTTCAACCTTGTCATCATTTGAAAATCTCACATTTGCTCACCATAAAAATGAAGATTCCTTGGCGGGGGGCGGGGGGGCAGCGAGGGGGGTATAGCAGACTGTAATTGAGAGGCCCGTCTTTATCCAAGCACTAATTTCACATTATAACTGTACCTCAAGTTTGAGATCTCTATAACAAAAACTGTAAGTAAGACTTGTAACCACAGATTGCTCAACAAGTATTTATGGAGCGTATTCTGTAAACCATGTTCTGAGAACACAGTGCTTAATTTAAGGACTAGTGGAGATAAACGAGTAACTACGATATATAACATACTCAATACAACTGTAGAGTTTAGTATCAAGTACTTTAGGAGTTCAGAAAGGGGTAAAAATATTTTGCCTAAAATACTTTTGAGCCTTAAAACAAACCAAGAGTAATAAAATGGATTGAACTATCGAAAAAATGCAACATCAATGAACCTCAAAAATATGCTGAAAAAAGCCTCACAAAAGAGTATTCTATGAATCCACTTATGAAGTTTTACAACACACAAAACTACTTTATGGTGAATAAAACAGTGACAGAGTATTGATGTGGCATGAGTAAACTCATGGAGGTGAAGGCAGCGGTCTCTATCTGCAGGGATTCAAGTTGCACAGCTGGATGCATTTGTCAAGTCATCTGATGGTACATTAAAGGCTGATACATCTGACTGTATGTGAATTTTACCTTAAAAAAAAAAAAAGAACCTCACCCTCAATAATATGCATGACATATGTAAAGATAAAAAGTATCCTGTCTTCAACTTACTCTGAAATACAGTTTTTGAAAGACAGAATGATGGATGGACAGAGTGATGGATAAGATATACAACAAAGCAAATACAGAAAATGCTAAAGTAGAATCTAGGTGTGGATACATGTGTGTTCACAGCATCAATTCTTTCAATTTCCTGTTTGAAAGTTTTCATAACAAAATGCTAGGGGAGAAAAAGTATTAAAACAAAATATTTACTGATGATGCTAAAATCCAATCAGAAAACTGGCAAAAGATCACTTTGATACCCAGACACATCAGGTAAAAACCCTAATTTTAAATATTGTACAAGAAAAACATTCTTTTCCTTCCAATTCAATCTAAATTTTTAACAAATCAAAAACTGAAAATTTCCTTTGCAAAAAAACTAGAAAAGTTATTGTAATATAAAGGTTTTTTTTTGGTTTTGCCTTGTTCATGTATTTTACATGTACAACTTCAAAATACATTTATCTTTTTTACTAAAATAATGTCAGAAACTTGGCATATAGAAAAATATCCATAGGAGCTTGTGTCTAGTAATTTTTAAAGAGTAAATGTTTCACAAACATTCAAAATTCTTTTCTTACACGCTTCACTATTAAGTTGGAGGTAATTCACTTACCAGTGATTTTACAAGACTGACTTTATTTACCTAAAATCAATTTATTACTAAATTTGAAAGCCAGATGACTAGAAGATCAAGAAAATATCAAAATACTACACATTTAAGAGACTTTAAGAATCTACTCCTTCCCAAAATGAGCTCTGCTATCTTAATAGAGCATCCATAACTCAAGATTTGACAGAATTATTGATTACTGAATCAGACTTACTAAAACTGAAGTTCCCATTCAAACAAAAATGTTTATCCAAAAGACTTTTACACTTTAAGAAAATTTCAAAGTTTACTCTAAGATAAAATATAAAGTTAATAATGAGCCTCTTCCCACCACAACACACACACACACACACACACACACACACACACCCTAAGTTTTAATGGCTCAAAACTTCAGAGGGAAACAATTGGCTGCTGTCTCCACCTAACTTTGTCAGCTAAAGACACTTCTGTACCTTACTGATGTTGGGAGGAAAGGTAGTATATAACACATTCAAAAAAAGACAAAGTGATATGTCTACTTAAATCCTAGCAGCCCATCTTACTATACTGCTCAAGGTCCAAAAGTTTGAGTGATCTGCTTTTTCAGTACTTCCACAGATCTCTTCTTGAAAACCACTTCTGTACATATGCCAGTTAAAGAATTATGCTATTGCATGGTGACAAGTGAATAGAAAAATAAAAGCAAGTCAACCCACAAAGGTTGGATACAAACCTATAAATAATACCAAGCATCTGTGCAACAGATAACTTGGCACCCAAACGAATTTATGCTAATGCAATACTGTAATCTATTAAACATGGTGACAGCTCACTGTATTAAGAGATTTAAACATTAACTGTTACACACTAGAGACTATCTATGACACTTCCTCAAGGTTTGCACTGCCAAGAATACAAGTGTAACTGTATTATAACAAGGTCTGTTCTGAAACAATATTGCTAAATGAGAATTGAGAGATCCAAAAGGAATCCGTGATACACTGAACAACCTATCCCCTGTGCAATGCAATAAAGCAACATGCATTTCCCATACAATTACACACCAGGGCTCTTCCAGTTTATATTCTCAATTACAATGCACTGTGTCTTCACACTGTAAATGATTACAGATAATTAGCTTTGTGTTGCACGAAGGCAATGTGCAGACAAGAAAACTGGAGAGAGAAAAGCTGCAGTGCAATGAAAAGGTGAATAGTACTAAAAAAAAATCTAAACGACGGTTCTCGTTTCATTTTTCTAATGGGGACAAGAAGTGTAGCTGTTAAAAGGGAAAAGGGCATTATACGTATAAACAAAGCAAAAGATTAAATATGATCAAAACAAACATATGAACTGAATGTGGAACTGCAAAGAAAATCCCCATCATTGGCTTTATGACCAATGTGCTTAAAACTTACATCTTAACTTTTGGCTCTGGAAAAAAACAGACAGAAATGAAAAGTCACCAGGGAAACAGAGGTATTTGAGTATGTCATCATAAGGTCCAAAACAAAACCACTGAATAAATAAAAATGTAAGCAGTTACGACATGAGGTAAACTAGACTAAATAAGACTGTTTTTGTTGGTAGGAATATACAGAACCTTAAGAATAAAATGCATGCTTCCACATGAACGAACACAGTGGATGTTGGAATCATATCAGATTTTCAACTGACATCTAACGTCTCAGATGAACAGAAAGTATCTCTTCACACTGAAAAGGTAGTGGGGTAAAACTCGAGAGCAAGGAATGCTAGTTCCAACATGTATGACTTGTGTTCTTGGGCACTGTAGTAACCTAATGTAAAACAGAATGTTTGTTAACTATGCATAGAGATACTGGTGGGGACAAAGGGAGATTAATAAATCTCAGCTTTTTCTTCTTTTCCCAACCCTAGCAAGAAATAAAAAATAAACAGCACTCAGATTACAAAATAACACAATAGACCACTACTCCGCTTTTAATTTGTCTCTACCCTGGAGCTACTGGGAAGAAAGGACAAAGTTCTCAAAAAGATCTGTGAGTTAAGAAGAGAGGAAATGAAGACCCTAAGGTAAAACTCCCTGCCAAAAATTTTTATAATGCCTGAATTTTTTACTAATCGCCAAAATTTTCATTTATCACAGATAGAATCTGAGATAATAAAGATCTTGTATTTAAAGTACAATTATCTTGAAAAGATCAGAGTTTTTACCAGTTGGTAAGTTAGCCAGTCAGTCATTTGAACATGACAACTGATCCCTTGACATTCATTATGAATGTCTTAAAAACAAATTCTAAAATATAACCAGTCTATATAATTTCCTTATAGCAAGCTTTAAAAGCAATAGTTCTCCATGTTTTTAAATGTCTATTAATTTTTGAGAGACAGAGAAACAGAGACGAGCGGGGAAGGGGCAGAGAGAGAGGGAGGCACAGAATCCCAAACGGGCTCCAGACTGCAAGAGCTGTCAGCACAGAGCCCGACATAGGGCTCGAACTCACGAGCCGTGAGATCACGACCTGAACCAAAGTCAGACACTTAACTGACTGAGCCACCCAGAAGCCCCAAGGTTCTTCATTTTTTAAGTAAAAGGATCTCTTCATTTATATCAAGATGTTCAGATCCCCACAACAGTACTTTTAACACTCACTTATTAATATGACAAAATTCTACAAAGAAAAATATTTTGTTTTCTAACCACAGCAGTATTGGTATACCATTGAAAACAATACACAGTATGAGAGGAGCAAATCATTTGTTAGGTCCTCAGACAACCCTTTGTAATGGGTACAGCCCCCAAGACGTTCTCAGCCCATAAGTTAAGAATTACTGACATAAATTCTAAATGAAAAATGTAGGCACCAACTACTCTACATACAAAGAAGAAGGATGATTTAGAGAGGTGGGGCTAAGCTCTGATTCCATATTGGCTCAATTCTCACTAAAGATAATCACATTATCAAATTTTATCATAAAATCATATGATTTTACTATCAGAATTCTACAATATTATGAATTTAATCAAATGGCTTTCCCTAACATTTGGCTAAAAGTAGCTGAACTGAGAGGATAAAAGGAGTTGAAATTTGGTAAAGGAGAGAGTATGTGAAAGAGGAATGCAGCAGAGTACAACGGTTAGAGGATGAGCTCTCAGGTCACACTGCTGGGATCAGCCACAGACACAACTCAATTAACTCCTCTGAACTATCACCTTGGACAGTCATTAACCTAATCCTCCGTTACGGAGTCCTCATCTGTAAAATGTTAAAACCAGTTAAGAACACTGAATGTTTATACTTGTCAAGCACCCAATACAAGGGCCTATTTTATTATACAGCATTATGCTGTTAAGTCATAAAAAGATGAATACTGTATGATCTCACTTATACATGGAATCTAAAAAAAACTGAAGGCATAGGTATAAAGAACATACTTGTGGTTGCAAGAGGCAGGGATGGGGGTTCATTTAGGTGGGGGTGTAAAACAGGTAAAGGTGGTCAAAAGACACAAACTTCCAGTTATAAAGAGATTATTAAAGTTCTGGAGATGTAATGTACAGCATGGTGACTATAGTTAACTTCACTATACTGTATATTTGAAAGCTGCCAAAACAGATTTTAAAACTTCTCATCACAAGAAAAAAAAAACAAAAACTGTAACTTATGTATGGTGATGAGTGTTAGTTAATTACATTTACTGTGGTAATCATTTTGCAGTATATACATATGTAAAATCATTATGTTGTATAAGCTAAAACTAATATAATATGTCCATTATCTCTCAATTTAAAAAAAGAAAAAGATTTGAAGTATTGAGCACTTAGATGTTTGGCCAAGATTACAGCAAAATAGCAGGAAGCTTAGGCCAGTATAAGAACAAGAATTAAGAGAAGGAAAAGTAGAAGAAAACATAAAAAGCCAAAAATAAATCTGCTTCCTAATCCAACTCCCACAGAACATGACCCACTGCACTGAGGACTCAAAAGTTAAACCAATAGTATATTGGTGCTAAAACAGGATACAACTTTAAATAAGCATCTATGGGCTAGCCTGGGAACTTAAAAACAGTGTTGTTAAGGGGCACATGGGTGGCTCAGTCAGTTAAGCGTCTGACTTCAGCTTAGGTCATGATCTCGTGATTCATGAGTTTGAGCCCTGTGTCAGGTTCTGTGCTGACAGCTCGGAGACTAGAGCCTACTTTAGAGTCTATGTCTCCCTCTCTCTCTGCCACTTCCCCACTCTGTCTCTCAAAAATAAATATTTAAAAAAAAATTTTTTTTAAACAACAGTGTACTTAAATATTTCCAAGTTCAAGCATCTATCTTACACATGATCTGGAAAACAACCCATTCAAAAATTAAGGACTGCCCATTTTTCCTTTTGGAAGTAAACCGCTTGACTTTGTGAGCAAACATTCTCTAGTAATCTGAATGTCATTCAAATAATTCATTCAAATTCATTAGATGTTGCTAAATATAAACCTACCATAAAATAGCACCTTGTAAAAGAATTGAGGTGATTTTTACAATTCAAAGAGCATGATGCATGAGAGCATCCCAAAATCTTTCTCAAAAAGATACTGAAACCCTTAAAATTTTTCTTATGCCAACAAAAGCTTTATTAGTCATTCTGTTTTCATTGTCCTAAAGAGGAGCTAACTTTCCCCTTATTTCCAGGGACGGTCATGTGCCAGAATCAAAAGGCCATCGCGGGGCGCCTGAGTGGCTCAGTCGGTTAAGCGTCCAACTTCGGCTCAGGTCATGAACTCACAGTCCGTGAGTTCGAGCCCATGTCGGGCTCTGTGCTGACAGCTCAGAGCCTGGAGCCTGCTTTCGATTCTGTGTCTCCCTCTCTCCCTCTGACCGTCCCCTGTTCATGCTCTGTCTCAAAAATAAATAAACATTAAAAAAAATTTTTTTTAAAGGCCATCCCTCCCTCCTACCTGTCTAGTTTGAAAGGCTATACAAAGCAGTTTACAATAGGAAATTAGTGAAAAGAATATAAAGGAATATTCCCAATAAGAAATGAGTGAGAATTTAGGGGTATCTTTTCCACTTTAAGCTGCTAAGAAGTCCTTTATACCACTTTATACCTTTATACTATCAAGCATGGCTATTTACCTAGGGCAGGCGGGTGAGAGATTTCATTCTGCCACTGCTCAGCTACTTCTAATTGACTGTAGTGACTTAAGATTTAATTACTCCATATTTGTAGTATATTTCTATTAGACAGCTCTGGTCTAAACAAATCACATCTTTGATACAGTTTCAAATGCGAAATAGGATAAGAATTTCATTACGTGCTTCATATCAATCATCTAGCAGACTGAAGATCCTAATGCACTTTAAATCCCTTATAATTTAAGTAACATGATTTTAATATACTGCTTATCAAATGAATTTCATTATTTTATACCCCCCAATCTCTTGGTTACCCCCCAGTCTACTGCCTATTCCCAGGGACACACCTTATTTTCCCACTTCAGCAATACTAGTACTCATGGCATCTTACAAACCAGCTGAAGAATAACATGTGACAGGCCATCCTTCTCTCCCAGCTGCACATGCAGTCTGTTCTTCAGATAATATTAACAGAAGCTTACGCTAAGACCCATCCACATTCCCAATAAATGTTTTTCTATCTCAAATTCACTACTATATTTTGGACTAGAGCAACATATCCCATCTCTGACTCTCAGATCAGCAAATCAAGCCTCTAGTGGTCAACAAGACTAAAATTGAATTTCATCTTGTGCTTCATAACCTATGAAGTTAACATAACTGCAAAAATAAGAACACTCCTTTGCAGCACCCAGAGATAAAGCTAATTAGGTAACATAAAAAGAAGACTCCTTTTATCTGCTTGGACAGCTTGAGATTAAGGTTGAAAAATACCGATAAGGATTATAAATGTAACGGACTCTTCTATTACTTATTAACATCACTGACAAGACATATCATACACAGTGCTGACCATGTGTTGTTTAATTAGACTACTATAGCCAGGAAATTCTAACTTACTGTATTAAAAATATACAGTCACGTATCGCTTCAAATTTCTCCAAAGCATTTCCATAAACATTATTACTTTAGTTCCCTACAAAAGTCACTGGCTAGAAGCAAAGTTGATTTTACTATCCTCTAATCTGACAGATGCAAAAACCAGGGCCCAGAGGTTATGAGTGACTCAACTGCCCAAATAAAGTTGGTAGGTGAGAAAAGATGCATAAAAAAAAATCTGCTGCCTAGTGGTTTAGATTGTGGACCCTGAAGTCAGATCATGGGCTCAAATGCTAGCCCCAAAGCTTAGCCCCAAAACTACTAGTAGCTGAGGATCCTGGTCAAGTCACTTGTAACTGTATTCTCTCTACATTTCAGTTTACTCATGGAGATAATACGAGTATAGTTCCACTCATAAAAATTAAGATGAAGTGCTCATACATACGAAGTTCTCAATAAATGCTTTTATCATTTAAGGCTTTAAAATCTGAAAGAAGGAACATTTGGAGATGACATGTCTGAAAAACAAAACAAGACTTTTTGTCATAAGCTTAAGAATACTTCTAGAACATCTTGAACTATAATCATAAACACTTCATATTGATAACATTTCCATTTTTGGCAAATTCATTCTTGATGTCTCCTCCTTTAAAAAGAAGTGCTTTTTAAAGTACTTTTAAAAACCTGGAAGAAATGAAAACTATTTCTTTGTATACAGTACACATTGTGGTAAACTCTACCATAGGGCATACTCAAATTTGCTGCAAATAGTTAATTATTTTTTTTTAATTTGAGAGAGAGAGAGAGAATGCAAGCAGTGGAGAGAGACAGAGGGAGAGAAAGAGAGAGAGAATCCCACGCAGGCTTCACACTCAGCGCAGAGCCCAACATGGGCTCAATCTCACAACCATGAGATCATGACCTGAGCTAAAATCAAGAGTTGGACACTCAACCTACTGAACCACTCAGGCGCCCCCAGAAAATAATTTTTAAAGTCACGTTTCCTAAGTCACAATATACAAATCTATGCAGTGCTGCATGGGAACCAAATCTCAATTCTGGAGGATAGTTACTGCATAAATATTCAGGAGAAAGAAGAGAATACCACCACCATGTGGGAGAAAGGGAGGCAGTATGTCTGGGAGAAGAGTTTCAGTCCTATAATCCCAGAAAGTATATACTCATCTTCTGGTATTAGTTGGCACATAGTAGGTGCTCAATAATTTATGAGTGCATGAATGGATGAAAAGGAGAAACTGAATTCTGCTTCCAGTAAACTCAATCAAACAAGAAAATAACTGATACCGTGGGACATACCCTTATAAACCTACAAAGTCATTAATAAGGCTGACCAAGCCATAACCCAGGGACTAGAAGAAATAGATATTCTAAGATCTCCCCTCTCCTAATTAATTTCAATGACCCTCTCTATATGGAAGTTTTTACACTTTATAAGTATAAAGTGCTTTCAAAAATTAGCCACAATCAGCAAATTCCTTTTGTACACATATACATATAAAAGGAATCTTTAACTGCAAAACAAAATTAATATTGTACTATGTGTTAAAATGCTCATTGCTCCTAAAGCCATTTTTTTTTCTATTCAAGTCACATTCAAGGCAGGAAGTAATTGTTGGTGCATATTCACCATTCAATTAGTTCGGGACAGCTGAACTGAACCCTTGCATAGTTTTGCACCCAAGCCTTTTTTCTAAATTTTAGCTTGCCATTTGATATTGTTTTAAGCAAAAAGCTATGAACATAGAGCAATAAATCTGCTACCCAGACAAAAGATGTAGTATAATTTTAAATCTATACCTCTAGAACAAAGAAAAAACTAAGACACCATAAAATTAATACATTATGGCTTCTCCATGATAAATCTGTTATCCTGTTTTCAGACATTATTATTTGTTAGTATAATTTTTTCTTAAGAAAGAGAGCCACATGAGCAAGTGGGGGGATGGGGCAGAGGGAGAGGGAGAGGGAGAGGGAGAGGGAGAGGGAGAGGGAGAGGGAGAGGGAGAGAGAAAGAGAGAGAATATCAAGCAGGCTCCACACTCAGTGCAGAGCCTGACACAGGGCTTGATTCCACGAACCTGGGATCATGACCTGAGCAGAAATCAAGAGCTGGATGCTCAACCGACTGAGCCACCCAGGCACCCCAGTGTAAATTTTTATAATCCTTTAAATAGAATTAGAAATAAATTTTAGAAATAAATTTCCAAAGGCATGATGTAAAACATGTAAAATTTAAATATGTCAAATAAATATTAAAACCTAAACACTTTCTTCCTGGTCAACACTTGTTTAAAAATTATTTTGACAGTGTTGTTAATAAAGAATATTAATTAAATCAAGATTAAAAAAAAAAACAAAACACTCTCACTTGTGAGTTGTGTGTGGGTGGCTCAGACAGTTAAATGCCAAACTCTTGATTTCAGCTCAGGTCATGATCTCAGGGTCACGAGATAGAACCCTATGTTAGGCTCCATGATGGGTGTGAAGCCTACTTAAGATTCTCTCTCCCTTGAGGCACTGAGTGGCTCAGTAGGTTAAGCATCCCACTCTTGATATCGGCTCAGGTCATGATCTCGTGGTTTCGTGAGTTCTTCAAGAGTTCGAGCCCCTGTGTTGGGCTCTATGCTGACCTCGCGGAGCCTGCGTGGAAGGCTCTCTCTCTCAAAATAAATAAACTTTAAAAAAAAAAAAGAATCTCTCCCTCTTCCTTTGCCCCTCCACCACTTGTGTGTACTCTCTGTCTCAAAAAAATGAAATAAAACTATCACTTGTGGGATTCAGGTTAAATCATGCACTATTAAAATAGCAAAAGCCAAGGTTACTGCTCAAATACACTGCTACCTGTTCACCTTAAAATCTTTTAAAAATAAAATCTGAGTATGGAAGTCAAAATCTGAAGCTTTCAGATAATAACTGTCATTAACCATTTCCACAATTAGATTAGGCTGGGATCCCAAATGGTTGTTACTTTTAGTGTATAATAAATACAGGATTAAAATAAAGATATATCATTATGATATAATTTTCATAAAGAAGTTACTACCACCACTTGTTTACCATAAATTTGGGAGAAGATTTCCAATACTTTAAGGTATACTTCATTTTTAGACTACTTATAAACTAAATTAACTCTCTCTTTGTGCTGTTGTTATAAAACTCCTCACGGTAACGTTCCTTTTACTTATATAAAATATTTTTCAGATAGGTAAAGTTAATATAAAATAATGAGCAAGAAGAAGCTCGTTTTAAAAATTTACAATTCTACTGATTAATTATGAAAACATCTGACTTTTAAAAGTAACCCTGAAATTACAGAACGGATCATTTCCACTAAAAGAAACCTAAACACAAAAAAAAAACACACAAAGTTTATTTAAAAGGAGCAAAAAATGGAAGAACAAATGTGCTATATTTAAAGGTCTTTATATCTTGAAACTGGAACAATGGAAAACATGTTTGAAAGTGCTAATGCAAAATCAGAGGACCTTTTTACCCACCAGTTTTGAGAGACTCTACGTTATCTTTTAAAAATTAGAAATAGCACCGGGGCGCCTGGGTGGCTCAGTCAGTTAAGCGCCTGACTTTCGCTCGGGTCGTGATCTCGCGGTTCATGGGTTGAAGCCCCACATCGGGCCCTGTGCTGACAGCTCGGAGCCTGGAGCCTGCTTTGAATTGATTCTGCGTCTCCCTTTCTCTCTGCCCCTCCTCTGCTCATTCTCTCATTCTCTCTCTCTCATTCTCTCTCTCTCTCTCTCTCGCTCACAAAGGTGAATAAACATTAAAAAAAAAAATAGAAATAGCATGTTTCCTATTTTACACATTATATATTATAGTTTGTATTTTATTACAGCAGACTGACCTCATATACCAATGAATTAGTGAATTAATCTAAAGGATAAATAGTCCCACACAAGATTCCTAATTGTTGAGTGAGTACAAATTTGTACTTTGTCTTAAAGTTGTTAGATTTCACAGATTATTCCTGGCATTTCTAGGATTTCATGCATTAATCTGCTTCACCCATCCATATCTTTTCATAATCTTCTAGATAACAATAATGGTAGAGAACATATACGCAGTCCTTATGTACTTACACATGTTAAAAGGCAATCTAGCAGAGTGGTGAAGAGACACTATCTGAATCCAAACACTGCCTCGGCACTTACTAGCCACATGACCCTGGGCAAACTCAGCTTCGCCCAGTATCAGTTTCCTCATCTACAAAACAGGACAAATAGCTGCCTCATGAAGATTAAACAACAATTAAAATTGTTCAGCACAGTGCCTGGCGCATAAGGCCGCACAGGGTCAGCTGCTATTGTGATCACTGTGTGTCATGTACTGTGCCAAGTACTTTACATGCCTTATTCCACTTAATTCTCACTTAATTCTCTTTTACAGATGAGGATATTGAGGATCACAGTGGTTCAGCAACTTGCCTTTAACAGAAAAGCTAATTAGTGCAAGAGCCAATATGCAAACCCAGGTCAACCTCCTTAATCCAAGCCCTGATATCTATGCCAATCTTCCTCAAACTAGGCTCCCTGGATACACTCATGGGGAATTCTTATGTTTTCACTCTGGTGATTCTTATTTTAAGTTATTCTAGAGATAATTTTCAAATGAAAGACATTTTCACAGAGTAGATTTTATTTAAATCATCCAGCTGGGATATGCAAAGCCCTGGTGTTCCCAGGAATATTCTTAGAGGCCTAGAAATTTTTTTTTCCTTACATGTAAAGTTTTTCAAAGTAACACTCAGCTCTCATTCTTCAAGAATGAGGCAAACAGGGACGCCTGGGTGACTCAGTCACTTAAATGTCTGACTTTGGCTCAGGTCACGATCTCACGGTTCGTGAGTTCGAGCCCCGCATTAGGCTCTGTGCTGACAGCTCAGAGCCTGGAGCCTGCTTTGGATTCTGTGTCTCCCTCTCCCTCTGTTCCTCCCCTGCTCACACTCTGTCTCTCTCTCTCAAAAATAAACATTAAAGAAAAAAAAAAAGGAATGAGGGAAACTAATTTTCAAAATCCTTACACCTATTTCATTATAGATATCAAGTTTTGAACCAAGTGGCTACTGTAACTACTTGAAAAAGTAAAAAAAAAAAAAAACAACCCAAAAACTATGGTACCCTTTTGCAATGCTTCATCTTGGTTTTAAAAAAAACCACACATACATTAAAAAAATAAGTATTAGGGGCGCCTGGGTGACTCAGATGAACGTCCGACTTCGGCTCAGGTCACGATCTCACGGTTCGTGAGTTCAAGCCCCGCGTCGGGCTCCGTGCTGACAGCTCAGAGCCTGCAGCCTGTTTCGGATTTTGTGTCTCCCTCTCTCTCTCTCTCTCTGCCCCTCCCTCACTCATGCTCTGTCTGTCTGTCTCTCTCTCTCTCTCTCAAAAATAAATATTAAAAAAAATTTTTTTAATAAAAAAATAAGTGTTAGGGGCGCCTGGGTGGCTTGGTTGGTTAAGCGTCGGACTTCGGCTCAGGTCATGATCTCACGGTCTGTGAGTTCGAGCCCCGCGTCAGCTCTGTGCTGACAGCTCAGAGCCTGGAGCCTGTTTCAGATTCTGTGTCTCCCTCTCTCTCTGCCCCTCCCCTGTTCATGCTCTGTCTCTCTCTGTCTCAAAAATAAATAAACATTAAAAAAAAAAAATTTAAAAAAAAAGTGTTAAAAAGATATCTATTCCTCTAGTAAACAGTACTAGTATACTCGGCACCAGTCTCTCTCCTCTTTAATGCAATTATAGAACTACGATAACCTAGGATATTTCTAGTTGAACAACTCAAAAAATAAACTCCCCCAAAACTTATTTTCTCTATACTACTTTTCCCCCAGAAAGATCCCTCTTCAGCATCTCTAATCCACCGATCAATGGTATAGTACTGTCTCCATCATCCAGGCTCATAAACTCAGAATAATCTTTGACTCTTCTCCTTTATTCTCTGGATCCAAACAGTCATCAAATATTATATGACCTTCTTCAAATGACAGACCCTATTCCATCCCCACATTATCAGCCTCCTCGGGTGTTTCTCACTCCGTGTGTGCTTATAGTGCCTATCACCCCACGCCTGCTCTCCAACCTTACCAATCCATTACCTATACCACCACCCGTTTATCCTTCTTTTAAGAAGAACTTGATGTTAGTCCTCTGCTTTAAAACCTCCATGGATTCCCACTGCTCAACCCACAGAATCAAGTCCAAATTTGGAACCTGAACTTTTGACCATTTGAGACTGATCAGCTCACTATGAATTCCACCCCCCCCTTTTACAAAGTGTGGCACTTATCACCTAATATTAAGTATACTTCTTAACCATTTTCTGCGACTATTTGTGGAGTGGAGGCTTTTGCAAGAATGAGATTTCTTCTGCATCCTTCCCAATACTGCGTATTAAATTAGGTACTGAATAGGTAAGCAATTACTGAGTTACATGATGAGTTAATCAATGCATATAAATTGGGTATCTGATATGTGATCATCTCAATAAATATTTACTGAGGAAAGAACTTGTGCCAAGATACTAATGTGACTTGGGTCTACCAAGCAATTCCCATACGCCAGGCAACAATACTAAAAACTTCACATACATTACCTCACGTAATGCTTAAAGTCACCCTGAGGCAGGTATTATCATCTTCATTTTTAATATGAGGCAACTGAGTATCTTCTAGTAAAGTCACAGAGCAGGTATAAGAGGAATGAGATTCAAACTCAGAGCCGAATGTAAAGCCTGTGCCCTTTACCAGTGCAGTCAATTCATCCTACAGGAGCTGTAATCTAACTGGCACAACGAACATTCAAAATTACAATACTCTATAATAAATGCTATGAAGGAGGCATTAGACCTTATTTGAGCAGAGTTTGAGTTTACCCAAACACCAGAGTAAAGAAGACAGGAGTCAGAGAAAATATCCAGAGGTGACGCTTTTAAGAATGAACAGCAGTTAAGAAAGGAAGAAACAACCTTCCTAAAGAAGGGAATAATGTACAAAGGCACAAAATGTCATGACATGTTCAGTAAACACCAACTAGTATCCAGAAAGTCCTAGTTTTCCAGACACTAAAATGTGGTAAGAGAAACTGGTAGGAAATGAAACTAGCAAAAGCATAGTCAGATCATGAACAGTTTAGCCACAGAATTTAGATTTTATCCAATAAGGAAGGTAAAGCCATTGAGTAATTTTAAGCAAGAGAGTGAATTATTATTGCATTTGTGTTTTAGACATATTGCTCTGGCACAGAAAACAGACTGAAGAGCTACAACATAGAAGCCTGTTAGAAGACTACTTAAACAGTTCAGGCAATAGACTAACTTAGAGCAACAGTGATGGAGAGAAAAAGATTCAAAACATATGTAAGAGGTAGAACTACCGGACTTAGTAATCAACTGGATTGATGTTTGAGGTCTGGTAGGAACATGAAGGAAAGGAAGGACTCTAGGTAAATTCAAAGTTCCTAGCTGAGTCCTGGGTAGACGGAAGTGCCATGAACTAAAACAGGGAACAGAATGGGGGAAAGAAGGTGAAAGGAAAGCTGATGAGTACACAGAGTGGGTACTTCTGGAACATCCAGGAAAAAAAAAAACCACAAAACTGTCCAATAAACAAACAGTTAAGTCTAGAACTCAGGAGAGAACATTTAAGGTAAATATATAAAATCAGGAGGTACTACCCAGGCCAGTGGAGGAAAGGGCCTAGGGAAACTGTACCAAAGGATAGGGACAAAGACAAGAGTTCCAGAGACCACCAATATTTAAAACACAGACAGGAGTAAATGAAAACTGGAAGAGAGTAGTGATGCAGAAGTCTGGGAAGGGGAGAGTTTCAAGAAGGAGGAGTTATCAGTGCACTGAATGTTTCAAAGAGGCAAAGATAAGAACTTCAACACCTCTCTTGGATTTGGCAATTGAGTTAACTAATGACTTGAAGCAGAGATTCCAGAGGAATGGATGGTAAACAAAGCTACACTAGACAGGGGCTGAGTCAATGGCAGAGGCAAAAAGATATCAGTCTTTGCTGAGAAGAGAGTAACAGCTAGAGAAGAACAGAGGGTTGAAGAACAACATTTCCAGGGTGGCAGAGATTTTAGCATTTTTACACGATGAGAAAGGGACAAGCAGAGAGTGAGATTTTTAAATTATGCCTCGTACTTAAACTTAGTATAAAGTTACCCATAATACAAGGTTAAGGGAAAAAGACAAGTTGCAGGCCAGGTATAGTATGATATCACTTAAGATAAAATTCAGACTCCTTTCCAAGGCCCTCAAGGCCTTTAGGTCCTTTATGACTGGCCCCTGACTAGTTCTGACTTCATCATATGCCATTCTCATTCATTATACCCTAGCCACACTGGCCATTCTCTTCTGTTGCTTCAACTTGCCAAGCTGGTTTTTGCCCTAAGAGTCCTGCACTGGCTGTTATTTCTTCCTGGAATGTTTTGCTCCCTGTCAACAGCTAGTTCCTTCAAGTCATTCAGATTTCAATTCAAACATCACCTCTTTTGAGAGGCCTGCTCACCTGTACGTAATATTACATATCCCTCTACCCCAGGCAAAGTTACTATCATAAACTTGTGTTAGCAATCATCACTCTCTTAAATTCATATTTACTTGCCCATCTTCCCCCGCTAGAATGCTTAAAATAGTGCTTGGCACATAGTAGGCACTCTATTGTTGAATAAAAATGTACACAAACACACACATATATATATATATATATATGAATGTAGGTGTTTACATGAAAAGCACTAAGAAAGTTTTGAAAGGCATTATTTGAACTTATTTATTATACCAGGGGTAAGTGGGAGACTAGAAGGATATATATACCTACTATCTATTCATTTTTTGCTTCATAGATCTCCATCCAAATTTTCTAAATCATAAATGTTTCAAAAATCATGTCTTTTATAATTGAAAACAATTTTTAAATAATGCTCATATGTACCTAAGATAGTGTATTCTGCATTTCCATTTTCTTTTGCTGGGTTGTCATGATCTAATCTCACTGTAGACTGATCCTTGAATTGTTTTGGTAGGACAGTTCAAAGTTAGAATCTTAAACCTTAGAGCTACAAAGAATTTAGAGATCATCTAATCCAACCCCCTCATTTTACAGATGAGGAAGAAGAGACCCATAGTAATTTAATTAATAAAAGTAATTTAATAAAACTAGGACATTGATAAAAATTTTCGAAGACCAAATGATTAAGAACTATTTAAAAGGCTAATCTATTACATGTTGTACATAATTTAAATGACAGCTAATAAAAGCTTACTAAAGCTTATTCTCATATATAACCTACAATCTTCCGGTGAAATTATTACTCAAAGTAAAAGTATTTCCTCAAGCACACTATTTGACCAATGAACCCTATGGTTAAGCCTTGGTTAACCATTATACTCATGACAAAGGACTCAGAACACATAAACATAGGGAGTGAAAATTATTCACCGCTAGGTGTGCAAACTAACTGAATTAGCAGGCATTTCTTTCCACTATATATTATACAGTAAGTCAAATTTATAACACATATATAGTACATTTAAGGATTCCCTAACTTTGATTCAAATTTCTGTATCAATGTCTACAGTGTATTTTAGTGGAAGTTAATGAAAATTACATGTTGAATAAGTAAATGTACTACTAAAGAATATTTGCAGAAACAATTTTGCTTTACATACATACTGTAATTTACCAGAAATACAACGAATTTTATCTAAACTTTTGAATAATACCACTTTATGGTTGTTTAATAAACTATCTAATTTGGTCCTCTTAACATCACCACAGACAGCAGAAATTATTACACCCATCTAATACAGACCTTGACTAAAGTCATGTGGACCAAGTCCTAGAACCCAGATCCTCTACCTCTTAATCACTGTTGTTTCCATCACCCAAACTACGTTACATTTACCATTCATTAAAACAAAAAACACTTTATAATTTCTTTCCTGTCTTACTGGTGAAGGTGAGGGGGCTACTGAAACCCTAGCAGTCCTATCCTTTTCTATTCCATCTGAAATTTTAGTATCTAAGGAAACATTACTCATTCATCTTAACAGATGTGACAGTCACCTTAACTGAGAATTGTGCTCATCAGTAATTCTTTATGAAATCCTACCAATATTCAATTATTTTCTCAATCCTAATAAAAGTGCTCTCTTATTTAGAAAGCTCTCTACAAACAGTATCCAAAGTAGTGCTAAGAATACGGGCTTTACAGTTGAAAACAAAATCTGAAGGGCGCCTGGGTGGCTCAGTCAGTTAAGCATCCGACTCTTGATTGCAGCTCAGGTCATGATCTCGCGTTTTTTGGGTTTGAGCCCTGTGTCAGGCTCTGGGCTGACGGTGCAGAGAATCCCTGCTTGGGATTCTCTCTTTCTCTCTGCCCCTCCCATGCATGCTCTCTCTCCCTCAAAATACATAAATTAACTTAAAAAACTAAATAAAATTTATTTAAAAAAAAAACTGAAGCCAAACCTTAGTACTATCACTCACTAGCTAGTCAGTCATTTCTTCCTTGCCTCACTGTCCTCATCTATAAAATCTGCATCTGTGATGTGTTGGGAAGATCAATTAGATATGTACAAAGTACTCAGAAAAAGGCCAGGTCATACAGTTAGCTATTGGAGAAACAGATACAAATAGGTACTGCTGATAATGTCATTTAATTTATATGCACTCCATTAGTTTAACTTCTAATATGACCTATTTCTTTTTCTCCCAAACTATCTGAGACAGGAGACAATATATTACTCTTGCTCCCAGGGAACCAGTTAAAATGAGCGCTGGGTTTCAGTCCTCTTCTAACCCCTCTAATGAAGCAATATAGTAATAATCTGTTATTTGATGATCTTAGAAATGGCTATACACAAATCAAAGGTTACACTATTCTGACTCCTACTCTTTTTAAATCCGCTAACTGCACCATTCACTATTTTGAAACAAACAAACAAACAAAAACCCAATCGCAAGCCTGATTTTGTAAGTACCAATTATGATAAAGTGACTTCAAGTTGGATGAAAGGGACAGATTTCAGGAGGAGTGGGAAGGGGGCCCTAACATTAAGAAATTATATATTCAGCAGTCCATCGCACACTACATTTACTTTTCCCTCTTTTCATCTGCGTAGGCATCATTCTAATCAACATTAGCATCATTTTAGGATTAGGAGAGGGAAGCTCAAACTCGGGCTCGCCCCCCTGGCTCAAGGTGCTGTAACCACTCTAACCTACAGGAGGGCTCTGGCTCAATTCAAGGCCTTTCTTATAATCTCTGCCAGGACAGCTCTCCTGTCCCGCTACAGTGCTGTCTCCTCCTACTTCAGGTCTCACCTCACATAGTAGCTACCCTCCCCATCTCTAAATAGCATGTATCAATTACTCCATCCTTATTTCCTTCGCAGAACACAAAATGATCTGTACTTATCTTCTTGTGTTGAAGAACAGACGCTCTGACTTATCACTGCTGTGTTTAAGTGCTCAGCACAGATGAAGCTGGCTTAATGAATGAATGAATGAACACACCATACCTGCCTACAGTCCTTTAGCAAGTAAACGGCAGGGCCTAGAAACCAATAACGGAAAAATCTCACGGCCCACTCCAGCCCTGCCCTACCACCACTTTTTTCACTGGTGGGAAGGGGCATGCTCTGGGCTCAGCAATCAACTTAGAGTTGTGTCTTCCTACTTTCTATATTCATTCACTTTAAAGAAATTATAGAACGACCTAGATGTAGAACTTCATACTACAAAGTATTTAACTGGAATTTCAAGAGATCTTACGTTACCTGGTAGAATCACAACTCAATTTGAAAAATCATCTCAAATGATTTGTAACATTTATGCATTTATGATGTCCCGTAACAATCAAAATACTTCAAAACTGTTCATTGACATCTGCACACATAATTATCTAAGGCTGAAAGAGAATTTATGACCCACACGTAAATGCATTTTGCTGACAAGCTGGCAATATTTCGTTTTATGAGAGGTGTTGAATTTCCCACTACATTATACAGAAAAATTGCAAAACCAGTCGTGGGATTCTCGTTCTGATCATGGTAACGTCCTTTCTTAGAGATGACACAAATGCACTCGATCTGCCGCGTGTCGCTATTAATACATGTTCTTAAGGGCAGAAGTCACCTCGTGTAAAATGCCCAATGCGGTGAGGGCAGACCACTAGCAACACCCCCTTTGTGACCTTACCCACAGGGTTTAATACTTACTGCTGAGTCCTCCATCCTCGGATACTCCTGTCCCTCTCATTCCTAGGTAAGTCAGTCCCAGTATTAGGAAAAATAAGCAGGCAGCAGTTAAGAGAAACATCGACAAGTAGTGGGCACTGAAACCCCCTGTAGGGGACACCTCCTCCCGTTTAAACTGCTGGAGAAGTTCCTCCTCGGGTTCGGAAAGCTTCGGTTTGTTGTATGCGTTTTTCAGGTAGGTGTGATTGGAGCCCGTATGATTGGAGTGATTGATCCTGAGTGAACTGGAGGCAGCCACCGCTGCACCGGGAGGGAGGCTGTTGGAAAAAATCCTGGGGGAGTCCACACTGAAGGCCCCGCCGCCGATATGATTATTGGTTTTAAGGAGGGAGCCTGTGGACGAATCCAAGGTTGAGTCCATGTCGGTCAGTGGCGGGGGCAGGAGAGGGGCCAGTTTCTTAGCGGTGACACGGTACCTAGGAATGGGGCTAGAGTCCAGGGGATCACACCCTCCTCCCTGCTCCGCCGCCGCCGCCGACTCTTCGAGGTTTCGGCTCCTGTCTAGACTCCCCGCAGCCGCCGCCCTGTCATTCATCGGGATTCCTCCCCCTCCCTGAACTGAGGTCTCCAGCCGGCCGCCGGCCGATTTAGCAGTCAGCGAAGAGAGAGGCTTACTATGGCTCCGTCTGGGCCGATGCCGGGAAAGGGAGTCGTCCTTTAATACCTGTCTGCTGGAGGCCACGTCGTCGTCCTCCTCTTCCTCCGAGTCCGAATAGTTCTCCCGGCAGCTGTAAGGGAGAAGCCGGCTGCCATTCACCGTCCGGCTCGCCCACAGCGGCTCCTCGGCCTCTGGGTCCCTGTCCTCTCCGTCTTCCCCCTCCTCCTCCTCGTCCTCCGCGGCTGCATCTCTCGCCGACGGGGTCTGCAGCTCCGGAGCCGCCGGCCGCCGGGCCCCCCACCACGAGTGGGGCTTCCTTCTCTCGGCCGAGTTGCTGTTAGTCACCTCGCTGGCGGCCAGGGGCGCCGACGGCGGTTTGAGCCCGCGGTACTGGAGCGAAGCCCGGTCTTTCCTCCCGCCGCCGCCGCCGCCGGCCTGGTCCCGGGGACTGGCCTCCACGTCCGACTCGTCCGAGCTGAAGCCCAGCAGCACTTTGCTGCCAGCCGTGGGGGCGGCCGAGGCGCCCCCGGGCCCTCCCACGGGGCTCTCCGGGCCAGAGGCCGAGATTCGGCCCAGACCCCCAGGAGTCCGCAAGTAGGAGAGGTCGCCAGAGACCGGCCGGCCCCCCAGCCCCGCGGCCGCCGCCGGCGCTCCCGCCGCGGCGACCGCGGCAGCAGCCGTGTTATTGTTATTACTGTTCCGCGTCTTGTTGCCGCGGCCCCCGGACCGGTGCTGCTGCTGCTCTTCCTCTCGAAGCTTCTTCAGCTTCTTGAGGTAGACCGGGCGGGTGCTCTCCGTCACTGGGCCAGGAGACAGGCCGTAACGGCGGAGCTGAGAGAAAAGCTCCTCATCCGAGAGCTGCTGAGGCGCCGAAGCCGCTGCCGCCGCCATTTTCTCTCCAGGGTGTTTTACAAGCTCCGCGCTACCGGAAGTGACGCGCCGCCCTAGACCCTGAACTAGACCGGGCTGCGTCGCCCTCCCAGCGCCACGGACGCCTTGGCCAATGGGAGGCGCGGGAGGAGCTCACCTGAGCGGGAAAGGGCCACCTGAGCGGCGTGCGGCTCCCCCGGCGGAGAGTTTTTCTACTCCATCACCTTGGGGTGCCGGTGCATTCTCCTCCTCCTTTCTGTCGCTTTCTCCTGCAGTTCTCTGTCCTGCCGTTCCTAGTGCCTTTCCCGGGAGCCGTCTTTGCCTAACCACACCTTGACCTCTTCCCAGGTTCCTGTCACCGGGCAATAGTAATTAAAATCTGCCTTAAAGTTCAAGACATTGGTTTTCTTCCCATCCAGTCCCTGCTCCCGCGGGGAACCTAGACAGACTAAAGGAAATCCTTATGGCCAGACTAGGTTGGCAGTTTCCCTGACTCTGGTTTCTTTTCACTTTGTCTTTCCGCTTGACTTAAAAAGAAAAAAAAAAAAAAAAAATGAGTTCTTTCGCTGCTCTTTTTGAGAAGCCTCTCTTCTATTACAAAGAAAAGATACAGAGTAAACCCGTCCCAATACAACTTTCTGCAAGAATAATGGCTATCCATTCTTTTTATTATTATTATTAATTCTTTAGTTGGTTGTAAAGTGTCTTCCCCCCGCCCCCCCTTTAAAATCTGGTAACCTTGATAGGTGGTCATTTTTGTATTTGAAAGAATCTATCATTTGCTTCATTTTGTGACTTATCAAAAGGACAACACGCCATCTTTTTTCCCTCTTAGTATCTTTCCAACCTGTAATTATTAATTGTTAATGATTATTTTTATGTATTTGTTTTGTAAATGATATTATTTATTTATTATCTTAGTCCTTTGAACAGTAAGCTCCATTATTGCTTCTATTATTAGAAACCTCATTCCTATCGTGCTTGATACTAGAAGCTCGATAAACATTTGTGGAACTAATTAATGAATTGCAAAACTAGGATAGTATGAGATGGATATTTTAACATGGAAATAGTGGCAAATGGGGAGAAGAAACCGGAACACAAACCCCCCAAAAACCGGAAACAAGAAGACCTAGGTACACAACCTCCTCATTTAACCAGTAGATAATGAATCCCAGACAGGTGAAGTTTGCCCAGTTTGATAAAGATCACTTCCCTATTCCTCAACCCCTGGCAGCTACCCAGCAGCACCCGACACAATATCTGGCAAACTGTAGTAATTTTTTTGTCAAATGGGTTATTTTACCCTGTTACACACATCTGAACAGAAAGATGTGTTAGTCACAAGCATAGATACTAGCTTTTCAACGTTTCAAATCCCACAGCAGAATCACACTCGGTGACCTGAAGTTTTGACTTCTCTTACCAAAGCTTGCCATCTTCTTTAAAAAAAAATTTTTTTTTTATATGAAGGGGCACTTCCTTCTTCTTTATTAGAGAACTTTAAAATTTACAAATGTTTCTGAATCTATGACTGTTAAGCACTTATAAGAGCGTTAGTCACAGTAAATTTTATCCACTATGATGGTAATGACCCAGAATTTATTACCATAATTGGGTGAAAAGTCAAATGATTACAAACTTACAGACTAATGTGTCAGTATAGCATAGCAGTTAAGCTGGGAGCTTTGGAGTTAAACAAAACTGAATATGAACCCAGCTCTGTCTCTTACTTTTATTCTTAGTTCAACATTTGTTCCATACTCTACTGGAATCATAAAAGTCTGTTGGTTTGGCTTCTGATTTTCATGCACCTTTATATATCTTCCTATGAGGATTGTCAGAATATTTATATTTCTACCTGTGACTTTGGGCAAGTTGTTTAATTTTTCTGCGCCTTAGTTTCTGTATAAACAAAAGAGGGATGATAAATATGTCTCCGAAGACTCTTTTAAGGATTAAATGAGAATATGTCTGCATAATGCATAGCACCACACCTTACAATGTACACTCAATAAATGTTAACCAATAATGTAAAGTCAAGCATTGTGTGTGTTTGCTAGTGTGGCTCCTGAGAACACCGTGCAACAGTAATTAAAGAAAATGCCACTGCACAGACAAATAGAAATGGTGAAACTTTGCCCAACGCATTTAATAATCACATTAATAGTTAATGAAGAGGAAAGGCTTTGGCAACCATGGTCCTTGGTCATGTCAGCCCCTGTCAAACCCATGTCAGCAAGGTTTGGAATGAACTAGGAACCAAACGTTTCAAGTCTAAGTTATGTGATTTAGGGCACATCTTAGGCTCTCAGAAACTCCATTTATTATTTTCTAAAATGTTCATAATATTGTCTGCCCTCCTTGGCACATAATTAACATTCAATGAGTATTGGTTGAAAATGATGAATAAATACTATATGTGGAATATCTTGTTTACATGTTGGGCATTATAGCCAGATAGTCAAAACAATGAGAACTACAATTCATATAAACTTTACATATGCATGGTTTCATGTAGCCTACAAGAAATCTTTCCTTCCTGAAGATACTGAGAGCATGATTTTTTGCATAAAATATTTGGGGTCATGATTACCCTTTGTTTGGGTGTTTGAGCAGACTCAAACTTTCCCAGGAGAAAGGTTACTACCTCAGGCACTGTCACTTCTCACTTTGAACATTCTCCTTATCTACCAGAAGATCTTACTTTCCAGATGGGCTAACTTTTAAAGCACAAAACTAAATTGACAAACTGCACCCATATACTTTACAGAGAATGCAGTCTCAAACTAACTCCTGCTCTATAGTTTCCCAAAATTTGACTAAGGGAAATATTTATGATAGATCGCAGAAGGATACACCATCCATTTCTTCTTCTAGATGTTTTAAATTTTATCTCTATCTTAAGCCTGCTCATCAGAGACCCAGTGTCCCTGGAGCCACATTATTAATAATACACCCTGCCTGGTTTCCAGTAAAATACCTTCTACCATGTTTCCTTTCATAGTCATGACATCAGCTTATATTAAAGGACCTTCTAAAGAATACGAAATCGGACATTACAATCAGATAAAGATATTGCTGAGGGTTTGTTTCCTTAAAGAATGTCCTTTCTGGTCTTCGTATTAGAAATAGTTACACTAGGCGCACCTAGGTGGCTCAGCTTGTTGAGCATCCGACTCTTGAATTTGGCCCAGGTCATGATACCAGGGTCGTGGGATCGAGCTCTGCCGAGATCAGACTCTGAGAGAGATTCTGAGATCTCTCTCTCTCTCTCTCTCTCTCTCTGCCCCTCATCCCCTCCTCACCACTCACACACACTCTCTCTCTCTAAAAAGAAAAAAAAAGGAAGGAAGGAATACTTTCACTTTTCCAGACAACTCATTTATTTGTGCTTTGGTTTTGTTTTATCTTTTATTGAGGTGAAATTCACATAAACAAAATTAAGCATTTAAGGGGCGCCTGGGTGGCTCAGTCAGTTAAGCATCTGACTTCAGCTTAGGTCATGATCTAGAGGTTTGTGGGTTCGAGCCCCGCATTGGGCTCTGTGCTGACAGCTCAGAGCCTGGAAACTGCCTCAGATTCTGTGTTTCTCTCTCTCTCTCACTCTCTGTCTCTCTCTCAAAAATAAATAAACCTGACTGACTCAGTCAGTAGAACATGCGACTCTTGATCTCAGGGTTGTAAGATCTAGCCCCATGTTAGGTGTAGAGATTACTCAAAAATAAAATCTTTACGAAAAAAAAAGTATATAATTAGTAGCACTTAGTATATTTACAATGTTGTGCAAATGTCTACAATTTTTTTTGTCACTCCCAAAGAAAACCTTTAAGCAAGCATTTCCTATTTCTCCCTCTTTTCAGTTCCTGGCAACCACTAATCCGCTTTCTGTCTCTATGGATTTAACTATTCTGAATATTTCATATGAGTAGAATTATTTGGGGAATACCATACAATTCCTCTGACAATCCAAGGGATAAGTTTCATTAGTTTTCATCTTTTACAGATAAAGAAACCATGGTTAGAAAAGTTACTTGATTCCAGCCTCAAAGAGTCAGATGGAAAACTGAGACCCATAATTTCAGAGTCCAAAGCCCATGTTCTTTCCACTACAACATACCATCTCTTGAATACCTGTCTTAAATCATACAATAAAAATACTCTGGTTTCGGGGCGCCTGGGTGGCGCAGTCGGTTAAGCATCCGACTTCAGCCAGGTCACGATCTCGCGGTCCGTGAGTTCGAGCCCCGCGTCAGGCTCTGGGCTGATGGCTCGGAGCCTGGAGCCTGTTTCCGATTCTGTGTCTCCCTCTCTCTCTGCCCCTCCCCCGTTCATGCTCTGTCTCTCTCTGTCCCAAAAATAAATAAACGTTGAAAAAAAAATACTCTGGTTTCTCTTCAGATCGCATAAATCTTTCGCTTTTTAAATCATACAGTAATATATGTGTACGTATATATGTAATCATACAGCAATATAATACATAAAAATAAACTTAGTTCCCTCTATTCTTATGCACTTTAACAAGGAAGAAGTCTATAATAGGGTGAGGAAAAGGACAAAAGCTTTTATAATTACCTACGTCTTAGCTTTGTTGCCACATGCAGCAACTGGAAAGAAAACTCAGAAATAAAAAACTGATTATATCACTTAGCTTTTCAGCAGATCAAAGAAGTAACACAATATTACAATGATGTTATCACTTAACTTCTCTTAAAGTGCCCCAAGGATGTGTTCACAAGTTTTGATCTACAAAGTTCCTGATGTTTATTTTTTCTTTTTAATTGCTCAACTTTTATTCAACACTAACACTGCTTCTAAGGAAGATGCCAGAATAAACAGGCTGAAAATACAACATGGCATTGAGAAATGTTGGACAACGTTCTTATCCTATGTTACTGTGAGAATTAGCCAAGAAATTTTCTAGCAAGAGCATCTATTTTATTTTTCTGTGTATAACTCAAACGGATGAAAAATGATCACACGATCTGAGTGAACAATATGTATGTATGATTGATAATTAGATTCTATTTTATGTAAGAAAGTGAACTGCTAAGTCCTATACTGGAAGTCACGGAGAGCATTTCACATTAACGCATGATGGACAAGAGTCTCAAAGTTCGGAGATTTGAGTGTTTTTCCTAGTTCTGCAATTCATTAATTGTAGTAATAGTTTACATTTTTATATTGCCTCCAGTCCACAAAACCATTTCATCATCTCACTGTCTTTACATCAATTCTAATAGGCAAGTATTATTATCCCAGTTCTGTAGATGAGAAAACTAAGGCTCAAGTAAATTTGATCATTTGTCCTTTATGAGAGCTACTAAGGACTGAAACCCCAAATCAACCCTAGGTTGTCTGGACCTAAGCTCACTGTTCTTTCTGGTCCATGATGATGCCTCACATGAGCAGATTCTATCCCAAAGAATGAGTCATTTAACCTTTTTTCTTTTAGTTTCTTCATCTTTAAAATGAGGAACTAAGAATACTAGACCATTAAGATCTCTTACAAATCCAAAACTTTCTAAAAGCACTTTCTTATGGTATATATTACTATACTTTTTATTATACTTATTTATTTTTTAAAGCCTATTTATTTATTTTGAGAGAAAGAGAGGGAATGTGAGTGGGGGAGGGACACAGAGAAAGGGAGAGAGAGAGTCCCAAGTGGTCTCTGCACTGTCGGCTCAGGGCTTGGACTCACAAACCATGAGATCATGACCTGAATGCAAATCAAGAGTTGGAGGCTCAACCAACTGAGCCAACCAGGTGTCCCTTTATCAAGCTTATTTATACAGTTGCTTTATTTCTCCCTCTATGTGCTTTGAGATAAAGGTCTGTTTCTGATTGAAATTTGCACCCATTGTTGTTGAATGCATTGAATGAATAATAAAGTAATGCCACATGTCACAAAAGAGCATTAGGAAGATTTCAAGGTAACGCACAAAGAAGTACATTAAGGATAGGACTCCTGTAGGATTATTTAGAAATAGAAGGGGAACCGCACGAAGCTTAAGGAATATACCTGCAAAGGGGCTCGTGGCCCAGGCTGTTCTAGAGATTTGGTTTCCTTAAGCAGCAAAAGGCATTTTAATACTGATGTTTTCCTGCCCCACATCATAGGAGCAATGAATCTGAACATAGAGAACAAAGGGATCTGACCACATCAGCTTATGATTACCCATTCTTTTCAAAACAACCCTTTCCTTAAATGTGGCTTTACTGGTTATAAGAGAACTTTGTATGAAACAGGAATAGAGAATCATCAGGTTTGTTCAAACTTGGGTTGACCTAGCCTTTGATGTTTCTTATCTATTCTTCCCAGAACCTTAAGCACAGACAGAGGGGAGAACAGGGGGAGAGTGCTACTGTTAGTTTTTGTTGATGGTATAGAAAGCTTCCTCTTCCATCACTCATGGCTGAGACTTGCTCCTGACCTCTGATGTTGCCTCCAAGAGAGAACATTTTCTGCCCACCCACACAAGAGGAGCATTTCTGAATGGTGCGTGTTCTTTCATTGGTCCTTTGGCCTCTGCAGCACAGGTCCACAATGATCAGCAATGTCACTGAGTTCCATCACGGCTGCACAGCCTGAAACTTCTCTCCAGACAAAGCTGGGACCATCTTAGGCTCACCTCATTTGGCTCCCTTTTCTTAGTGCTCAGTGCCCTTCATTGTCTGGTGTCCAATGGGTTGTTTCAGTTTATTTTCAGTTGTTTCATGCTAGAGGGTAAATCTAATCCCTGTTACTCCATTTTGACAAAAAGAAGAAATCCCAGTACATGGGGATTTAATATACTAATCTGTCTACATTTTCTACATGCTTGAAATACTCCAAAATAAAAAGTGTTTGTCTGTTTTTAAAAAAGGTGGAAATCTGATGCTTGGTAGCACAGAAGGTTTTTGCAGGATAATGGGGTTGTGTAGCAGGAATTTTATTCAGTTGTATCATCCATAAGATGTAAAGAGTTTCTCTTTTTTGAGACTCTGAGAATTTTTCAGTAAAGTCTACCTAACTCATTTTTTAATTTTAGCATACAAAAAGTTAGAGTAATATCATGAACATCTGTGCCCATACTACCCTTTGGATATCTGCCATTTTATCCTCTGAATTTGGTATTTGTCATTCCGAGGCATCATCTCTTCCTGTCTTTCTCTCTCTCTTTCTGTGTGTGTGTATATATACATAAACACACACACACACACACACACACACATATCACACAATATATGTAAAACATGTTTATGTAAGCATTTTATGTCATTTATATACATGTATGTATGTAGATGTGTATATACATATACACATATATACACATATATATCCTTACGCAATTTACAATTCTCCTGCAATTTACATTCTTGCCCAACATTTTATTTGTGAGATTCGGACGCATGTAGCTAGTTCAATCATTTTCACTGTATCAAATCAATGAATGGCACCTTTACTTTTTACCTGCTCATGTATATTTTGTCAGTCTTTGATTAAAACTACAGGATTTGTTTATTCATTTGTTTAACAAATATTATTGAGTGCTTATTGTGGGCCAAACATTGTTCTAGGTGATGGGGATACTACAATTAACAAAAATCACATCATAGACCTTACATTTCGTCTTAAGGAAATAGACACTAGACAAATATCATGTGATATGTCAGTTAGTGATAGACGCTAAGAAGAAAAACAAAGCAAGCTAAAATTGGGATAGAGAGTAAAGGTGACAGGTGGGTGATGCTATTTTATATGGGTGGTTAAGAAGACTCTGCTCAGAAAGTACCATTCAAGCAGGCATCTGAGAGGAATGACAAAGGCAAAAACCTGGAGCGGGAATGTGCAAGGTACGATCGTGCTCGGAATAGAAAGGAAGCCAGAGAAGCTGGTGTAGGTAGGGTGGACGGGATATGAGCCATGGGACAGGACATCAGATCAGTGGCAGATGAGGAGTTCAGATCTTGTGAGGCTTTTAGGCCATCGTAAGGATTTTGGATTTCACTCTGAGAGAGATGAGAGGCCACTGTAGGGTTTTGAGGAAAGGAGCAACACGATCTAATTTACTTTTAAGATCACTTGTATTAAATGGACTTTAGGAAGGGAAGGGGGGAAGGAAAGAGACAAATTAGGAGGCTATTACAAAGTCCAGGGGGAAAAGATTATGGATCAGAACTGAGTGGTAGTGGGAAGAAGTGAGAAGCATTTGGATTCTGAATATATTGAAAAGGTAGAGCCAAGCAAAGTTTTCTTACAGATTGGACGTTGGATATGAGAGGAAGACATCAAGAATGACTCCAAGGTTTGGAGGTTGCATATCGAGAAGAAGTTGCTATTGACTGAGAGGTAGCAGGCTGGGAAGACAGTGAGTTTTGGGGAAGCAGTCAAGAGATCCATTTGGATATGTTATGTTGGGGACTTCCAAGTAAAGGAGTACACACAAGTCTGGAGTTCAAGGGGGGAAGCTCCGAGCTAAAGTTATCAATGGGAATGTCAGCAGCAGATAGATGAAATTTAAAGTCATGGAAATTAGCAGGATGGAAAAGAGAAAAAAATATGAGAATTCAGTCCTGAAGTACTCAAACATTTAGGGAAAGAGAGGATAACTAGGAACCTGCAAAGATGACCCAAAATAAGCCAGTGGTGAGAAAAAGGAAAACAGAAAGTGTGGTATCTTGGAAGCTGCTAAGCCAAATTTCAGAAGATTCTGACCACATATTCTCCCTACGGAGAAGGACCCTACCCCTGAAGGCCTAAGACTGATTACTGCCCAAAAGTTAAGGAATTCAAATATGTCTGTAAATTAAAAAATAACAATTTTTTAAAGTTGCATTACAGTAGTGGGACAATGACTAATATAATATTTATTTTATTTTATTTAAATGCTTATTTATTCTTTTTGAGAGGAAGGAGGGGCAGTGACGGGGCGGGGGAGGGGGGGCGGCGCACACAGAGGATCAGAAGCGAGCTCTACACTGTCAGCAGAGAGCCCAATGTGGGGCTCGAACTCACGAACTGCAAGATCATGACCTGAGCCGAAGTCAGATGCTTAGCTGACTGAGTCATCCAGGCGCTTCAATATTAACTTCATTTTGATTATCTTAAGTGTTTAATCATGTTTTCAATAGCATAAGCTTCATAAAAAGAATTAGAAGTAATGTCTCAACTTGTCATTCTCTTCTCTGCTCGCATTTACTTATGTTCTCTTAGCATTTTGATATTTTTGCATAGAAGTGGTGCAATTTTTTCTAAATAACTGATTGCTAATGTCTGCATCTTTTAAACATCATATAAAAAGATTAACTTTTTATTGAAACAAGATGCATTATTGTTATTAAAGTCCTCAGCACCCATGGGTTTTGGGTGGGGTCTGAGTTACAAAACTCACATTCAGTGAGTAAAAATTTCTTTCTCGTTTTGCTTAAGTGGTTCTTTATTTTTTATTATTATTTTTTTAATTTTTAATGTTTTACTTATTTTTAAGACAGAGAGAGACAGAGCATGAGTGGGGATGGGGCAGAGAGAGAGGGAGACACAGAATCTGAAGCAGGTTCCAGGCTCTGAGCTGTCAGCAGAGAGCCCAATGTGGGGCTTGAACTCACAAACTGTGAGATCATGACCTGAGCCGAAGTTGGACACTCAACCGACTGAGCCACCCGGGCGCCCCATCTTAAGTGGTTCTTTAATTACTTGAACTAAAACCCTGTTTGTTTCGGCTTGGTGTTTTAGGGCTTCTTAAAACAGCTTTAGCTCTTTCAGGCACTACGCCTCTGCTGCTATTTGAAATGCAGCATGTGTATCTTAATTATTATAGAAACCAACAGACATGTACCTTGATGAAGACAAACGTACAAATAAGACTTATGTTATTCTTCTCATATGTGGAATTTGAGAAACTTACCAGAAGACCATGGGGGATGGGTAGGGGAAAAAATAGTTTCAAACAGAGAGGGAGGTAAACCCATAAGAGACTCTTAAATACAAAGAACAAACTGAGGGTTGATGGCGGGGGCAGGGGAGAGGGGAAAGTGAGCGATGGGCATTGAGGAGGGTACTTGTTGGGATGAGCCCTGGGTGTTGAACATAAGCGATGCATCACGGGAATCTAGAGCCTAAACCAAGAGCACACTGTATTCACTGTATGTAAGCTAACTTGACAATAAATTATATTTAGAAAAAAAAAAAAGACGTGTTATTCTTGAGTGTGGGCCAGCACGACAGGTTTTGAAAAATTCAAAAAGCTGAGAGAGATTTTAGAAAATTTTAGACAAATCTAATTGTTTTTTAAGTTAGGAAAATACAGCCTATAAGATTGTATTATTTGTCTGAGATACCCCGAAGAGTTAGTGAAGAAATTAGGGTTAGAACCCAGGTATATTAACTTCACACCAGTTCTCTATACTAAGGAACTGTATTTTTTTATTTGTTATTTTGTTAAGGAGCTATATTTTAAAGGAAAAAGGTAGCTAGATAAGAGAAGCCTGTCTAACTTGATTTAAGGTCTCTAGCCATTTTTCTTGTTTTATATCAATACTTCTTTGGCACCTCCATGATCTCCCTGAACTTTGAAATAACCCTATTGAATAGCAGATACTATTATTATCCTTCTCACTTTACATAGGGGATGAAATTGAGGTACAGAGTTTCATTCCATCTCCAAGATCACAGAGCTGTAGACAGCAACTACCCAGGTCTTCTGAATTCTGTTTAACTCTTATTTCTCTAATCAGTTATGCCAGGGGACATATTTAAATGATCTAGCAAAATAACCTAAGAAAAGGAAAAAACCCACTTTTGTGTTGTATACCATTTGGAAGACAAGGAGGACAAGCCGATGATAGGAAATGTAATGGCTGAAAAAATAGTAACAACTAACAGTGTTGCCATAGTAGCAAAACTGAGCAATTAGAGGCATTGATGCTAATTTCCCTGAACAAAAAGAATCAAATTCTATGAAAGAAGATAATTTGGGGCAGTCCTTACAGAGTTTCAAGACACCAACCGCGCAAGTGCAAGGATGAGTAGATTTGAATTAACATCAGTTTCTGGGTGAAGACGTGGGAATTTTCATTCACTGCAAACAAAATGTGACCCAATGTTACAATGGCTGCCAAAAAAGTTAATGCAATTCTAAGCCTGATAGAGAAGGATGTAGGGAGTAAATTTCGCTGCTAACCAAAGTTGAATCACTATGTTCACATCTGGGTGTCACATTTTAAGAAGGACACTGAAATCTAAGGTTCCTGTATGAGGATGATGACCAGAATGGAAGTGTGGAAGCCATCTCCCCAGAGGAGCTTGAGAGGAACGCGGGTATTACTTTGAAACCAAGGAGAAGTAAGTTTCTTTAAATCTACTCATTCACTTGGCAAAAATCTACTGAGTGCTTATTATACGTCAGAATAGGTAGGGCCTTTTAGGTGACTGTGAAGACTTTGGCCAGGGCCTGAGTGAGATGGGGAGCCACGTGAGGGATTTTAGGTAGAGGAGTGACTGTGTGTCCCATATTTTTAAGGCACCATTCTGCGTTATGTAAAGACTAGGTTGTTGGGGGTGGGGCAAGGGTGGAAGTGTGGAGGCAAATCAGGTGACTGCAATAATCCAGCAGGAGCTGACATTGTTTGGACCAGGATGGGAGCAGTGGAGGGAAAGAGAAGTGATTGGATTTGGGGTATGTTTTGAACTGAGAGTATATCTCATATAAATGAAAAAAAAATTTTTGTAATTGGTTAAACTTAATTTAAATTTCTGTGTCTCCAGAAGTTAGCACCACAACCCATGGACGGTGTTGGGAAGGGAACAGCAAAAGGAGGAGGGAATTTGCCATTCGTAAAGAGAGGAGGTAGGTGGGGGGCAGGCAGAACTGGAACGTGCCTCTCTCCCTCCGATGTCATAGCATTTAAAAATTTTTTTTAATTTTTTTTTTAATGTTTATTTATTTTTGAGACAGAGAGAGACAGAGCATGAATGGGGGAGGGGCAGAGAGAGAGGGAGATACAGAATCGGAAGCAGGCTCCAGGCTCTGAGCTGTCAGCACAGAGCCCGACGCGGGGCTCGAACCCACCGACCGTGAGATCATGACCTGAGCCGAAGTCGGACGCTCAACCGACTGAGCCACCCAGGCGCCCCTAAAATTTTTTTTAAGGTGTATTTATTTATTTTGAGAGAGGGAGAGAGAGAGAGAAACAGCACGTGCACAGGAGCAGGGAAGGGGCAGAGAGAGAGAGAGAGAATCTTCTGCTGACAGCACAAAGCCCAATGTGGGGCTCAAACCCACAAACCACAAGATCACGACCTGAGTTGAAATCAAGAGTTGGATGCTTACCGACTGAGCCACCCAGGTGCCCCTGTTATAGCATTTTGAGTCAGTATCACACAGGGAGAGAAAAAGTTCATAACTGTCAGAAATTTTATAGAATTTCCCAAAGCTTACGAAATCAGCAACATAAATTGCAAACCATAAAACTGCTATTATATTTGCTCTACAATAATGTAAAAACAACACATATTTTATTTATGTATGTATTTATTTATTTATATATTTTTTTTTGAGAGAAAGAGAGAGAGTGAGAGCAAGGCAGGGGCAGAGAGAGAGGGAGACACAGAATCCAAAGCAGGCTCCCGGCTCCGAGCTGTCGGCACTGAGCCTGATGTGGGGTTCGAACCCATAGACACGAGATCATGACCTGAGCCAAAGTTGGATGCTCACCCAGATGCCCCAAAACAACACATATTTTAAAAAATATGAAAGGAGAACAGAGAAAGACTATGCTCTATCACTTTCTTGAGGACTCAGAATTCCCACTTGCACGTTACCTGTATGACCACCACCTCACATTCCAATTCATCCACAATCATTATTTGGTACTCTATAACTATGAAACAGAAAGTAACTAACAGGAATATTAGCAGCATGGCTAAATATGGGCAAATATTTTTACCTCAAAAGGGCCTGATGGGAAAGTAACTGAAATCGGACTCATAGGACATGAAAACCATACCCCTGCCACTTAGGAGAGAAGAATTGGAATGTGGGCTGAAAGGAAGTCTAACATAAAAGCAAAGGAGAACTCTAGCTATTAAAAGTACCATAATAATGGGATGATTTTTTTTAAGTTTATTTTGAGAGAAAGTGCGCATGCACAGGGGCGGGGGGAGGGAGAGAATCCCAAGCAGGCTCCATGCTGTCAGCGCAGAGCCCAGTGTGGGCCTCTATCTCACAAACCATAAGATCATGACCTGAGCCAAAACCAAGTGTTGGATGCTTAACTATCTGAGCCACCCAGGTGCCCCATGGGATGATTTTTTAATGAGTGCTCTTTAGTAACTTGTAGAAATAACTTGGTATTGTAATATAATCATGAGTTTATGATTCAGTCAGTAATTGTAGGTTAAACCTCATCACTATTGTTATACACTTGTATATAATCAGAATTATGTTGTTGATGTAAGAGTTTACTGATTCCTTGTTTACCAAGTGTCTTCTATGTGCCAGGCAATGTGTCAGGGATATAATCCTGAACAAGACAAACACTCTTCCCTGTCCTCAAGTATTTGATAGTCTGGCTTAGTAGTTCTCAAATGTTAATGTATTTGAAAATCACCTACAGAATTTATTGAAAATGTAAATGGCAGCTCCTTCCACTCCTGCCCCTGCAGAAATGCTGATTCAGTAGATCCTGAACAAGTCCCAGGAATCTATCTCCATTTTAAGCTTCCAGGAGATTCTAATGCAAGTGGTTCAAAGACTCAGCTTTGAGAAATCTTGAAACGTCACCGAGAGCCACCAAAGAGATGGGATGGGTCTCTATCAGCCTTTCAGGGGCAAAAACTGACTAGAATCAGGATGACTAGTTACAAACAAGCAGGTATCCCTTGGTGAGAAGGATTATACTTAGTGAGTATATGTATGCATATATATATATATGTACATATACATATATATACATCTATATATACATATATATATATATATATATATACACATACACACACACACGACATCTTCTTTATCCATTCTATCTTTATCCATTCATCCAGCAATGGACATTTGGCCTCTTGCCATACTTTGGCTATTGTTGATAGTGCTGCTATAAATATTGGGGTGCATGTGCCCCTTCAAAACAGCATACCTGTATCCCTCGAATATCCCTCGATCCCTACTATCCCTCAAACCTAGTAGTGCAATTGCTGGGTCGTAGGGTAGTTCTATTTTTAGTTTTTTGAGGAACCTCCATACTATTTTCCAGAGTGGCTGCACCAGCTTGCATTCCCGCCAGCAATGCAAAAGAGATCCTCTTTCTCCGCATCCTTGCCAACATCTGTTGTTGCCTGAGTTGTTAATGTCAGCCATTCTGACAGGTGTGAGGTGGTATCTCATTGTGGTTTTGATTTGTATTTCCCTGATGATGAGTGATGTGGAGCATTTTTTCATGTGTCGGTTGGCCATCTGGATGTCTTCTTTGAAGAAGTGTCTATTCATGTCTTTTGCCCATTTCTTCACTGGATTATTTGTTTTTTGGGTGTCGAGTTTGATAAGTTCTTTATAGATTTTGGATACTAACCCTTTATCTGGTATGTCATTTGCAAATATCTTTTCCCATTCCATTGGTTGCCTTTTAGTTTTGCTGATTGTTTCCTTCGCTGTGCAGAAGCTTTTTATTTTGATGAGGTTCCAATAGTTCATTTTTGGAACAAATACTTTTCTTTTGACAATCGGAACTAAGAGACATAGAGTTGTAGTCACGTGATTGTAGGTTAAGCTAAAAGGTCATGAGCGGTCAATATGAGATGGTTGAACAGGAACCCAGCAAGAATAGAAACCAGAATATATGTACAGAAAACAGAGTGAAACCTCGAGAGACACTAATATGAAGGAGAACACTTGGCCGCTGAGAGATTGAAAGAATAACCATAGCTCCTGACTTCCCATTCCCCAGCTCCATTTTCCCGGATCCAGTTCTAATTCCTGTCCATAGTGCCTTGAGGCTCTCATTTTCTTGAGTCAGCTAAAGTGGGTTCTGTCCATTGCAACCAAATTGTCCTTAAGTAAGATAAGCAGAAACTAGACACTTCGGGGGAAAAAGCTATTCACCCATTCATAGATAGGGTTTTGGTTAGAGATTTGAAATTGTAAGCAACGGGGAAAAAAACCAAAACTCTAAAATAACTAAACTGTTAGAAGGCTACTAGGGCACCTAGAATTGAGATTCGAGGTCCAGATCCTAAAGTGAACAATAACAAAGGTAAAAACAAATTGATTTAGAAGCAGAAAATATAGCCACTGTCTCATTACTTCAGTGTGCAATCAGCACACTACCTTTGCTCTGAATGATCTCTACCTATTCCTTTTACTGATGCCACATTCTCTCAAGATTAAAAACCTGAAGAGAAATGGTATGTGTGGCCAAACCTAGGGCACATACCTATGCCTTGTTTTATGAGGGCAAGGCGAAGAAGGAGTTGCCCTTTGTTTCCAAAGTGGGAAGCAGGCACACAGGTCTTCCCTGAGAACCACACATCATGGAAGAAATTGGGAGAAGGAAATTGGGGCCTTTATGTGAGTGGGAATAGATATCAGAGATACTTCAAAACTGAGATAAGTAGCAAGAGGCCATATGCTTACACTCATACAAAAAGTTACAGACAGATGATTTGGTATTCAACAACAAAAAATAATGTTCTGATGATTAGAGAAAGTAAATAGCCTGGTTGGTGAAATAATGAACTCTGTCACTCTCACTGTTCAGGCAAGAGTTGGATAATTATTCATCAGTGACATTGAGGGAATTCCTAAATTGGATGCCAAATGCTGACTTGACAACCTCCCAGCAACTCACAGATCTTAATAGTATATGAAGAAAACACACTTTGAAGCTATGTGTCTCTTTCATAGCTTCAGCCAATGAATACCATATATCTACTAAACGCTTTATGAAGTACCCCTGCCTCTGACTCACCTTGAAATTGTTCTTTTGAGCTTTAAACTGCCCAACTCATTCCCCTGTTCCCGCCTCTCCCTCGTTGTCATTGCTGAGATAGCTTCACGTTGGTCTGAAGCACAAACTTGCCCTGCACCTGGGGGTCAAACTTGTCTGTAGGCACAGGGAACAAGAGGAGTCCTAAGAGCCCTGGGATAGAGGTTTACCAACTCAACACACAGGCCGTGTCAGAGCACAGCCTGGCCTGAAGTTGTTTTCCTGGTTCCCCGAGAATCAGGCTACCCCATTATTTGCTTAGGATGGAGAATGTGTCTGGCACGCCTGTCTCCCCAAGGACTCAGTTTCTTGTCCCTGAACTGCCTGTTTACCTCCACTTTGGAATAATAGTTACTTAAGCCTTTGTTGAATGCCTGTCCAGACCGTGTGTATCAGGCGGGGTTTGGTGCTGAAAAGAGACTCCATCAAAGGTATTTTAAGCAGAAAGTAATGTAATGCAGAGAATTAGATCATTATGAAAATCACTGGAAGGGCTGGAAGATTGGGTTATAAGCTGAGATCCTAGCACGACTCCCTCGCTGAATATCATGAAACTGACCTCCCAGGGGAGTTACCTCTTCTACCATAAGCAGGAAGGTGGGGAATCTGGAGTCTGCCACCAGAATTACTAGTTAAAACCAAACCAGGTTAAACGAACAAAGACAAAACACCGTAGCTATGATTGAGACGTCAGGGGGCTGATGCTACTGCCGTGAAAGTGGAGCCCGAACATTGCAGAAAACCCCATAGTTCCGCGACTGTTTGCCATCAGTAAACAGCCCAAAACAGCAGTAAGAGGGCCTCCGCTTCATGGATTCAACACATACAAAGATTTCTTAGCTAAGACACTGCATGGTTTTGAAGAATCAAAGGGCTTTAGAGTTGAGTATAGTTTAGTTCTGCCACTAATAATATGTAAGCCTTTAATCTAGTTATTTTATTACTTTACATCTAAGTTTCCTTTCCAGTAAGGTTTCTGTAAGGATTAACTGAAATATTATATAAGAAGTATTTAGCACACTGCTTATTTCACAGCATATACCCACGAAATGATACTTTTTAATGTAAATAAAAGTGGCTATCACATTCATGAAATTTTATAAAATTTGTCTAGAGTCTAGCCCAATTCTGCAACGTTCACGCATGCCAGGTAGGTAACAGACAGGTAGCAAATGAAAGCCAAGGCTTGTATTTTCTTAAGCTGGAGTTTCTAAAGTCCTGATCATTAAAAAAATAAGTGCTATTTTAGATGTCATTAAAATAAAAACTTATGCTCCTCAAAAATCACCTTTAACAAAATGAAAAGGCAAACGGCAGACTAGGAGAAACTATTCACAATACAGATACCTGAGAAAGAACTTGAATTTCAAGCTCTCATAATTCAATAAGAAGACAAACAACCAAATTTTAAAATGTGCAAAGTATAGAACAGACACTTCTTAAAAGGAGGTCCCCCAATGACCAATAAACGCACGATATGCTCAACATCAGTAGTTGTTAGAGCAATGCGGATTAAAATGCAATGAAATACCACTGTGCACCTACTAGAATGACTAAAATTCAAAAAGGCAACCATAACTGAGTGTTGGCGAGAGTGTGGATGAGCCAGTGTGTTCATACATTGCTGGTGGGAGTGCACAATGGTACGCACACCTTGGAGAACAATTTGCCAGTTTCTTATAAGGTTAAGTGTATGCACCTTACCCTATAATCTAGCAATTCCACTCCTAGGTATTTGCCCAAGAGAAATGACACACATATCCACACAAAGACTTAAATATGAATGTTAACAGCTTTATTCCTAATAGAGAGAAACTGGAAACAGAATCTATCAACAGTAAATACCAATCTATCAACAGGTAAATTACCAATCTATCAACAGGTAAATATATAAACAAATGTTAGTGGAGCTCCAAAAACTGGAACCACATTCGAACTACTCAGTAATAAGAAGAAATGAACTACTAGAATACATCCATCTACAGACATTTCAAAACGTTTTTTAAATGTTTGTTGATTTTTAGAAAGAGAGAGAGAGAGAGAGAGAGAGACAAAGCACGGGGGAGGGGGTGGGGGAGGGAGGAGTAGAGAGAGAGGGAGACACAGAATCTGAAGCAGGGGCCAGGCTCCGAGCTGTCAGCAGAGAGTCCCATGTGGGGTTTGAACTCACGGACTGCGAGATCATGGCCTGAGCTGAATTTGGATGCTTGACTGACTGAGCCACCCAGGCGCCCCCTCAAAACATTTTTTTTTTTCATGTGAAGATCTAATTGGCTTTCTTAAACAATTCATGAATGGAGCAGCATCCCATCTGGCAAGTTGAGGGGAGCTTCCCCCTCCTTTTTTAGTGAAAAAGCTAGACACAAAAAAGTACAAACTGTATTATTTCATTTATTTGAAATTTTAAGACGGGAAAAATTAATTCCTAGTGACAGAAAGCAGAATAATGGATGTCTTTGGTAGGGGTTGGGGAGAGAATGACAATAAAGGACGTGAGCGAATTTGGGGAGATGGTGAAAATTCTTTTTATTTTGATTGGGGTAGTAGTTACATGGGTAATTTTTGTCAAAAACTCATGTAACAGTACACTTAAAAGAGAGTATTTTATTATAGGTAAATTATATATCAATGAATTTGATTTAAAGTGTAAAAATCCATAAAATGAATTCTCAATTTAGAGAATTAGAACCATATGTTTTTTTTTTTCCTATACTGATCAAAACACTGGCTGTGATAAATCCTTTTAAATTTTGTCCCACTTGCTGTGCAAAAGAGGTAGCTAACTGGCTTCTATTGCGCAGATATTAGTGACTTGTCTGAATTACTAACTTTCAAAGGACAAACAAAAGAAGCGACTGAGAAGGGAAAATGAGAGAAGTAAAAAGAAAACTCATTGTCACAGGAGGAACAGCAGTAACCTTTCCAACTCCTCTAGGGTTCCCCCTTCCCCCACTATCACAGTCTCTCTTCTTTCCCTGAGTCAAAACTTCAAGAGCTATTTTTGGTTTCTCCTTATACTGACCATCATAATCATTCACAGGTCAGTTGCTAATTCCTTTATAATAGTTCTAACGTCAGCATCATTTCCTTCCTCTCTATTACTTCTGCCATGTTACTTCATTTGACCTCCTCCTATTCTCTGCTAAGTACACCAGCTAAGTCTGTACATCTAGGGTCTCCTTCCAAGCCAACCTACTCTCTGCTGTGTGGTTAATTGTCTTGAAGCCTATCTCTATGATGGTGCTCACAAGATCAAAAGCAAACAACGGGAAACAAAAACAATAAAAAAATGTCAATGAGCTGCTTACTCCATACAACCCCAATGCCAGCACTCAAGGTACTCCAGAGTCGGGCTGTAATCTGCATTCCCAGACTTACGGTCCATTATTTTCTTACATCTACTCAGGCCGCACAGTGTGGTGGTTGAAAGCGGCTATTACCACTTCTGGCAACAAAAGCAACATGGGGAACCAAATATTTCTAACGCTGTGTCGGTCATAAGCTGTGTGCAAAGGACAACCTCCGGCATTTCATCAAATATTCAGAAAGAGCTCTATTCATAGGCCACAGCTGTTTCTGTGGCCTGGTTTTCTTACAAAGTACAGGTTCGCCACCAGAAAAATTTCGTTTGCCTTCTCTTGTGTTATTCAGAGACATGTTTAGCTCGTTAATTCCCCTAAGCAAAGATTCCTATACAGGAAATAGCATGTTTGTGTTTGAGCAAAGCTTGATTTGACATAGTAGGCTTAAAAAACCTTGGTCATGCTTTCAGAATAATTTTTTCTTTGTCTTAAATGATGCGATCTGTATTAAATTCAACTAATATTTATTGAGCACCAAACTCTGTGAAATACGCTGTACCACTGAGGGCCGACAGAAACTTAAAAGGTGAGTAAGTAAGGCAAAGCCCTTTAAACATCTTAGAATCTGGAAGGACGTCAAGATAATAAACCCTGAAAATCTTTAAAGTGAAAAAATGTCATTACTAATACAGGCATACAAAATACTACGGCGGCTTATAAATAGGACAAGGCCTCTGTGGTATATGAACCAGGCTTTATGGCAAGGGTGGATTTTGATAGGTAGGATTTCGACAAAGATGGTTCAAGAAAGCTTTCTGGGCAGAAGGAATATCAAAGATAAAGCCAAAGAGTTCAGAGAATGTTCAGGGTTTTCAGGGAGGAACCAGTGTGCCGGATTCACTGATCCAGTGTTCATAAAGGTTATTATGAACAATATTATTGGTATTGCAGGTTAGATCCATTTCAGTGGCAGGCTGAGCGTTTCTTTTTTTTTTTTAATTTTTTTTAATGTTTATTTATTTTTGAGACAGAGAGAGACACAGCATGAGCAGGGAAGGGGCAGAGAGAGAGGGAGACACAGAATGTGAAGCAGGCTCCAGGCTCTGAGCCGTCAGCACAGAGCCCGACGCAGGGCTCAAACTCACGAACTGTGAGATCATGACCTGAGCCGAAGTCGGATGCTTAACCGACCGAGCCACCCAGGTGCCCCCAGGCTGAGGGTTTCAAACTTCCGCTCAAAATGAGGAGCCTGGTAGGTAGCATAGAACAAATATGTGATTGGCACCATGTTTGAGGAGGATTGGACTGTAAGGATAGGAGAATGGAAAAGAAATCAGAAAATAAGGAAGAAAACTTGGTGTCTAACTAAATACTGGATGAAAAGTAAGACAGTTGGAGGAGGGGGTCATAAAGAGGAAGGTAAATAGAATTTTTTAAAGCATTTATGGGACTTTGCAATGTGTTGAAGTTAAAGGAGGAGGAGGAAGAAAACTAACATTGACCGTGCAGTTACATGATACGGGCACTGAGCTCAACTATCCTCCTGAGGAATGCGGGCCATCTAAGAGGAACAACAAAAATGTCCCCAAAGTTTCCAGATTGGAGAACAGGGAGAATGATTGTTCTGTTACCAGAAATTGGGAAATTAAAAGATAGTTTAATTCGTATGTATTGAGATGGATGTCCTGGTGGAATATTTAGGCAGTGTTCTGTAATAGAAATTGAAAATAGAGGAAGACCAGGAGTTGTGTCCGGATAGATGATATGGGTTTGGAAATCAGCCAGGTAGTGGTGATAATGAAGGCTGAGGTAGGAACCTCAAAAGCGAGGTTGTAGAGAGAGAAACACTCCGTGCCGAATGATAATAATCTCGATAATTCTCCTCATTGGAAACACTATTGACGGATTAACATATACCAAACCTCATGTAAAACACTTTTCATGCATTAGCTCATTTAATTATTACAATAAAGGAATCTGTGAAAGTTACTGTGATGACCATTAACACACACTGTAAACAATTACTTTTCTGGAAATAGATTTCCAGATGACTTCAAGATGTCAAGTAGTGAAGAGGGGGCCATGGAAAGGATAAGAAAAGGGTATCAACGTTCAATAGCTTCTTCAGAGAATGCTGATTAATTCTAGTTGTTGATTAGTAGAATAGAAATTTAACGTGTGTTGAAATGTTCTTGAGGAGCCTGGGTGGCTTAGTCCGTTAAGCGTCTGACACTTGATTTCCACTCATGTCATGATCCTGAGGTTCGTGGGATCAAGCCCCCCGAGTCGGGCTCTTCACTGACAGTGCAGAGCCTGCTTGGGATTTTCTCTCTCTCCTTTCTTTCTACCCCTCTACTGCTTGCACACATGCTCTCTGTCTCTCTCAAAGTAAATAAATAAACTTTAAAAAAAGTTTTGATGGGGGCACCTGGGTGGCTCAGTCGGTTAAACGTCTGACTTCAGCTCAGGTCATGATCTCACAGCTTGTGAGTTTAAGCCCCGCATCGGGCTCTGTGCTGCCAGCTCAGAGCCTGGAGACTGCTTCCGTTTCTCTGTCTCCCTGTCTCCCTGCCCCTCCCCTGCTCACGCTGTCTTTCTCTGTCTCAAAAATAAATTTAAAAAATTTTTTTTAAATAATAAAACAAAAAAATAAAAAAAGTTTTGATGGAGCACACGTACAATGGAATATTACTCAGCCATAAATGGCAAATCTTGCCATTTGCAATAACATGGATGGATCTAGAGGGTATAATGCTGTGTGATATAAGTCACAGAAAGACAAATACCATATAATTTCACTCCTATGTGGAACTTAAGAAACAAAACAAACAAACAAACAACAATAATAACCCAGACTTAAATACAGAGAACAAACAGATGGTTGCTTCAGGGGAGGTCAGTGGAGGGATGGATGAAATAGATAAAAGGGATTAAGAGGTACAAACTTCCAGCTACAAAATAAATAAGTCATGGAGATGAAAAGTACAGCATAGAGAATATAGTCAATAAGATGGTTAAAGACATTGGTGACAGATGGTGAGTACAGTTAATGTACTGAGTAATGTATAGACTTGTCAAATCACTATTTTGTACACCTGAAACTAATACATCACTGTATGTTATTATACTTCAATATAAAAAAGTTTTGAAGGGATAAATATGCTCTTTAGTCGCTGGAAGGAAAAAATGGAATGTAAAAAACAAGGGACTATGAAAGTATAACAGTTATGAATCTTTATAATCTAACAACATAACTTCAAATTACACAGTTTTAAGCTTTAGAAATAGATACTTAACAGATCCACAGTCATGGTGAAAGCTGTTAGCAAACCCTCTTATAAACAGACATATCACTGAACAAAAGGAAGCAGGATTTAAATAACATGATTTAAAAGCATCCACATACTCATACACAGGTAGTGAATTCTATGGTGAGTGTTCTTTTCAACTGACTATGGGATATTATCAGATTAATGGATATTGGATCAGAGAACAAAAATGATTTCAACACATCCAAACAACAGAACTCACAAAGTCACACTTTCTAATCACGTAATAAAAATAGAGTAACAACATAAAGGATAGACACACATTTTTTTAAATTGTATTTTTTTTTGGATATTTTTAAATATTTATTTTTGAGAGAGACAGCACGATCAGGGGAGGGGTGGGGGTGGGAGGACAGAGGATTGAAACGGGCTCTGGACTGAGAGCAGACATCACAAACTATGAGGTCATGACCTGAGCTGAAGTTGGACGCTTAACCAACTGAGCCACCCAGGCACTCCTAGACAAACATTTTTAGAAATAATTCTTGATTAGAGAAGAAATTAAAACTGAAATTCAGGCAAAAATCCCCAAATTGGTCTGCTAATTCAACTCAATCACCATCAAAATCCCAGAGAAATTTTTTGGAGAAATTGGTGAGCAGACATTAAGATTCCCACGGAAATGCAAGGGACCTAGGATAGCCAAAACAATATTTAAAAAGCACGACAAAGCTGAGGACTCACATTTCCCAACTTCAAAACTTATTACAAAGCTACAGCAATCAAGGCCATAAGCATACATATAATGGAAGGGAATAGAAGTGAGAGTCCAGAAATAAACCTTAAACATCAACATCCAGTTGATTTCAACAAGAGTGTCAAAACCATTTAATGGGGAAAGAAAAAAATCTCTTCAACAAATGTTGCTGGGACCACTGAATATCCATATGCAAGGGCATGAAGTTGGATCTCTCGCTCACAACATACACAAAAATTTAACTTGAAATGGATCAAAGACTTAAATGTGAGTGCTAACACTATAAAACTCTTTAAAAAATCAAAGGTGTAAATCGTCATCACCTTGGATTAAGCAATGAGATCTTTTTTTAAAAATTTTTTTTTGATGTTTATTTATTTTTGAGACAGAGACAGAGCTTGAATGGGGGAGGGTCAGAGAGAGAGGGAGACACAGAATCTGAAACAGGCTCCAGGCTCTGAGCTGTCAGCACAGAGCCCGACGCAGGGCCTGAACCCACGGACTGCGAGATCATGACCTGAGCCGAAGTCAGATGCTCAACCAACTGAGCCACCCAGGCGCCCCAGCAATGAGATCTTTGGTAAGAAGACATCAAAAGTACAAATAATAAAGAAAAACATATAGATTGGACTTAATCAAAATTAAAAAACCTTTGGGCTTCTAAGGATACTATCCAGAAAGTGGAAAGACAACCCACAGAAGGGTAGAAAATATTTGTAAGTCATGTATCTGACAAGGAGCTTGTTTCATATACACACATACGCGTTGCTGGTGGGGATATAAAATGGTACAGTCCCTTTGGAAAACAGTTCGGCAGTCTTCAAAGAGTGAAACATAGCATACCAGTGCAATCAACCAAAACCCTAACATTTCTTTATCGAACCAAGCTATTTCTAAATATCTCTTTAATTATTGATAAAGGCTGGGTTGGAGGCAGTGGCTTATGTGTGTGGCAGCCTGAGACACAGAACTGGACATCTTACCACCCATTGGAGGCACATCTGAATAACCAACCGTGTTTTCACAATGGAGCTAATGCTGTAAAACACACTAGTGGCATAGTGGAGACAACCCAGATGTGCGTTTCCCGTAAAGAGATGGCTCCCAAGAGGGCCAAAGGGACAATTGAACTAATTGCGCCTGTTTCAAACCTTAAACCCACTAAGCAAAGAAGTCACTGTCTTCCTTGGAGAAGCTGGAGACAGGAGCTGTGCAAGGGGGGATGTTTAGGAAAAACATTTCTCATGAAAATCAGAGGAGCGTGGAAGACGCATGTCCCAATTAACAACTGGATCAAAGGATGCGAAGATTTTATAGAAGAGACACTGCCAAATTACTTTCCAAAAGGATTTCACCAGATAATTTGTAGCACTACCAAGGAGGTGTGAGACGGGCCAGTTTGCATTACCGTTGACAGGTGTGCCAGCCACTGCACGTGGCCTGTGCAATTTCCGTTTTGCCCCTTTTTTGTAATGGAATTATGATTTGGGGTGGCAATGGATCCTGCTTATAAGTCCTCAGCCTCCCTTGCAATAGCAACAGCTATGTGATACGTTACTTACCAACGCGCTGCAAAACAGAAGTCTGCCCTTGATCCCAAAGAAGTGTTGCTTTCTTTCACTTAAATGCCATACCTTCTCTCCCTTCTTGTTCCTGCCTGGGACGCAGAATCGACGTCTGAAGCTGAAGCATCCATCTTGGAACCAAAATGAGAGCTGCACGTCTTTTCTGGAGATCATGCTATTTGTAACTCAAAGGGACAGCACCTTTCTATTTAATGATTTCAGCTTTGAATTATCGTTGGCTTCTATATCTTCTCGGTTTGTATTTGTAAATCATTTTACTCTACCCTTTTATTTTAGAAGCAGGCTTTTAAATAACTGCATTTCATTTTCCGTTCCAATCTGAGTCTTTGACTTTTTACTGAAAGAATTACGCTCATTTACATTTACAACCATAATTTTTGCATGTATGTATCTGGTTGCATGATGTAGAAATTCCTCTTGAATTAGCTTAAGCAAAATGGAAATTCATGGGTTCCTGCAAGCAAAAAGAACAAGAGTGCAGCTAGAGACCCGCTGAGCCCGAGACTCGAGACTACTCTGCCTCACTTTGCTTCTCTCTATGTTGTCCGCACACACACCACTCTACACATCTTCCCTGCTTTATCTACTAAAAGGGAAAGTCTCTTTTGTGCAAGTCCTGTTGAACAAACCCTGAAAGAGAAGTATGATGTTCACAGTTTGTGCCAGTTTGTATGCTGGATCCGGTTACAGGGCTGGGTGGTGAGTGGGTGGGAATGAGAAGGTTATAGTAGGGATGGGGGCATCGGATGCTTTTCTCAAAAAACATGCAGGGGTGCTGGGCAGAAAAGGAGGTAAATGACCATTTTAATTGTTACAGAAATAAAATGTCTTATTTTCTACTTCCGGGCTTTAATCCTTTTCCTCTTTTTAGACTTGGACTATTAGTTTGTTCTTATTCTCTGCAATAATTAAGAAGGAAAGCATCCTGTTTCAATTAAACCATTCTTAGACTCTTACCATCTAATTATTAAAGTTGAGAGCAAACTAAGAACATCACTCCCCTTTTTAAAGGATGTGAAACCCAGGGCTTTGGTTTCCTTTGGTGATGCTTCTCCTTCCTTTCTTATGTAAGTGTTTTTTCCTTTTTCATTTAGACTGTAGTCATAGCCTGACTCATTGTCTTTGTGTTAAATAGTATACATCATCTGTTCCAAGTAACTTTATGTCAAATGTATACCCTATTTGTATAAATTCAATTTATCTCTATGTATTTCATTTATCTTACTCCTCTCCCCCATCTGCTTTCAGCCACCACCTCTCTTTTCTTAAATCTAAATGTTGATGAATATGTTGGTGTCCTGAAACACGCCTTTAGGACCATTTATTTGGGAAGACAATCTGGTTTCTGAGTCCTGGCATACCTAAGAATGTCATTCTGTGGCTTCCCTACCTGATAATAAATGGCTTAGGAAGCTCAAATGCGTAGAACGTCAGTGCCTTTAGCTACTGAATCATGGTCACTGTGGCAACAAGTAATGAGCAACAACAAGGCTCTTATATTTCAAACCTACTTCACAAGTAGATAGGCAGGATTATTCTGTTTCTTAACGGAATCTGACTATATCTTTCATTTTGCTGTACATTCATTGAAGATTTTTCTGGTTTAATACATTCTCCTGGTTAATTGGGAGGGAATTTCAAAGAGATTTTTCATTGGGTCTTTTATCATTATTTTAGACAGACGTTGAAATTGGTTCTGTGATTCTACAGCTGGATTTGGCAGCTCAGAGTATGAGGGAAAAAAAACAGACCTTTGCCTATTAGGGATTTTGTAAGCTCAAAGCCTGGCAAGTAGGCTATGGCACAAGTTCATACACTGCTGTTCAGACAAGAACAACACTGGCAAGGCTTGGCAGAATCATACCTGGTAGGAAGGTAAATGAAGTCGCAGGTGGATATTCTGGAAGAACAGGCAAAAGTAAAAAATTGAATTTATTATTTGGAAAAATAATTTTTTTTATTATATGGAATGGGAGAGAGTATCAGGATGCCGTGATCGGAGAGGGAAACGTCAGAATTGGAAATTTCATTCCATCTTAGCTGCTCATCTCTCAATTCAATGTCTCGGGTATATCCTACATTCAGATCTTACTTGGACCCCTCAGTCGTTATCAGTTTGATGCCATTAGTCCATGATTGGGTTGTCTTTCTTTCTAGTATATTTTACTTTATCTTTTATTTTTTTAAGTTTATTTCTTTTAGAGAGAGAGCAAGAGCGAGCAGTGGAGGGGCAGAGAGGGAGGGAGAGAGAGAGAATCCCAACCAGGCTCCCCACCGCCAGCGCAGAGTGGGACGAGGGGCTCAAACTCACGAACCCTGAGGCCATAACCTGAGCTGAAATCAAGAGTCAGATGCTTCACCGACGGAGCCACCTGGGCGCCCCTTATTGTATATTTTCAAAAATCATTTCTCTCCGGCTCATATAAATGTTGTATTGCTTGCTTTCCAGAAGCTGGATTCCTAAGCAGCCCTCCCAGTCTTCTTTATGGAAACCTACCCCATTTAAGTCAGGGATAACATGCTAGCTTTCTTCCCTAAGGATAATGCCACCTCTGTTCTAACCATCAGCTCTGATTATTTAATTTTCATTCTCAATGTAACCAACATGCCTAATCTTTGGTAATTATGCATATGTAGTGGGAACGATGTGTATGTCTGTTCTGAAGCGGAGAAGAATGAAAAAGACAGACCAATGTGAACTCCGACTTGGTAAACACATACTTGCTAAGCATGCCACAGCATTTGAACTCCGATGAGAAAGCTTTTCATGATTCCCCGATTACATAATTGAGCTTTATAATTTATGTTTCACTACATACTCTGCAAAAGACTTCACAGACTGCTAAATTGCAGTTGTGACAAAGCCCAGACTCTGGGGTTTCAATTCCAGGTTGTGTTCTTTCTACTGCTGCACGTTGTATCTTCATTTGTGTTGTACGTACGCGCCTAGACCGTAATTTCCTTGAGGGCAGGCACGCGGTAAACATTTGTGGCTTAAGTGGGTCTGAGTCCATGTGTTTAAAGGGCTTGTATAGAAAGAAGTTGTGACGCGGAGGGTTCATTCCATTGCCAGCTAGAATACAATTCCCATTTCTCTGTATTTAAGCGTGTTTTTATTTTATGAAACGTAATAGAATCTAAATTAATTATATGTAATATAAATATTTGCATGTATATAATATTAAATGTGATATTAATGCTGAAACCAACTGGAAATAAGGGAGGAAGCATTGAAATTGGAATCATGCCCGCAGTTCAAAACATTCATTCATACAAATATGCTGGCAAATCAAATCTGCCAATAAACTATGTATGTAGTCATTGTCACATCAACTACTTTTTCCCCCACTTTCACCTCAATTTGAGCCTTACATAAGAACATCCACATATATTTACAAAATTGGGAACATCCTCTAAGTAAGGTTTCATATCTTATTTTCACTTCAACATTGCACCGTGAGCATTCCCGGGTTAAGTCAGGATAATTAGTCATTCATAACTATAATATCCCATCTTTCCCCCGTTGTTGAGCATACACCTTGTCTCTAATGTTTTCGCTGTTATAAATTACGCTGCAAAGAACATTCTTGCACCTAGGTCTGTGTCTGCATCTTCGATTATTTCTCTAGGATAAATCCCTACGACAGTCATGATTTTAGCAGGAAACGAATATTCAAAATGTTAATTTGAGAGACTTTAATGAAGGGACTGATTGCAAGAGGTGTGGGCAGGATTAAGGGAAGCAGTAGGGAATGATGAAGGGTTCAGGGAAGACAAACAAACCCTTACAAAGGCCTAGAGGGGAGGGAGAGAGCTGGGCCATCGTGTTACTGGGGCACAGAGAAAGCCTCCAGCTGGGGAATCAGGGCTGTTCCACAGGGAATTGTGGCCTTTAAGTTGTACCTCTCGAAGTGTCACCCTTGGACCAGCAGGATCAGCAACGCCTGGAAACCTATGAGAAATTCCAATTCTCAGATCCTCCCCCATCCTACTGAACCAGACACAAGGTCCTCCCAGGGGACTCTGATGCACTGAAATTTGAGAGCCACTGGTTTTGAGGAGCAAAGTCACTCACAAAACCCTAGCTGAAGGGAGAGATCAGGGGTGTGGAGTAAATGTCTCCAAATCTCCCTTGATCTGCCCTCTCTTCTTTCAGTGCCTTTGATTGGCTAAACTCACCTGGAAGCTAGTGAACAAGGGAACCAGGGATCTAATCCATAGAGGGCATGGTGTAGGACAGAGAGGGATCTACTAAGGATATGGACAGATAAAAGAATAAGCACCCCGATCCCTAAATGTAGAACCACTGGATCAAAACCGTAAACATTTTTATACCTGTACATACTAGCAAATTATTTGTTTATCAAGAACCTATGGATGAACACTGTTACCAGCAGTGGCTTAGACTGCCAGTCTGGTGGAATTTTTGTTAACTTTAAATATGAGTTTAAAAAAAAATCTGTCCCAGTTTTGTAAATTAAAAATGGTATCTCAGTTTTGTTTTAATTTGCATTTCCTCACTTAAAATGGGATTTTTTTTTTAAACGTATGCTTATTGTCATTTGCATTCTTCTGGGTATTACCTCTTTATGTCCTTTTTCTTGCTTTTCCAACAGGATGCGCTTTTTTTTTTCCTAATTTGAAAGGACTCTTTTTTGATACTAAGATGATTTCCTCTCTCTGTCATATTTGTCACAGGTATTTTTCTCAGTTTACCATTTATCTTCTATTTTGGATATATGGAAATGTTACATCATCAAATTTATTAATTTCGTTCTTTGTGATGTATTCTTTTGCTTGATCAGTTTTGTCCTCTTTAAAAATGATTTCTTTGGGGTGCCTGGGTGGCTCAGTCAGTTAAGGGTCTGACTTCAGCTCAGGTCATGATCTCATGGTTTGTGAGTTCGAGACCCGTGTCTCAGCTGTCACAGCACAGAGCCCGGAGCCTGCTTCGGATTCTGTGTCTCCCTCTCTCCCTGCCCCTCCTCCACTTGCACTGTCTCGCTCTCTCTCAAAAACAAATAAACATTTTAAAAAATTAAAAATGATTTCTTTGGACTGTGAGGATGATTAGTAATTTGGCTCCGTATCAGTTTCCCATCACTGCTGTAACGAATCGTCTCACAGTTAGTGGCTTAAAGCAGTACAAATTTATTATCTTATAATTCTGGGGGTCAGGAAACCGAAGTGGGTCTCCCTGAGTTAAAAACCAAGGTGTGGCATGGCTGGAGGTTCTAGAGGAGAAAACTTGCCTCCTCCATCTTCTAGAGGCTGCTTACATTCCTTGGCCTGTGGTCTTTTCCTCTATCTTCAAAGTGCATTTCTCAAATCTCTGCTGCTGTTGTCACATCTCCTCTAATTCTGACTCACCTGCATCCCTCTTTCACTTACAAGGACGCTTGTGATCACACTGGACCCACCTGGATAATCCAGGATAATCTCATCATCTCAAGGTCCTTAACTTAATCATATGTACAAAATCCCTTTTGCCATATAAGGTAATATATCCTTGGGTTCTGGGGAGTAGGACATGCACTTCTTTGGGGGCAATTACTCTGCCTGCCACGGCTCCTACCACACTATCCTAGCCTCCTGTCCAGCACTGCCTAGCATAGAAAGCCACTTAGGTATATTGTCCTCACTCTTCTTCGAGAAATATATTCCAGGCATTCTTTCCAGGTTAATAATACCTTTAGTTCAAGGGCCATTTTATCCTCCCCTTTCTTTTTTAAATCACCCACAGAATCTTAAACTATTTTGATGACTCTGATAATTTTCTCCCTAGCCGAAAAAGCAGTTTATGTAACCAAATTTCCCATCTTTATATCCTATGTACTTCAGACTTACCATTTGGCTGAATTTCACGAACTAATTTCAATACCTACAGCTAATTTATTTGTGAAGCTAAATATCTTCCAAATAGCATGCTACTTTTGGTGTTTATGATAACTTCCAACTTTACACTTCAAGCATAAAGCCACATTTTTAGAGGAATCCACGGTATTCCAGTATTTATGAAGTAAATCCCTCTTCGCTGGAATGGACACTTACTTCTTTACTCTCCACACTATGCTTAGTGTTGGAGATAAAAACAAAAATAGGACATCATCTTTGCCTCCAAGGTCAAGGGGAAAATATGGTTACAATCATCTTTGTCATATTTTTTTTAATCAAAAATAAAAACAGAAGTTCATGTTTGTCTTTTCCTTACCATGTAAGCTCATTGAGAACTTAGATTCAACGTGTTATGTATTTATAAATGTATTATGTATTCTGAAAAGAGAATATGACGCAGTGAGTGAGACACGGGTTCAAGTCTTGATTCTACCACTTATTTGTTCCGTGACCTTATGTAAGTAATCTAATTTTTATGAGCTTTGGTTTCTTTCCATGTTTATAAAATATAGATGAGAATGCCCATCTCACCAGGACTTTGTAGGGTTTAAATGAGATAGCATATGTAAAGCACTTAGAAAAGCCTGGCATATAGTCAATCCTAAAACGTGTGGGCCAAGTCAGCATGGAGAGTAGGGATGGTTTCTTTATATTGCAGAGTGGTTAAGAATAAACACTCTGGAGCTAGGCTATTTGGTTTGAAATCCCAGCTCTCTCATTTACTAGCTGTGTGACCCCAACTATAAAGGGGGATAATCATCATCATCATTATTATTAGGTTCATCACAAAGATGATATGAGTTATACACTGTAACACATATAAAACGCATAGAATTGTGCCTGTCCCCTTGTAAATGCCATAATTGACTATAATTACACATCTCCCTAAACTTAACAGCTCCTCCAGATAGAATATTAGATTAGTTATGTTAAATAATACAGTTATATTCATTAGTAAACTAAACTTACAGTTTCTTAACCTAAGGTATTGCAGCTTCTATTACAGTGGGATACAAAAAAAACACCCGAGTCCTGGGCTGACCCACATGTGTAAGCAAGACTGAACAAGGCATTTCTCCTGTGAGCTGGGATCTTCCTTTACGAAATGTCAACACTAATACCTGCCTACCCCAGGATTCTTTTATCATCAATACATTAAAAAATATAAATATCATGAATGATCTAGGTTTGAATCCTAATCACTGGATATTTTACCTTGGGCAAGTCGCTCAATCTCTTTCTTTCCCTTCATTGAAAATTAATTTTTTTATTTTAACTTGGGTTATTTTTTATTTTTTTTAATTTAAATCCGAATTAGTTAGCATATGATTTCAGGAGTAGATTCCTTAGTGCCCCTTACCCATTTAGCCCATCCCCCCTCCCACAACCCCTCCAGGAACCCTCAGTTTGTTCTCCATATTTATGAATCTCTTCTGTTTTGTCCCCCTCCCTGTTTTTATATTGTTTTTGTTTCCCTTCCCTTATGTTCATCTGTTTTGTCTCTTAAAGTCCTCATGTGAATGAAGTCATATGATTTTTGTCTTTCTCTGACTAATTTCACTTAGCATAATACCCTCCAGTTCCATCCATGTAGTTGCAAATGGCAAGATTTCATTCTTTTTGATTGCCAAATAATACTCTGTTATATATATACACCACCTCTTCTTTATCCATTCATCCATCGATGGACATTTGGGCTCTTTCCATACTCTGGCTATTGTTGATCATGCTGCTATAAACATGGGGGTGCATGTGTCCCTTCAAAACAGCACACCTGTATCCCTTGGATAAATGCCTAGTAGTGCAATTGCTGGGTCATAGGGTAGTTCTATTTTTAATTTTTTGAGGAACCTCCATCCTGTTTTCCAGAGTGGCTGCACCAGAAAATGATTTTTTTTAATGGAGAAAAATGATTTCCATAGCTCGCACCAGGGTTCTTCCCACAGTGGAGAGATGTTTTTATTTAGCGAAAGGTCTTAAGGAGTTGAAAGTGCAAATGGGAACTAAGAGCATGTACTGAAAGGGAAAGTTTTAACAAAGCTGTCTCGGAGAAATAAACAGAAATTAGGGATAAGAGAATATGGGAGAGAGAAAAGAGGAAAAAGGAATGAGAGAACATGACAGGAGCCAGGAGCCTATGGAGAAAGCTAGTCAGTGGGAAACGTAGGGTGAATAAATAAAGAGCTTTTAGGAAAAGAGATGTCTAACATTGAAGTCTATATTTGCATTTCTGTGATGTAAATCTCCTTTACTTTCCCAAGACTTCACTGAAGTCTGATATGTCTATACTTACGCGTAAGTGTGTGAGTGGGAAATAAAGAGCCAGCAATGGGAAGTGTGGACCATCTCACATTCACTTCTTCCTGAACTTGAATGTGGAGGGAAGAGCATCATGTGAGAGCAATAGATGTGGAATTTCAGGTGACAACAAGGAGCAAAATGCACGTGGTCTGAAGAAGTATCTCTTCTATACCATATTAGAGGGGTGACCTCAGGAGGAAGGAGGCTGGGAAAAAATAAAAATATCTATTTCTTAGTGCTATGAGAAAGATTAACTGTGAAATATCTCACATATAGAGTTTCCTATATAGGGTCTTACGTTGTTGTTGTTTGCTCGTAATTGATTCAACAAATACGCATAGGGTGCTGGGTAAGTGCAAGGCACTGTTCTAGGTCCTGGGGATACAGCAGTGAACAAAACAGACAAAATTCCTGCTCAAAGAACTTAGTTTCAGGGAAATGTGGAGATGGGGCGATGAGAGTGTATTAAGGGCACAAGTAGAAATTTATCAGATGGAGATAAATGCTACCAATCAAACAAAGCAGGGGAGAAAAGGATTATCGGAGCAAGGCTGGAGGAAGGTACGGTTCTATTTAAGGGAGACAGGGAGTCCTCAGTGCGCGGCTGGATTTGAGCAAAGACCTGAACGAGGTGAGGGAGCAAGACTTGTGGCTGTCAAGAAGAAAACATCTCAGCAAGAGGGAATAACAGATGCACAGGCCTTGAGCTGGGAGTGAGACTTCTGGCTGGGGAGATCAGAGACAAGCCAGTGCGGCTGTAGTGAAATGAGCTGGGGGAAAGCTGTAGAACAGGGGTGCATGTGTTGGGGAAAGCCTGACGGTACAGGCAGAGGTTCTGAATCTTGACTGCGCATTACAATCACCTGGAAAACCCCAGCTCAAAGCAACCCACCTGATGTAATTGGGCTGGGATAGGACTCTAGCATGAGTAGGTGTTAAAAGGGCCCATGTGATTCTAATATGCAGCCAGTCTTGAGCATGTGCAAACTACTAAAAGCTTTTTCCTGAGTGGGGAGCGAGGCTTCCGCAGGGTTTTGAACAGAGGAGTAAATGATATATTTTATGTTTTTTTTAAAACTATGTTCTGCTGCTGTGGAATATCTAATTGTTTTTAATGTTTATTTATTTTTGAGAGAGACAGAGACAGAGACAGAGAGACAGAGTATGAGTGGGGGAGGAGCAGAGAGAGGGGGAGACACAGAATCCAAAGCAGGTTCCAGGATCTGAGCTGTCAGCACAGAGCCCAACACAGGGCTTGAACCCACAAACCGCAAGACCATGACCTGAGCCCAAGTCAGACGCTTAACTGACTGAGGCACCCACGTGCCCCAAATTATACATTTTGATTTATACTTTAAGAGGCTCCCTGGCTTGAGAATATATGCCATCCAGTTATGTTCAACATATCTTTTAAACCACTTTAAAAATCTCTCAGTCACAAACACAGTAATACAAATACAGTCACAAATTTATAGCAATACATTTTGCTTATAAATTAAAATAAAACTGTCCTGGTGTTCATGAAAGTATCTGGCACATAATAATTGCTAAATAAAAATGAACGTATTACCATGTGTAAGTAAGGGTTTTGTATAGTTTCATTAAAATATAAGATATCAAAATTATAACAATGTTGTATGTTTAAGGTGGTATATTTGGGAAAATTCTGTTTAATATTCTCTTTTAGTTTCTGATGGAAATTTATTGAATGCTGTCTAGTGAATTAGAGAAGAATATGCATAGATATTTTTTTGACCTCTATTTGAAGATGAGAATAATGGGTTAATATTAATATGGCTTATCTACAAAACCTTGTTTGAAATTAGAAATAATATCTGTGATAAATTGTAGGAAAGTTTTATATGGGTGGTAAATAGCATAGAAGATGGAAGTTAAATGACAATGTCTTTTCTATACTGGGATAACTGCCATTTATAGCAATTCTTTGTGAAATGATTTATTGTCATGTAAAATATTTGACATTTTCAATCTGACAGTTTTCAAATTGCTTCTCTTTTTTTGCAAAAAAAAAGGAAAGAGAAAAAAAGAAAAATATTCTGTTAATAATGAAAAACATTCTTTTCTGTTCTGGAGTATTCAGAAAAACTAGCTATAAATTTGAAGTACAGTACAGTGTTTCAAATACGTAGTAACTCCGGGACCTCTATAAAACTGAAATCCAACCACAGCTTTCCAGGAACGAATATCCACACTCACCAGGGAACTATTAACCTTTCATAATACCTCTAGATATCATTATGCCAAAAATGTAGTATTATGATCATTATAAGGGAAATTAGAATAATGGAAAAAGGAACGAGTAGATCTGTATAGCATGAGGCTAATAATACAAATCCACAGCAAAAGGTATTTTTGTTCCAAAACAGGTAACCGAAATAAATGATGGGTATATTTAATCTCTACAGAAAAAATACTGTTTTAGCATATATTTTTCCTTTTTCAATTTTTAATGTTTTGTTATGGAAAACTCTCACACGTATACAAAAGTAGAGAGAATAGTGTGATGAACTGCCATATATCTATCACCCAGCTTCAACAATGATCTCTGCTAATATTCCTTGTCCTGAAGTCAATTTTCTCTGATATGAATAAAGCCTCTCCAACTTTCTTATGAATAGTATTTCCTTGGTATATTTTTTTCCATCTTTTCACTCTTAGCCTACCGGAGTCTTCATATTTAAACCCTTTTCTTTGTAGTTAGATTTGCTGAGTCTTCCTTCTTTAAATTCAATCTGATAATCTCTGCTATTTAAATGGAGTATTTAGACATTTATAAGTAATATAATTAAATATATGGTTAGCTTTAAATCTACCATTTTGCTATTTGTTACATCTGTTCCAGATTCTTTTCCCCTCTTTTATATTATTTTTTAGTATTCTACTTGATCCCCATTATTAGTTTACTAAGTATACCTCTTTATTTTATGCTTCAGTGTTTTTTCTAGGATTTACGATACTCATCTTTAATTTAGCAGTCTACTTTCAAATAGTACTGTACCAATTTAAATATAATGAAGAACCTTATAACAACATACATCTGTTTCCTCCCTCTCATTTTTTGTGCTATTGCTGTCATATCTTTTACTTTTACATATTATAAATTTCACAATACATTGTTATTTTTGCTTTAAAGAGTCAGTTATTTTTAAGGAAATTTTATTTATTTGTTTTAATTTTTTCAATGTGTATTTATTTTTGAGAGAGAGAGAGCACAAGCAGGGCAAGGGCAGAGAGAGAGGGAGACACAGAATCCGAAGCAGGCTCCAGGCTCTAGCTGTCAGCACAGAGCCTGACACGGGGCTCGAACCCGCGAGCTGTGAGATCATGGCTTGAGCCAAAGTTGGTCATTAACTCACTGAGCCACCTAGGCACCCCTAAGGAAATGTTAAAAAGAGAAAAGATTATTTTATATTTATCCATAATTTACCTCTTCTGATTTTCATCTGGTATAATCTTCCTCTTATATTTCTTGTAATGCAGGTCTTCTGGTAACACGTTTCTCATGTTTTCATTTCATTTTAATTTAGTGAAGGATGTTTTCAATGAATATAGAATTCTAGGTTGACTTTATTTTCTTGCAGCACTGTAACATCCATTTTTTCTAGCTTGAATTGTTTCTAAGGAGAAGTTTTAAGCTTATTCCTCTGTAAGTAAGGTATCTTTTACTCTCTGCCTGCTTTCAAGATTTTTCTCCTTATCACTTGTTTTTAGCAATTTGGTTGAGGTGTGCTTTGGTGTCATTTTCTTTGTATTTATCATGCCTGGGTTTGCTAAGCCTCTTGGATCTAAGTTTATAGTTTTCATCTAATTTGGAAATATTTCAAACATTCTTTTTCAAATATTTTCCTCCTCCTCCTCCTCTTTCTCCCTCTTTTTGGAACTCCATACTGAGGCTCTATTTTTTTTTTTCAGATTCTTTTTCTTCTCGGTGTTTCAGTTTAGATCATTTCTAATGCTATGTGTTCAAGTTTATTGATTTTTTTCTTCTATGATACCTATCTGCTCTTAATCCCATCCAGTTAATTTTTCATTTCAGATATTGCACTCTTCAATGTGTAAGTTCCAATTGCATTCTTTTTATAGCTGCTATCTCTCTCCTCATTATATTCATGTTTTCCTTTAAATGCTTGAGCATATTTAAAGTGGGTGCTTGAGGGTACCTGGGTGGCTCAGTTGGTTAACAACGGATTATTGATTTCAGCTTGGGTCACGATCTCAAGGTTCATGAGTTCCAGCCCTGCATCAGGCTCTGCACGTGCAGAGCCTGCTTCAGATTCTCTCCCTCCCCCTGTCTATGCCCCTCCCCTGCTTACACACTCCTTCTCTCTCAAAATAAATAAATAAACTTTAAAAAATAAATAAAATAAAGTAGGTGTTTGAAAGTTTTTATCTGTGAATTCCATCATTTCTATCATTTCTTGATCTTTTTCTGTTGGCTCATTTGCCTTATAGTTTATGTATTACCTTTTCCTACTTCTTTGCATGCCTAATAATTTTTTATTAGATGCTGGACATTATGAATTTTAGGTTTTAAATGCCTTGATTTTAAATTTTTTCTTTAAAGAGTGTTGGATATTGTTTTGAAGGAAGTTAACTTACTTCAAGATTAGCTTGAGCCTTTTGAATCCTATTTTTAAGCTTTGTTAGGGCAAATTTATGGTACTCTTTACTCTAGAACTAGTTTAACCCAATCCTTAAAGGGATATCCTTCTGAGGTCTCTACCACAGGCACTTTAGCTGTTCAATGAAGTCTCTTCACTTTTTTGGTTGGAACTCAAATGTTGTCCCTCCTCCTCCTCCTCCTCCTCCTCCTCCTTCTTCATGCTTCATGAATTTGCTATCATGATAATTAACATGGGAATTGACTGTATTCAATTCCCTCCTCCTCCCCCTCCTCCTCCTCCTCCCCCTTCTCCTTCTTCCTCCCAAATGTCTTCTTACTCTAGGTGAGCTCTGGAAAATTTTCAGCTTATAGCTTACCAGTAGTTCTTTACCAGCCTTATAAAATTTCCCCCTATGAGTTTTGTTTTCTTTTTTTTTAATGTTTACTTATTTTTGAGAGAGAGACAGGGCACAAACAGGGGAAGGGCAGAGAGAGAGAGGGAGACATAGTGAAGCAGGCTCCACACTGTCAGCACAGAGCCTGATGCAGTGCTGGCACTCGTGACCTGAGCCAATGTCAGCTGCTTAATTGACTGAGTCACCCAGGCGCCCCTCCCCCTATGAATTTTCAGCTTAGTATTCAGAACAGATTCAAGGGTATGAAGACTTCTTATATATATATGTGTATATGTATGTGTATATATATGTATATGTATGTGTATATATACATACACATACATATACATATATTCATACATATACATATATTTACAATGGATGTATGTATGTACAAAATGTATTTTATTGACTGTAAGCTGAATTATGGATATGAAGGCAAGATGAAAGTATTGATGCCTACATTGCATATTCTAGCATCTGTGGCCCACAATTAACCTTCAAGTGGTACTACTATTATATATAAAAGATCTCTTCTAAATCCTTTGCTTCACAAATCAGCTGCCTCAGTGCCCCCAATCTCTGTGTTCTCAGAGACTACCTTGCTTTACTTGGATTCCCTTTCCCTGCTCCATAGTCATGAAAGTGCCTTCAGAAGAAGAAAGCCAGAGTGATCATTGAGCTTAGGTCATTTGTTTCCTTTTTTTAGGGTTATAAACTTGCACTTTCTGCTGTTCAGTGTCTTAAAACAGATGCTTCTTTTTTATTTTTTATAATTGTTTTCAAGGTTATTTATTTATTGTGATAGAGAGAGAGCGTGTGCCTGAGGGGCAGAGAGAGAGGGAGAGAGCGAGAATTCCAAGCAGTCTCTGCACTGTCAGGGCAGAGCCCGGTGCAGAGCTTGATCTCAATTTGTGCGCTCATGACCCAAACTAAAACCAAGAGTCGGAGCTTGACCAACTGAACCACCCAGGCACCCCTTAAAACAGATGCTCCTTGTATGTTGTCCAGTTTTCTAGTTGTGTGCACTGAGAGGACAAGTCCCGTGTCAGTTACTCCATCATAGCTAGTAGAGAAAGTTTCCGTTTCAAAAATTACCTAGTCATGGCCAATCTTATTTCATCTATGCTTTTCCCTCCACTTCCACCCCTCCTAGATAAGTCATAGAAACCACCAGCTTTAAACTGATGATGGAGGGGATGATTGCAAGGCTACTTGTGAGTGACTGAAATAGTGGTATCCCTTGAAAATTGATCGTGTGCCACAGATCCTAGAATGTACCCTATGGCATCAGTACCTTCATCTTGCCTTCATATCCATGGTTCAGCTTACAGCCAGTCAAACACCTTTTGTTTTTTGTTTTTAAATAGTTTGAAATTACAGTCAATTCCCATGTTAATTATCATGAAGCAAATTTATTAAAGTGACAACTATTTGGTTTTTCTTTTAGAAAGCCATCATACTGCATTTGATTTACAGATTCTTAGCAAAGGTAACAATAAATGATTATCTAAATGTTATTATATTCTTGTTACTGATTCATGTAGCTGAACTGGTTCAATGGATGTTAGCCAGGAAAATTTTTGAAGAGCTAATAATGTATCATTTTGACACCTACTATTTGGATGTGATCCAAATTAAGATATTTATTGGGCAATGTTCCTCCCTTAAACATTTTAATCACCTATAAGTGAGCTAAACATTTCTACATGTTAAAATTTCCCAAAGAGGTTTCAGAAGGCTGCAGAATAAATACTATAAATGACAAAAAACCTTTAACACCCTAACCAAAACACTGACCTATTGTAAACACCTTATAAAAAACACAAGAGACTTGTATTTTCTGTCAACAGAAGTGACATTACAGTACACTTTTCTTCTAGGAATGTGAGTGGTGATGTTATTAAGAAAATTATTTATTTTATTTTTGCTTTCTTAGTAAAGTCAGGTGGTAGTGTAATGTGCATATTGGTATTTTATTTTATTTTACTTTAGAGACATAATGCCAGATATGAATGGAAAAACTTAAGAACTCACAGCATTCTTCCATTTTAGCACAAACTAATGAGACAGTGTGATGTAGGAAATGATCACTAGAATGACGTGTCTAGGTTTTAATCCTAATGCCAATAACTTGCTGGCTTTGCTTCAGGTATAGTTTGTGCATGGCCATGAATTCTATGGAAAGTTAATTTTTTTCTCTTCACGTATCTGAGAATGACAATGAGAATAAGGAGTTGCGTCATGAGAGGCAGGAACTAGACTCCGGAGACATGAATGTCATCAGGGGTTTCTATGGCCTACTTCAGTGGTTCTCAACATTGGGAACCAAGCTACTATTTGGATTGATTTTCTGTGTTTTATTTGTGTTTTCTTCCACCCCCCCCCCTTTTTAAACATTTTACAATTTACATACATAAAACTCACTTTTTTGGGTATGCATTTCTATAAATTTTGACAGATGCAAACAGTCATCACGGCCACAGTCAAGAATCAGAACAGTTAATGTTGCCCCTCACAGAAACTCCCTCATGCAACCCCTTTGTCATTAAACCTTCCTGGGAATCCCTAGCCTCTAGGAACCCCTAGCCTCTGTCAACCTGTGTTCCCTGTTTATAGTGATTTTTCTAGAATGTCACATAAATGGAATCACACAGTAGATAGCCTTTTAGACTGATCCAAAGCTGCCTTTTTATAATAGACATTCTGTTATTTCCCCTTTACTCTCCTCAAGTAGAACAGAGTATAATATTATCTACTCTGACACATATAATCCCAAATAATAAATATAATGCTCTAACATATATGAACAAAGCAAAAAATCAATTCTAAAATAATATGTATTTATTTTATTTTATGTTTTTTTTTTCAACTTTTATTTATTTTTGGGACAGAGAGAGACAGAGCATGAACGGGGGAGGAGCAGAGAGAGAGGGAGACACAGAATCAGAAGCAGGCTTCAGGCTCTGAGCCATCAGCCCAGAGCCTGACGCGGGGCTCGAGCTCACAGACCACGAGATCATGACCTGGCTGAAGTCGGACGCCTAACCGACTGCGCCACCCAGGCGCCCCTAAAATAATATGTATTTAAAATGGGAATGGTTGAGCATAACTGTTCCCGACCTAGTGAAGTAACTGGATACTTGCACCTACTTTAATGAAAAAGTTTGGTTTTTTGGGAAGTAAGAAGATCAGAAGCTATTATATTCAAAAAGTACAAGAGAATGAAAAAAGGAGAGGTGTGATGTGATTTTTCCAGAATGTGAATAATTCTTGATAAAGATCCAAATAAAACCAAGCACAATCTTGCTTTCCACAGAATCTTACTATTCCCAGCAGTTGCATTTCGGGAAAACTGTGCGTTTACACATAAAATGGAACTAGGTTCCCAGGGTCAAATAAGTATAAACAAGTTTTCATCTGCATGAATCTCCAACGGGGTAATCAAAAGATGTGTGTAGACTGTGGCACATTCATATGTGGCCCTGTCTCATGCATAGCAGGAAGTACCATTCCTGGTTTGTATCCAGTAGGAGTCCAAAGCACCCATCAGACATTGTAACAACCAGAAATATCCCCACAGATTTCTAAAATGCCTCCTAATGGGTAGCAGTTGAGATTAACTGGCCAAGATGAAGTACCATCCAATACTCTCATCTGGAATCAACATTCATCAATCTTTTGATTACCAACAGAATTCTGCAGGTAGCTTCATGCTAGGAAAGCGATGTCTTGGAGTGCTAACTTTTGCATTCTGGTCTCCAGAAATATATTCCACATATTGGAGATTACTAAATTACCATTTTGGATGATCCTGGTTCTGAGTGTGTTTAGCCTGAAAAAGTCTCCGAGGTCCTGATCAACTTGGAAGTAACAAAAGATTTGTCTATACAAAATTAACTTCCAATTTTGTGTTACCTCTGCCAAGGTTTTATCCTTCAACGAGTCTTAAATTCACAATTTTCTGATCTCCCTTGAAATTTTAAATGTGTCCTTTCAAAAATTCCTAAGTGAACATTTTTCAAGGTTACTACAAATGGAAGCCAGTCACACCATCTGGCATTGTTTGATTTTGATCATTGTTACTAGTGGAAAGAAACTATATCGTGTTCAGGTAGCCCAGGGAAAGATACCTCAGGAAGTTTGAGAATTTTAATAATGAGTACAGATAGAAAAAATTCAACTCCTATTGTGGTTATTGGTTACCAGTGAGACAAATCTCACAATATATCTTATGATATATTTAAAAACTTAAAGTTTTTAAATTATAATTTTTTTACATGGGAAGGGTTTTTAGAATCACGATGCTCTCTGAATCCTAGTCAATGCTGCAAAGGCTTGCATGGATGATGAAACCAGATTTATGTCCCCATCATCCGTTAACGGTAAAGTTTTTATTGCAATAGCCCACGGGCAAAGCAAAATTTCCTCTTGGGAATAAGTTATGTGACTCCATATAAATTAGTGATAAATATGCAAGGTATTCATGCCATTAGAACAGGCTGAGTTAAGAATATATCTTTGTGGGCTGCCTGTAGTAACTTAGAAGAAGCTAGTAACTTATAAGAAGAAACCAAACGTAACCATTTGGATCCAAATATTGCATTAAATCTTTCAATGTATATTTAACAGACACTGATAACGTATCTATTATAGCTCAGGCACTTTAAAACCAAAAGTAGTCCTTAAACTAATCTGAGTTGAAGTAGCTAATCAAATAAAGTTAACACCATTTTAACTTACAGCATGGCATGCATTGTGTGCTCACTTGTTCAATTTTGATGAGCAATGTTTCTAATTCTTGAATATTGTAAAGTTTGTCAAGAACATTCTTACTTATATATATTTTATGCATTTTTAATTATTTCATAAATTCTCAGAGGTAAGTTTCTTTATTTTTTAATGTTTATTTATTATTTTGAGAGAGAGAGCATGAGCAGAGGAGGGGCAGAGAAAGGGAAAGAGAGAATCTCAAACAGGCTCCACGCTCAGCCCAGAACTTGACCTGAGGCTCGATCTCACGACCATATGAGATCATGATCTGAGCTGAGATCAAGAGTTGGACACCTAACTGACTGAGCCACCCAGGAGCCCCAGAAGCAAAAATTCTTAAAAACTGTGCTTATCTAAGCTGCTGATACAAGATAATACATTGGTCTTTGGAAAGGTTATACCAATTTGTACTCTCAACAACCGTGAATGCTATGAATTATTTACATCTTTGTTCTAGTGAAAGGTAAAAGAGTATCTTACTGTTATTATTTGTATCTCTGTAATGACTAGTGAAGTTGGATATCCTTTAAAATGTTAAATGATCGTAGTTTTTCATTTATTTGTATTTGTATGTCAAATTTTTCTACTGAGAAATTCATCTCCCTCATCTAAATTTTGGTAAGCATTGACTTATATTAAGGATTTTAACCCAATATTTTCCCCTCAGAACATCATTTATCTTTCAGTGTTGTTTCTCATATCACTAAGCATATAAATATATAGTTGTAAATATCTACATATAGATATGTAGATATAGATATATACATATATATGTATATACACATATATATACATATCTACATGTTACATAGAAACCATATATATATATACATGTATATATATATGTCTTTAATATATATATATGTCATCATTTGGTTGAGGAGATATTTACATATATCTTTGGCACATATATATGATATATGTATATCATACATGTGATGTTTGATGTTTTTGTTTTAAAAAGATTGCTAAATGATCACCTAAATTTTTTCTAGAATGTTTACAAACCATCACACTTTCAAGATTTTTTTCCCCCAAGATATACAAATAGATGTCTTAACCTCACTCACAAGGCTCACCAGACAGGAAAAGACTCAGTGAAGGAAGGAATGAGATTACTTGGTGGTAACAGTCACATTCCTACTAACCTCAAACAACCCTGTCAAAAGGGTGGGTGAGAACAGTGTGATTGCTCCTGCTCTAGGCAAAACAGCCTCATCAAAGCTACGTGTCAAAATTATTTTGCTACTTTTTAAGGCTCATTCTGAAATAAAATCCTTTATATAGTATTTCTGTTACCCATAGAACTTTCCACTGCTTCAGGTATCTGTGTTCTAGGATGTCTGTGTCTGTGGTAACTTTCTGGGTGTGGGAATGAGTGAAGGACTGGAACTCAGATTAACATATAAATCAGACCTCCATCAAGACAGAGAGGTTCAGGGGCGCCTGGGTGGCGCAGTCGGTTAAGCGTCCGACTTCAGCCAGGTCACGATCTCGCGGTCCGTGAGTTCGAGCCCCGCGTCGGGCTCTGGGCTGATGGCTCAGAGCCTGGAGCCTGCTTCCGATTCTGTGTCTCCCTCTCTCTCTGCCCCTCCCCCGTTCATGCTCTGTCTCTCTCTGTCCCAAAAATAAATAAACGTTGAAAAAAAAATTAAAAAAAAAAAAGACAGAGAGGTTCATAACGCTCTGGAGACTTCAGAGCTCAGTGATTCTCCCACTCCTCTGTCCTGAGGGTAGCCGCAGATCGACAGGTGAGAAAGCAGCTCTATACCCAGGACTTGAGCCTTAGCTATTCACTTAGATCACTATGACTAGAACTCATGAAATACCAGCGACTCCTGGGGCTTTGCAGTTTACAGCACGTTTCCACAGGACTTAAGCAATCGAAATGGCATTTCTCATGAACACATCAGGGCATTCTTAAATATTACGTTTTGTGTGTTCATAGTACACAAAACACATTACACAGAAACATGGTTTTCTTGGGTGTCTTTCACCTGAAACCATATTTTCAGCTATTAAAAAGTATTTGAAAATGTCATTTAAAAACAATTTTTAGAGTTTAACATTTGAAAACAGAAAAGCAAAAAGAAGAAATTTTAAATGGCTCATAATCACATTACCTTGGTAATTTCTATTAACATTTCAAAAGGTAGATAGGTCTAAAAAGTATCAAATGGTAGAGAAAAAAATAGAATAGAAAAAGCCTCTTTCCCCAAACTCTACCTAATTCGTAATTCCTTTCTCTAAAGGAAACCAGCATCCAGCCTGCTAAGCATGCTAAACTTACGGTATGAGCGTGTGGCTCTGTGAGCATGCTGTGCTGCCTTTTTTGTATGTATACGCACGTCTGTGTTTAAACGCTTCTGTGTAGATTTTTATGTGCGTTAAGGAACACATACTGTATACACTGCTTTGCATCTTCCTTTCACAAGGAATCCTGAGAACTCCCATAATCGGCACATCCAGAAGTGCCCGATATTCCACTGCACACACGTACGATAATTTGTTTTACTAATTTCCTACTAATCGATAGATGATCTCAAATTTTTCATTTCTTTGTCTTTGCTATTACAAGCCACAATGCAAAGGACAGCTTTGTAAATGCAATTTGGTGGGTTTTTTCATGCATGTTCATGGAATAAATTCTCAAGCGTGGAATTATTGAGTCAAAGGGTATTTTGCATTTTGAATGTTTGATGGATATTGGGAAATTAGAAACTGTTCTGCAAAAAAGATGAATCAGCTTGCACTTTCATCAATGATATGAAAGCATCTCTTTTCCTATATCCTCGACAATCCTTTATATTCGGCTATTTTTAAATTCTATAGTCTTGTCCATTTTTCTCCTAAATGACATGTTCCCTGTAAAATGTAAATACAAGCATTTTGGAAATTAAAGAAGTTGTTCCGTTGTCTGTCATGTTTGCAGATATTTTTCTCAGTGTTTTGTTTACGGTGTGGCTATTTTTATTTTAATTTCTACATAGTTATTTAAAATACTTTTTCACGTCAAATTTATTTATCTTTTCTTTCATAGCTTTCAAGTAGCTTGTTTATAAAGATCTTCCCAGTTCTAAGCTTATAAACACAGATCTTTCATTATTTTGGTTTTTGTATGATACAGTAATATCTCATTAATATTTTATTAAAACACAACATACATTAAAAGGCACACAGTTAGAAGTGTTCAACTTCATGAGATTTCATCAAATAAACATTCTCATATGGCTAACACACAGATCAAGAACAAAACATTGCCAACATCTCAAAGCCCCTTTTATGTCCCCTTTCGATCATTATCACCCTCCAAAGGTAATGCCTTCACTATCTTGACCTCTGATAGCATGTATCCGTTTTTCTCATTTTTGAATTTTCAGTAAACAGAATCACCCAGGATGCATCCTTTTGGATTATTTAGCTCAATATGATGTTCTGTGAGATTCATCCATGCTGTGTGTAATTGTTGCTTGTATATTTTCATAGCTGTGTAGTATTCCACTGTACAAGCAATAATAATGTATTAATTCATTCCACTGACGATAGATATTTGAATTGTTTCCATTTGGAGGCCAAGATAAAGAGTGCTGTTATTGACAGTCTTTGCATAAATATATACACTTTTTTTTTTCTGCTGGGCTTATCTGTAGAAGTGAAATTGCTCAGTTGAGCTTCAGCAGTTATTTCCAAATCATTTTCCAAAATGATTGTACCAATTTACACTTTGATGGAAGGGTATGCTTCCCACCCTCACCAACTTTATATAATCTTTCTATTTTTATTCGAACCATTCTGAGGGGTGTGAATTGGTTTCCTATGTGGTTTTAATTCTCATTTCTCTGATAAGTAGTGATGTTGAGCAGTTTTTCATGTGTTAATTGGCCATGTGAGTATGTGCTTTTGCGAAGTACCTTTTCAGGACTTTTGCCCATTTTCTACTGGCTTGTCTGTCCTTTTTCTTATGGATTTGTAGAAACTCTTTATATATTCTGGATAAGAATCCTGTACATCCAAGTACCTCCTCCCATTCAGTGGCTTGTCTTTTCACTCTCAATGCTATCTTTTGATAAGGGAAGTTATTAATTTTAATATCGTCCAATTTACCAATTTTTTTCTTTCGTTGTTAGTGCCTTTTGTATCCTGATGAAACACCAATATTTCTCATTTCTTTAGAAAGTTTTGAAACAGATTGAATGAAATTCAGTTGACATAATAAACTGCATATATTTATTTATTTATTTATTTTAATGTTTATTTATTTTTGAGACAGAGAGAGACAGAGCATGAATGGGGGAGGGGCAGAGAAAGAGGGAGACACAGAATTGGAAGCAGGCTCCAGGCTCTGAGCCATCAGCCCAGAGCCCGACGCGGGGCTCGAACTCACGGACTCACGGACCGCGAGATCTTGACGTGAGCCGAAGTCGGACGCTTAACCGACTGAGCCACCCAGGTGCCCCTAAACTGCATATATTTAAAGTGTATGATTTGTTAAACTCTGGGAGTGATGGGTAATGTACATTATCTTGACTGTGATGATAGTTTCATGATTGAACATATATATCAGAATATCAATTGCATCAATTTTAAGGCTTCAGTAATATTTCATCCTATGACAGTGTTCCAATATGTTTCCCATTCCTCTAATACTCGACAGTAAAATTGTTTTCCTGTTTTTCCCCCATCGTTAAAAAATTATAGCTGTTAGGGGCACCTGGGTGGCTCAGTCGGTTGAGCGTCCTACTTCGGCTCAGGTCACGATCTCGTGGTCTGTGAGTTCGAGCCCTGCATCGGGCTCTGTGCGGACAGCTCAGACCCTGGAGCCTGCTTCGGATTCTGTGTCTCCCTCTCTCTCTCTGCCCCTCCCCTGCTCTTGCTCTGTCTCTCTCTGTGTCAAAAATAAATAAACATTAAATTTTTTTTTAATAGCTATTAAATGTCATAGAGATGAAACAGCATGGATGAACAGAAAATACCAGATATGGTTTGTGGAAGACAAGTTATAGTAGGTTGCTTGGCAATGCCATTAAATGAGGGAAGAAGAACAGGAGTGTGGCATGGGATGACGAGGCATACCCAAGCTGGGCTGTGCTTCAGTAATGAGCTGTCATGTGTCGTGATGGACAGATCTGAAGTGATAACGTATGCAAGCAGCACAGCGAACCATGCTGGCCTAGGGTGGTGACAGCTGCCTACTTGGGGGAGAAACTGACTGAAGCAGGAAAGACAAGACCTTTTTCCCCTCTTAAAAATGATTTTTAACTACAAGAGCATCTGCTCATTTTTTTTTTCAAAGCCGGAAATATTTGTGCATAAAGTGAAAATCACCCCTAGACCCAGTTCTACTCCCTATAGACCACCCCTGGAAATATTTTGGTATGTAACCTTTTAGACATTTTCTGCGTATAGTTTTAGACACGTACAAATATATATACACATAAACATTGTTCTTCTATGTTTATTTATTTCTCAGAAAGAGACAGAGCACGGGCAGGGGAGGGACCGAGAGCGAGGGAGACACAGAATTCAACGCAGGCTCCAGGCTCTGAGCTGTCAGCACAGAGCCCTGCACAGGGCTTGAACTCACGAGCCCTGAGATCATGATCTGAGCCGGACGCTCAACCAACTGAGCCACCCAGGCGCCCCAGCATAGTTTTTTAAAAACAGGACTGCAGTAAAAATAATGCTTGGCAACTTGCTGTATTCACTTACTGTGTTGTGGCTCCCTTTTCGTGCTGCCAGGGTGCGTGCTCCCCTCCTTCACCACAGCTCAGGGTGCATCTGCTGTGCCCTAGTCTCAGGGCCAGCCCCTGGAGTTAGCAAGCTAGCTCTGCTTGAGACAACGAGGCAGAGTGGGCAAGGAAAGGATTACCTGGCGAGTGGGTGGCAGGGCACTGACAAGGTCCTCCTCTATAGCAGGCTCTGCCCCTGTTCCCGCAAAACCGCACTTCCAGGATGAGTGCTGGTTTCTGTCCCCTCGAGCACCTTCCTCCTCCCTGTCCCATTGCCTCTCCTCTAGTCCAAGAGCAGCAAATTCAGAAGCCTACAGAAGCCCAGCAAGTCAAGTGAAGCGGGCTGGATAGAAGTGTATCATAACTATAAGAAGCAGAGCCCTGTTTGAATGGCAGCCAGTACTTACCCCAGTACTCACACACATCCCCTCATAAGGGGGGAGTATTGCCAGATCTCTGAATTTGCCTTGCAGAAGCCATGAGAAGCCTGGAAAAGTCTTCATGGTTCATTCTTCACTCTGTCTCCAATTAGACCAAGATTTGGAGAGTAGGAGCTGTGTTTTTACCTGCCTCTCTATCCATACATCAGACACTTCACCAATGCTTTTTTTTTTCTTGTCAAATTTCCAGTTAAATTCCAGTTAGCTAATAAAGAGTGTAATATTGCTTTCAGGAGTAGAATTCAGTGATTTCATCACCATAACAAGTGCCCTCCTTAATCCCCATCACTCATTTAGGCAAACCCTCACCCACTTTCCTTCACCAATGTTTTTTGAATGAATGAACTAAAAATTTTTTCAAATCCCAGATATACTTCCTCTTTGAATTCCCAGTCCTTCTGTCAACAACCACCATATTTTGCCTTCTATTAGGGTTACTTGGGTGCTTGTCGTATTCATTTTAATAACTCCAATATTCGTCAAGAGCTGAGGTCGTGTTTCATTTTTCATGTAGTTTCATGACTTTTTTTTTTTTTTGCTGTCTTTGTTTTTCTTGTAGTTTTCAGCACAGTGTCTTGCACAAAATTGCTATTTTATCAATCTCTGTGGAATAAGTAAGTTAATAAATAAATACATCTGCCTACAAATGTAGCTGATGAGAATGAATTGCACAAGGAAAGGAAAAATAATAATCTGAAAAATAAATGGTAGAATTTTCTTAAAGATTTTTAAGTCATCTCTACAGACAACATGGGGCTCGAACTTACAACCATGAGATCAAGAATCACATGCTCAGCCCAGTGAGCCAGCCAAGTGCCCCAATAAATGGTAGAATTCTCAAACTAAGCGAAGCTGACTTGTAATATCATCTAGCACATTATTTTGAAATTTTTATAATATGCAAATAAATATCATTACTTTTTTTTTAGTACAGAAATTTGAAACGTGACTGTATTCTAAATGAAAAAGCCACTTTGCTCCTTAACAATAGAAAGGAGAGGGGCGCCTGGGTGGCTCAGTCGGTTGAGCGTCCGGCTTAGGCTCAAGTCATGATCTCACGGTTCGTGGGTTCGAGCCCTGCATCGGCCTTTGTGCTGACTGCTCAGAGCCTGGAGCCTGCTTCGGATTCTGTGTCACCCTCTCTCTCTACTCCTCCCCTGCTCATGCTCTGTCTCTCTCTCTCTCCTTCAAAAATAAATTAAAAAAGAAACATTGGGAAAAAAAACAACAGAAAGGAGAATCAAGCCTGATTTACGTCTTAGGCAGCCCCTCCCCCCAAAAGATACACTCTTGGAAATAGCTGACTGGTGTATACCATATGTTCGTTCCTTCCTTCCCTTTAAAATCCCAGGAGTTCAAATCCAAGATTTTTTAAAAATAGCATGTTTTTATAACTCTAATAAAATCTAATTTTTTTTTTAAGTGTCCACTGCTAAGGAGAAGTGAATAGAGAGCAACCATTCTGGAAGGAAAAATAATTTCTTACAGCAAAATAAATTTTACCATCATCATCAACACCTAAGTCAACCACTGCGGAAAGGCCTCACTCAGAGGAAGTTGAATGAGGAGGGAATTTAGCCCCTCTTTTTCTCTACCAAAAAGGACATTTTAGGAGTATTTCCTACTTAGTGTTTGATTATAACAACCTGTAGAGGGCGTCCTTGCACCAAGAGCCATAGAGGTCTGAGCACTGCAAAGGAAAAAGTTTCAGTTCAGACCACACTTTATGGAGTCAAAGAAAATGTCTATCGTGTGCTGAAATTATCTTTAATTGGGAAACAATTGGCATTAAAATGTTAAAGGGCTTCAAAGGCTGCCTGATGTATGTGCATACATTATATATAGATGCATATGCACTGAAATGAAAACTAATAAAATGTTTGAAAAGAGGTAAATAGTCTTATTCTAAAGGAAGAATGGCTGTGAGCCTTGGGATGTATACACTTAATTATAATTTACTTATCAGTACGAGATATAGTGGCTAAAAGAATGGGCTTTTAAATCAGAGTGCCTGGGGTTTGAACCCTGACTCTGTCCCTTACCATCTGGGTAACCAAAGGCAGCTTCCGGGACTTTTTGGAACAGTGCTTCCCTATCAGTAAAATGGGGCTATTAATAGTGCCTTTTTAAAAGAGTTGTGAGGATTAAGTAAGCACTTTAAAGTCCTTATAAGTTAAGGCACTGCAAGTTCAAAACAGTCATAATTAGACATCTTGTCTAATTACTTTTAAAGATCAACAGTTGTAAAGCTGAAAATATTTCATATTTGGAAATGCATATTCTGTTCTTTTTAGTAACTTATCGTGACCTAACATTTTTTTAACTGAATGCGTGCACATGTTCGGCTTCTGTTCTGTCCGTTCTGTTTGTTTTCCCCTCTTGAGGTGTCCACCACTCTACAAAGGACTGAGTGAAACACCACACCCAGCCCTAGACACTCATCCTTGGGCATTTGTCGCTGCATCTGGGTGCTTAAGAACAAGGAGATGTAAACAACCCTTTTCTGAGTCTGAAATCTTTCTAAGCCTCTTCTTTTTTTTTTTTTTTTTTTTTTTTTTAATCGTTTGCTTCCATTTTCTTTGCGCAGCCGAGGGATTAGGCAGGGAGCAGGTTAAATCCCTTCTGAGGAGGTCGGGTATGTATGTTAGGCTGTAGCCCACCGCCAGCCAACCAGTCTTCCCATAGGCAAGGCCAGAGCTTGGTCTTCCTCCCAAGCGCCTGTGATTTCAGTACCACCGCGCGTGCCTCCAAGTTTGGGGAAACCCCAGCAAACATTAAGATTTTCATGGTTTTGTGAAGTCCTATCCTCACGGGGTCAGGTGCACGTGTCATCCAGCGTCCAGGGAACTCTTCCCGGGTGAGCAAGGAGAAGAGTCTCCCCAACTGTGAAAGCGCCCTCCTTGATGTGAATCAAGTGCGGAATGAAAGCCCTGCGCCAGGAGCCAAGCCGAGCGCCTGCAGTCAAGGACACCACTGGACGGTGGATCGGGTTTTACACTGTACCAGCATATTGTAGAGTATCAGCGTAGAGCGGCTCAGAGAGGAACGATAGTGGCGGAAAGGAAGAAGTGGAGGAGTATGTGCTTTCCTTTAGCACTGGCATAGGGATGGGGGGTCGTCGTTGTCATCGTCGTCGTCGTCATCATTACCATCCTCAGAGCTTAATCAAGCCACGCGATGTCCGTTCTTCCCCTTTGCTTCCTGCCAGGCCAGCCAGGCGAGAGGCAGAGGCGAGTGACGTCCCGGGGGGCCGGTCTGAGCGCCCCTCTCCTCAACCGCCTACACCACGCGTTCCCTTTGCGCGCGCTCGCACCCGCGCCCCGCGGCAGGGACGCGGCTTTTCCGAGGGTCCCGCGCCGCCCAGCGCCCCCCAGTGGCGAGCGGCTGGACCTCGCCACTCCTCGCTCGCACCTCACTCGCGCCCTCCCTTCCCGCTCTTCCTCTCGGCCTGTATTTAACCCTCGGGCTCTTGGCCTCGCCGGGCGTGCTGGCATCTCCCGCTTTGCCAGTCTCGCGTCTCCGCCGTCGCGTCTCCCTCCTGCGCCCCCTGCGCCTCCCAGCAGGCGCCGGCTCTCCCCTCCCTCCTCCTCCGGCTCTCGCGGACTCACTCGCACGGGAAGGAGGCGGCTGCACGCCTGGCCGTCTAAGCGGGCACAGCTCCGGCTGAGGGAGGACTTCACGGACGCAGGTTGGGTGGGTGCAGCGGCGAGAGCCACGGCGAGGGAGATCTGGGGTAGCATGGCCGGGAGAAGCGCCTTCCCCGCCGCCGCGCTCCGGCTCTGGAGCATCCTCCCGTGCCTGCTGGTACTGCGGGCGGAGGTCGGGCAGCCGCGGGAGGAAAGCCTGTACCTGTGGATCGATGCTCACCAGGCAAGAGTGCTCATAGGTAAGGCCCCCGCGCCCACTCCGTTCCCCTGCCTGTGCCTTTACTCTCTCCAGCGCTTCTGTTCAAGGAGAGATGCATGCATTTAAGGATCTTTTAAAAACTTTAATTTGCAAGGAAGGTTGTTCCCCTCCACCTTTTAATAAGCTATTTTTCCACCTGAAGGCGTATGCCCTTCTCTCAAGAAACCTAAGCAGATCTAGTGTTCTGATCGCGCAGTTGTTAGTTTCCACAACCGTTAAGTTTTGCGGGGGACCCAGCGTTTGTTAACACCCGGTTACTCCGTGTCCACTCCCTTTCTTGAAAGCTTGTGTCTCTTAGCACCGTTCTTACCCCGTGCAGAGGAAAATTAGTTGGTGCCAAAACAGGTGCGTGGTGTGTAGGCATGACCCATACCAATTCTTTAATGCTCTTTTTGCATGCAGTTTCTGGTTTGGATTCTTTTAAGTCCACCTAGTCTGATCGTTTTGTTTTTGTTTTTGTTTTTTTTTAAACCAGGATTTGAAGAAGATATCTTGATTGTTTCAGAGGGGAAAATGGCCCCTTTTACACATGATTTCAGAAAAGCACAACAGAGAATGCCAGCCATTCCTGTCAATATCCATTCCATGAATTTTACCTGGCAAGCTGCAGGGCAGGTAAGTTCTGATACCAGAAGGGGTGGAGAAAATTACCCTTTAAAACTTCCACTGCCCTATGGCAGGTAGAAATAATACGGTGTCGCGTGTAGGCTGGTACCTTTTTACCACTTTTAAGAGTGATTTCTCATGTGATTTCCAACGCCAATAAAGAGCTAACTCGTGTTTATTGAAACATGTCCCATAAATTAAAGATTCCCAGAAGATAAGGGGAAGCATTGTGCCTAAGCTTGCTATTTTGATATGACTGTGTCTTCAGGCTGCTAGAGACCAATACCAACGTCACTTCTTCCTGTGATCAGTGGCATTTAAACTTAACATATTATCTAGAAGACTCTTTTCCCCATAGTATATACTAATCATGGTTGACATTATTTATACTTTATAGCAAATTTTAAACTCTAAGTATTTTTGACATTGTGCGTTTGAAAAAAAATTGCTGAATGTTACTCACTGGAACAATGCAAATGCGATACATTTCTGGTTCAACTTCGTAGCCTCAAAAAGTGTCATATAAGAATGTTTGTAAGATATTGCAGGCTATTGATTTTTTTAAGTAGCATTTTAAATACGTTCATATGGAAAAAGAAGACTGCAATATATTTTTATGAAGAAGCAGACATTCTCTTAGCACATTACCATCTCTTAGCACATTACCATCCTTTGTATGTTACCTTTTGTACAGTTCCAATATTACACAAATGAGCTCTAATTTTGGAAAGAAAGGGAGAATAAATGTTATAGGGATTTAATTCCTTTTGTGCAGTTGGAGAATTTACTGTAGAGGACAAAGAGTAAGTAATAAATTCTTTTATTCATCAGTCGGTAAAATATGTCCACTATGAGAGTCATTGTAATTATAATTAAAATCACATTCTCAGGTCCTTTTTTAACTCCAAATTACTTAAGTGGCCATTTTTGTGACGAATGTGATCCAGAAGACACTTAATTAAAAGTAATTGTTTTGAATTGAGAAACCACTTTGTGTCTCTCTAATTATCAGTTATATTTGGGGTGTGATCATTTTAATTGTCATTTTTCCCTCGGGTCTGTTCTCTCATTTTTCCCCCTAAAATAAACCAAATCTAGACCCATCGACACTTCCATCATTGTAAAAAAAAAAAATAGATGTTTTGGATCCATCAGGGTTCATAACAGGAAGGTCATCTATTCTCACACCCCCATTTAGCAGATAAGTTCACTGAGGTGCCTATTGTTCCAAAAGAGACTATCCCTTTTCTTCCTATAGAATTCCCTCTTCACAGATACTTTATAGACAGTAAATTATGGAATATTGTGAAATCAGTAATAATTTAATGAATGACCTTTTATTATCTCTTTTTTCTTTTCACCTGAATGTATCTGTGTTTGACCATTTGTCAGATGAGATCAACATTAATTCAGTGTTTGTTTGTTTTTTCATGTTTACTTAACTTTGAGAGAGAGAGAGAGAGAGAGTGAGGAAGGGAGGGGCAGAGATGGAGGGGAAAAGAGTATTCAAATTAGGCTCTGCGCTGAGAGCAGAGAGCCTGATGGGGGCCCCAAACTCTCAAACTGAGATCAGATCCTGACCTGAGCTGAAGTTGGACGTTTAACTGACTGAGCCACCTAAGCGCCCCTTAATTCAGTAGTTTTAAAAAGGACACTTTTTTAACCTGTACTTTCATGAATTTGTAAGCACCATTGGAAGGTCGCTTAACTTACACCCCTTCCTAGCTGAAAGCATTTGATAACTGTAAGAGAAGCAGAAGGTATCAACGGTTCTTATTTATTTATTTTTCATATGCGTTTGTCTTCTGAAGAATGGAATTTGAAGCAAAGGCTTAAATGCCATGCTATCTCCCCTGTTGGTTTATGGCTAGTGCAGGTTTGCAAAACTGGCATGTTATTGAGTACAAAATGAATCACAGATCAATCTCCAGAATATCTCTTGTAAAGGATTAGAGAAGACATCAGAACTGGCATGGAAATAAGGCTTCTAGCATCTTTTTTTCTCCTGTTTAGTTGTTAATAGCCATTGTGGCTTATCTCATTACACCGGACAATGTTAGCCCCTCAGTTACCTTGCTCTTTATGCTTTCTGCTCTCGGCAGGTACTCTGGAGTCTGTCTTATTTAGCGGGAGGCTAGGTGAGAAGCGTGTGATCTACGCAATGCCAAACAGCGGGACATTTAAAAATATTACTTAAATGTTACTTATTTTACTCAACAACGTTATGTGACTCCAGCAGCATCATTTTTGAAATGCATGGACATTTTGAAGATGAGAAAAATAATCACTTCAATAGCAATTAAGTCTTTTGAAAGGCATCTCTGGCTAAAGCCAAACCACATCAAAACATCGACATGGAAAATGAAAAGCTCACTCCATTATCTAGTTATTTCATCCAAATAATATCAAGCATTTAGGGATTTCGATCATTTGAAATAACTTTTATGTTCTACTTCAAACAGATGCAAATAAAAAAATTACAGTGAGATTCGTTTCCCCACATCAAGTTGCTCAGGTTTTTAAGAGTGTTTTAAGTATGTGGAGAATTGGGCACGCTTGTATGTGGCTGATGCCCCTTGAGCCTTTTTGTAGAGCAATTTGATTCTGAGAGCAAAAAGCGTGATACGGATCCTTTGACTGGAAATTTTCCTTCCAGAGATTCATCCAAAGGAAATGATGTCCTAAGGATATTAATAAAAATTTAGGTGCAAGACTGTTCCTCATTACACTACTTATAAAAGTCAACATGTTGGGGCGCCTGGGTGGCGCAGTCGGTTAAGCGTCCGACTTCAGCTCAGGTCACGATCTTGCGGTCCGTGAGTTGGAGCCCCGCGTCAGGCTCTGGACTGATGGCTCAGAGCCTGGAGCCTGCTTCCGATTCTGTGTCTCCTTCTCTCTCTGCCCCTCCCCCCTTCATGCTCTGTCTCTCTCTGTCTCAAAAATAAATAAACGTTAAAAAAAAAATTTTTTTTTAAATAAAAAAAAAATAAAAGTCAACATGGGTAGAATGTAGAGGCCCAGTGATAGTGGCAGGAGAATGCAAAGAAACATTAATAAGAATATTCTAGAGATCTAACCAATGCCACAGAAGAAAGATATTCATGACAGATTAAGTCAGCAGTGTATAACAGTATATTCTGATTCTATTATAAAATATGTAGGCAGACATAGGAACAAACATCTGATAAACCTCTGATTCTCCTGGATATTAACATTAGTCACATTCACGTATTTTACATTTTTGTTTTTCCACAATGAGTGTGTATTGATTTGTAATTTCAAAAAACTATTTTACATTAGATACGTACAAAAAGTTATACTTTAGAGTTTATGCGTGTATGACTTTCTACATTAGTTTACTTATATTTATTACCCAGTATCATTTTTTAAATGTTTTTTTAAACTTATTTTTGAGAAGGAGAGAGAGCACAAGCGAGGGAGGGGCATAGAGAGGGGGAGGCAGAGGATTCAAAGCAGGCTTTGCACTGACAGCAGAGAGCCCGATGTGGGGCTCAAATTCATGAACCATGAGATCATGAACTGAGCCAAAGTCAGACGCTTAACCAACTGAGCCACCCAGGCGCCCCGATACAGTATCATTTTTACACCACACATCACTCAACAAAATGATAAAACAGGTGGTTTTTGTGGCTGACTATAGCTATGGAGCCCAAAGAATTCACTAATGCTTCTCTGATTCTCACCAGTTTCTTTCAAGATCCCTAAAAATCTGCCTACGAAGGCTTTCCTATCTGAAATCAGATGGCCTGACCTCTTTCTCTCACTGAAATCCTCATTTTCCATTGAAAACCCTGTCTCTACTTTATCTCCCATTTAAAATACTCATTTACTCACATGCCCTTCTCAAGGCCTTTAGATCAGAGAAGAATTTCTATTAAAGAGGTTTAGGCTTAAAGGATTTTTAGTAATCAAGGGAAAACACTCTTTATTGCTGTATATAACTTTTAATAGTTGATATTTTTCAATGAGGCATTCCTTATTCTAATTTTTCTCCATATTTGGGACAGGTAGGGACCATGAGTGACCATTTTGGTTTTCTAAACGATGCACTAATTAAACATTTTATTTGGAAAATAACTCTTTCTGAAACTAATGGCTTTCAAATAAAACCTTAATGAGGAGTTTTGTTGGACAAATCTGAATTCCAGTATTAGGACACCACTGCTGATTTCCATATGAACCAAGTTGGCTCAAGGCCAAAATTTTTTGTTTATATAGATCTTATAAACAGATCTTTATTTATAAAGATCATATAGACTTGAACTTAACAACTGTAATATATTCTATCACCTGCACATAGATGCTAAGGTACTACGAGTCTAGTACGCAGTTAATAGGCCATCTCTTTTTATGTTGGCTTTTTTTTTTTTTTTTTTTTTGCAGTGGTGATGGATTTGTGCTGAGCCATATCTGTACTAGTTTTCCAACCTCCTTGTGACCAAATGCCTGGATTTCTGAGATGGTTGGCAAGGGTTGGGGTGAAATTGGTGTGTATGGAATAGAAATTCTCTGGGTGAAGATAACCAGCCAGTATTAACTTCCAACCCACCACGTGGATTACCAAGCAAGCCCTAACCATCTGTACCAACAGGTCCAGATCTTAAAGTAAGCTTGTTATTATGTGTAGCGGTCACAATCCTTGTGACCACCAGAAGTCAGTGACAGAGCTTCATTTCCGTCAGTTTCAAGATGTTTGAAACCAAAACTTAAAAGCATCGTGGTGGATACAGGAAAGAAAGGGGAGAATTTTGTCTGCTGTGCTGGGGAGTGGGTGGTCACATGTATGCTGTGAACGCATTGACTATTGGGTTAAACTGCTGAAATGTGCTCCTTTGTTTCATGTATCACCTTACAAAACAGAAAACACTACATATGCCGAAAATGTAGTGTATCGAGTACAATGGTTTCCCATTATGTAAAGAACATAAATGTGTTCATAATCCTTCCTCGTTTCCCTATCAATTAAAAAAACACCCTGAATTAACTCCGACTGCCCTAAATAATAACAATAATAATACAAAATCAAGTATGAAGAAAGCTAAGAACTTTGCCTGGGTGGTGGTGTCTTTGAATGACTCCACTCAGTAGCACCCAAATTCAGCTTTAAAATGAGGAAGGTACTGTTGAAAAAAAAAAAGAAAAAGAAAAGAAAACTCAAAAAGAGATCATTTGCCTGGAAACTGACTCAGATTTTTGCTAATTTTTTTTTTAAGTGGAATCATTCCACTGATGTGTTTCTGTAATATGAACCAGATAATCCAATTATGTCATGAAAATGTCCCTAAAGCTCCGGATAACTTGTTTTTGCATTACAGCGTTTGATAATGATGTCGCACTGGTCCCATTAAACTGGCTGCAGTTTGCAGTCTCAAATTTCCCATTGGACTGCTCGAGGAAAGGAGACCTGTCTCAAAATGGGTTTTTTCCTTCTTTTCTCCCCTTGACAAAAATGAAAGAAAAGCAATAGAGAGTGAGTTTTAATTCAAGCACTACCTCTCCCTCATCAGAGGAACTACCAAGTACCCTTACCCACTTCCTTCCAATTCCATAAGTTATGGTAACACTTATTATTATTATTATTTGAGTCCCTTCATGTGTACTGTCCACATTTTTTCCTAATGGAGGTATGATTGTTTTGGTAGCTGCAACCCAAGTGGCTGCATACTTTCATACTCCTGGGGTTTGCCATCATACCTTTTCAGTGGTTTTATGTCATCAAATGGAGGAAATGCCTCGTGTTTTGACCCCTGGTCCCTGGTTTCAAAGTGGGAATGTGAATATGTTTACATACTGTGGGCATGAGTTTTTTTAAGAAGGTACTCCTATCAAAAACCCAGCTTTAAACTTTCCATGTTTGGATTCTGCTAGGCTGTGGCATTTTGCATTGTGGTGGTGCGGACATGCCACCAGGGATCAAAGAGTAATTCTGCAGAGAGCCCATTTCATTTAGCAAAGCAGGCATGTGCCAGCCATCTGTTGTATCTGCTGATAGAAAACAGCAGTAAGTTACTCAAACTTTTGCCAGAAAAAAAAAAAAAAAAAAGCTTTATTGCTTAGAGGAGATGAGTTACAAGGTACCTTGTAAGCCCCATCTGGTTCTACAGCGATTTACATGGCACAAATGTAAACTCTGCTACGTCTTGCTTACATGGTGGTATAAAGGCATGTAAACAAACCCTTCGCTGCTATCCTCTGCGTTTATTCCCGACTTTAAAATGCTTGCACAAATAAAAATCTTTTAAATTGTTGTGGTGAAGCGGAAAGGAATGGTACTCAATCAAGCATTTTGTGTTGGATTAAACTCATTTAACTTAAATGTCCCTGACGTGTCGTGAGAGGAAAAGTTTGGGGATTAAGAGTTTGGTGACAGTGTTCTTCATCCTGTAGCTGGATCTCTGGAGGAGGCATTGTCAGGTTAGGATTCTTTTGCCGCAAAAAGTTGGCCAACTTGCCCTATTTGCCAACCTGGGAGTAACTTGGTTACACTGCTGTGAACCTTTAGGGGATGGGGAGGTGTTCTCCCCTGCAGCATTTCTCTGCCTCAAGCACTCAGTCGATCACCAAACACAGACAACAAACATAGAGCACACAGAGAGGAATAAACATGGTCCCTGCCCTCAGGGAGCTTATAGCCTGGGAAACATTCAGCAAACTCATCCGAATAAGGTTAGAAAGTCTATGATTGGTGGAGAGCACCGAGAAGGCCACTCTTTTCCCTGCCTGGAGGAAGAGAGGCGGGAGCTCTTCCCTGAGCTCACTGAGCAGGTGTGTCTGAATTAATTCCTGAAGGATGCGGAAAGCATCCATCAGACCTGCATGGTAGGAAAATACCTTCCAAGCGGAGAGCTCAGGGGCGTTAAGTGCACGGAGGTCTTAAAGGGGAAGGCAAGTGGTAGGTGATCATGAGTGGCCTCGTACACATCTGAGAGGTCATGGGGATGATGCCCCAGTGAAGGGGATGTCAAGGTCAAATAATGGAGATGGTTCTGGGGGAGAAGAGAAGGTAGAAACAATTCAGGGATATTTCTCTCTTCTCTCTACTATGAAAAGAATGGACTCAGCATTTTGCAGGTTTGTCCCAGGGATATATTAAGTACATGTTTGATTTATGTCTTGGGTGGACAGTGGCTTTTGTAAAATCATCATTTAGCTCTTGTTTCTTACTAAACCTTTGGAAAACTTTGTGATGGTTAGTCTCTGCTCCAGGTTAGTTTTGTTTGTTTTTCCTTGTTTTTTTGTTTTGTTTTGTTTTGTTTTGTTTTGTTTGCAGTAGGGCATAGAGCTATTAAAAAACCGCGCTTTGTTGGGCGCCTGGGTGGCTTGGTCGGTTAAGCGTCCGACTTCGGCTCAGGTCATGACCTCACGGTTTGTGGGTTTGAGCCCCACGTCAGGCTCTGTGCTGACAGCTCAGAGCCTGGAGCCTGTTTCAGATTCTGTGTCTCCCTCTCTCTCTGCTCCTCCCCTGTTCATGCTCTGTCTCTCTCTGTCTCAAAAATAAATAAACATTAAAAAAAAAAACACGCTTTGTGAGTGTGTAGAATGTTTTAAAAAATCAATTTAGTTTTCTAATGGAACTTAGAACTTTGAACTTAATGTAAAAGGAAGCTTAAATAAGGAAAAGAGTGTGTTAATTTGTGAAAGAATTGATTGAGCATCTATGCCCAACTCCCATACCTTTTTAAGTATCAAGAGAAGTACAATAAAGGTAAAGAAATTACACTTGGCAGGTAAATGCATCATTTAAACAATGATGAGAAGTGGACATTGGACATTGGACATTGAGTTATTTAAAATAAGCCTGCTTCTTCAAGTATTAGATGTTCTTTTAAAACTTACTGGCTAAGAGGCACCTGGGTGGCTCAGTCAGTGAAGCATCTGTCTCTTGATTTTGGCTCAGGTCACGATCTCATGGTCCTGAGACTGAGCCCATACTGAGTGTGGAGCCTGCTTAAGATTCTCTCTGCCCTCCCCTGTTCACGCGCACATGCGCTCTCTCTCTCTCTCTCTCCTCTCTCTCTCTCTCTCTCTCGCTCTGTTTCTCCAAAACAACAAACAAACAAACAAATGAACAAACTTATCAGTTAAAATTCTAAAATCCTAGGACAATTTCTGTTCTCTGTTTCCCTCAGATAGACTTATGGATTTTGTCTTCTTTTTGACTTTTCTAGATGAATGTGATTAAAGAATCTTGAAAATTGTCAGGCATAATTTGAAACCCATTCACCTGACCACAGTGTCACAGAGCAGCTATGTATTGTGTGGGCCTGAAACGGGGACAGATGCAGGATTGACTTCTTAGCTGGCAATATGAGAAAGGAGATGAACACAGTTCTTGCTTAGCTGCTCTTGGCCAGAACCCAGATCGTGCCCCAGGGAGGCAACACGTGACTAAGAACCAATTTTCTGCCCTTGAGAAAAATTAGAAGCTAACTGGAGAGGTGGATATATACAAATCGATCATCCAAATAATTGCTGGGAAGCGGTATTGTATCAGGACTAGGGCATTCTCAGGTTATAATGAGAGCATGGAGAAGGAACTCCAGAGCTGAGCTGAGCCTGACAGTTGAGCTAGCCAAGCAAAAATGTGGAAGAGGGGATGGTTTTTAGGAAAGGAAACAGCACTAGGCGACATATAGAGACCAGAACGACATTATCTGGGAACCAGTATGTTGGTGTGGCTGGAGTGTATGTGCAAGTAGGAAGTAGAGAGTTGGTCCTAGAGGACTTTGTCCAGCAAGTTAATGCATCTTGTGTTTACTCTACAGAGGATGTTGAGTTATTCCATGAAATACAGCAGAGGACTGTAGGATCAGAGTTACATATTTAGATATTGTGTTAGTGGGATGGAAGATAGCTTTGAAGGGAATAGACTGCAAGGAGAGAAATCAGGAATAATTAATCTATATAAGATCAGAGATGAAAAGAAGGGAAAAATGGATTGGGGAAACATTTCGGAGATAAAAATACAAAAGTCTTGGTGCTAGGAATAAAGAGCATCTCATTTCCTCCACTGTCTGCTTCATTAACTTGGCAGTAGCCCTGTTAGCCTTCCTGCCCCCTAGCTCATCCTTCCTGTCCCAGGGCCTTTGCACATGACGTTTCCACTGCTTAGAATTTACTCCCACTAGATTTCTATGTGGTTTGCTCCCTCATTTCCCCCATGTCCAATCAAATGTCACCTCCTCTAACAGGCTTTCCCTGACCCCCCTCTGTAAAACATCAACCACCACCCTCATCACTCTTGAGTCTACTTCTCTGCTATATATATTTTTATGGCCCTAAGAATAATGATTATACTTGATTATATTTTATTTTAATTGTTCAACCCTCCCATTCAATGTAAGCTCATGAGAACAAGGACTTTGTCCTGTTCACCATGTAACAACTCCAGGTCCTGAAACAGCTCTTGACACACAATAAGCAGTCAATAAACTATCTGTTGAATGAATTAATACATGATGTAGATCCCATTATTATTCTGAATTGATAGAAAAGGCAGCTAAGACAGAGAGGAGCAAAAGAAACATGGGTAGCAAGTGGCCGAGCTGGAATTCAAACCTAGGCAGTTGGGATCCAGAGCCCTTGCTCTGATAAGTGCTAAATAGAGGTATGAACACAGAATGGGAACACAGAGGAGGTAACAAGAAACTCTGGCTGAGGAAGGAGGGCCAAGTTTCGCCAGAGAAGACAGAATAATTGAACTGGGAATTGAATCTGTTTAATGAGCTGAGACAGGAGTCAGGTGTAGGGAGAAGGACTGTCACAGGTAGAGGCAAAGGATCTGGGAGAGTGCGTTCTGGAAAGAGGTAATGGTGCCTCGGACAGGGGCCGGATGTATGCAAGGGAAAATATTGGGATCCAGAGCTGGGGGGCAGGGTGTATGTGTGTTTAGATGAGGCTGGACATTTGGGAAAGGCCAGAGGCAGAAACAGTAGAACCCATGGAAAGGTCACTTAACTCAATTCTTTTATCTGTAAGAAAAGCAGTTTAGATTAACTCTAAAATGCTTGCCAGGGGCACCTGGGTGGCTCAGTCAGTTAAGCGTCTGACTTCGGCTCAGGTCATGATCTCACGGTTCGTGGGTTCGAGCCCCACATCGGGCTCTGTGCTGACAGCTCAGAGCCTGGAGCCTGCTTTGGATCCTGTGTCTCCCTCTCTCTCTGTCCCTCCCCCACTTGCACTCTGTCTCTCTTGCAAAACTAAATAAACACTAAAAAAATAAAATAAAAAAATAAAATGCCTTCCAAATTCTAAACTATTATGATTCTATCTCTTAAGAAAACATCGTCAATCATTTTAACATTAACGGTAATATCTGTATTCAAATTGCAATATCTTTATTTTTAAAAATCAAGACAGAAAGATTCTTCCTCCAAAATTGTCCTATTTGTTGTGAAATTTAAAGAGGTTCATCTCAGTATACTCCTTTATTTATCGTATGTTGATGATGATACCCAATACTTGCATAGCATATACTTGCTGGGAGCTTTGCAGATACTCTCTCATCAGATCCTCCTCACAGAAAGCCAGAGGTAGGCACTAGTATTGTCCCCAGTGTATAAATGAGGAAACTGGGGTGTGAGGAAGTCAAATTACTTACCTGAGACTACGCGGCTAAGAATACCTATGTACATGTTTATACACTTGAGAAAAGTTATTATGGATGTCTTCGCATCCAAAAAATACCAATTCAAAGAACAATTTATCAATGCTTACTATGTCCTAGGTTCTGAGAATACAAATTTTAATTGATCCAACTGCCTTCTAGGAATTCACCAGCTGGGGGTGAAGACCGTGGCGTCAACAAGGCAATAATAATTGTGGTGAGCTCTCAGGGCCAACATGTGTGGTTGGATGGGCTTTTTCATCGCATAAGGGGAACTGACCAAAGCAGCGAGTTCAACCTGACCAAGCTGAAATCCAGCTCTTCGACATTTCACCTGTCAAATCTGACAGCATGCCACAGAGCTGCCTCTGTCCAGAGGGGCACTTCTACCTAATTTGCACACAGCCTTCATATGGGCCAGGTGGCCCCCGTTACATGCCCTAAGAGAATTCCTATGGGAGCATAAAGCCAGAGGGTTTTGCCACTGGTCAGGTAAATTTACAATTACTTGTATGCTGAAGAAGATATCACAGGAAAGATAACGTCTAAACTGGGTCACGAAAAACGTTCAGTAGGCAGAGCATGACCAAGGCGGGTGGGGCTGGGATGGATGTTCTGGGTATGTTGAATGATGCATAGGAAGGTACGCAGGATTGAGAATCACTGGTGTGGTTGGAGTTTGAGACCATGATGACTTCTGTATGGCAGAGTTGACTTGTATTACAGAAAATAGGGAGCATGATAACAGAGACGGTAACATCGTGCCTGTGTGCAAGATAACTTTGGTGGCAGAGGGAGGGTAGATAATGGGGTGCCAGATGGAGAGCGGATACTGGGGTGCCTGGCTGAGGACAAGGAAACAATTAGGACGTTTTAAAAGACATTACAAGGTGACACGAGTATGAAGTAAGGCAGGGGGTAGGGAGAGAGAGGAAGAAGCAGATCCCAGAGATATCTCTCAGGATAATTGACATGTAGGTGCTATGGTAACAGGGGACTGGAGGATGACTCTAAGCTGGCTGGACAGAGGGTCGGATGGTTGTGTCTTAACTGAGAAATTAATTGCAGGAGTAAGCGCAGAACGGTTTGAGGTACAAACCGTTTGGAACTTCCCGAACACGAATTTTCTGCTGAACATTCAGACGGCAGAGTCTGGTATGAATTTGAAAACTGGAGTCTAGGGCAAAGATATGAGATGTAGAATCGAAAGACTGATTTTGGAGATTGAGAGTTTTTCTTCTCTACCTAGCTCTCTTCCTTCCTGGTTTTGACCTCAACTCAACAGATATTTGGGGTCCTACAAAATGCCAAAGCTTGTGCCGAATGCTAAAAACACAAATATAAATTGTATATGAAGCTTGCCCTCAGTCTAGTATGACAACAGATATGAACAAAACAACAACAATGCAATAGTAAATGTATTGTAATTGCAAAATGAACAAAGTGCTGTGAAAATGCTGAGGAGGGAGCATAACTCTTTTGGGAGAGGGGTGAATTAATCTACACAGAGTTCCTGGTGCTCTTCAGGGCATAGCCTGAAGCCTGTGAAACTAACATATGCACACTTGGAACAACTCTGCTTAACTTCATGGCTTTTATGTACTTGAGACAGTATGGCCTAATATATTCTGCTTTCTACTTGCTATTGTTGTTGTTGTTGTTGTTTTGGAAAAGAATACAACAAATGTCACTATACCACTAGGTGACAGAGAAAATCATCTCTCCAGAATCAAGCGTCTAGAAATACTCTTGGGGAAAACAGTCTGTGGGAGCTGGAGATATGCCTGAATAAACCTATACTATAGAGCTTGTTAGGATGCCTGGTTTACAAGGGCTATTTCAGTATTAGTCATGGATGCACCACTGGGTGGGCGGGGGGGGGGGGGGAGGGAGAGAAGCGGTGGGATTCACATCTGAAGTCAAGTCCACATAGATTTATCTCCTATTTAAGGCAATACCCTGATGGAACCCTAATAAACTTGTAAAATCACTCTGATGTTTGCCTTTTGAGTACTTCTAGTGAAGCCGTTTGACTCCTGTCATTTGTTAATTCGATCAATATTCCTGTTTCCAGTTGGAACTTGGTAACACGTTGAAATTGTATTTATATCGCTGTCACTTACAGCAGTAGCCAGCAGGTGACAATGTAAAAGTTACTTCTTTGTGGAATTTTCCATCTCAGCATTTTTTAAGTCTGTGGGGGTGCTCTCTAACAGAGCCCAATTTGTGGGGTACTGTGATCTTACATAACTCATTTCAATGGGCCATTAATATATTCAGTAAGTTAGAAAATAAACTATCTCAAATTCCGTGTCACTGAAAACATCAAGACTCATCATAAATTTGAAAACTCATCCTAAATAAGTACAAATGTGAATGATTTCATTGTACCCTGATTTTCTGTTTCTTCCTTTTAAACAATTGCTCAATCTCAAGCAGGAGTCAAGTTTTAAGTTATCTCTCCATATTCATCCAGTGTTTTGTTTTGTTTTTGTTTTGCCTTCTCTGGCTGTAACTTTAGGTGTCAACAGAATAGCAGAGTTGGAAGATATCCCAGAGTTCATTCACCCTATCAAGCCTAACCATTATCTGAAGCATCCATGAGTTGTGGTTTCTTAATTTCTAGTTGAACGTGTGCAGTGGCAGGGAACTTATTAAGGCAGATGTTACTGAATTATTTTAATTGTGTTAATCATAGAAAGGTTTCTTCACAATGGGCTACAACCTGCCTTCCCACTGTAACTTGAATCTCCCAAGACTCTACCAGTCTATGGACTTACACTGGGCATTTATACCCTGAAGTTTGTTGCCTTATCCTCTCCACTGCTAATGGAGGGTCTCTGGTTCATTTACTCCTACTTCTTTCCTGGCAAAGACCAGCTAGTTCTGTGAATTCTTAGAAGGACTCGACACATGCCATCCTGGAGGGAGATGTCCTGACCTCTGCTGCTACATTATGGTCCTGGTGAGACCTGCTTGTCAGGTCTAGATGCAGCCTCATTAATTTCCTGCAGCCCATGTCCCCAAACATCCCCAATTTCTCCAGCTCCTTCACATAAGCAGTTTTGCATCTTTTCAACCTTGATTCCTAAATACTTAGCAAAAGTATAAAATTATCACAGATGGAATATACTGGTATTTTACTCTTTATAGTCCCATGAGAACATAATTCATTGCTAGAATTGGAGATTACTTCTAGAATTGTGAAATCATTTTTGGTTTACAAAACTTGTATGATAAACTAAAGACGGAGAAGAAAAGGGAGGGGAAGAAAAATGGAAAATAGCTAACACTTACTAAGGTATTCTGTGTGCCAGTCACTGTGCTAATAATCACTTCTCATTACTATCTAGTTTAATTCAACAACCCTGTGAGATTAGCGTTACTAATATTCCCATTCTACAAAAATGGCGACCGGGTCACGAAAAGTTATGCAAATTGCCTAAGTTCACATATCTAGTAGGTAGTGGAGCCAGGATTTAAACTCAGGTAATCTGACTCCAGAATCCACGATGAAATGGCGTCTTGAACTCTTTTAAAACAGAGATTTTCCTGAATCTACGTCTTTATCCTTTAGACATTTTATTGCATGCACACCATGGGCTGTGAAGCATGAGTTAGACACCACCCTGACCAATAAGAGCTGACACTGTTACAGGTGCTAAAATAGCATGGCTTTCAAATATTTGGTAAATATTTGATCGACTCACTTGAAATTGTCATCTTTAGTAGGTCAGAATGGTTGAATTTCATGTGATTTCACTTAAGAAGAAGAACTGACACTTACTGAATATTTACCTCGTGCCAGAAGCTCTTCTAAGTAATTTATAGGTATTATCTCATGTAATTCTTGGACCAATTCTGTGAAGTGAAGATACTATTTTTATCTCCATGAAACGTATGAGAAGCCGGAGGCGCAGAGAAATTAAGTAACTTGCCCAAGATCATACCTTAGTCATCTGCAGGGCCAGGGCCTGAACCCTGGCAGTCAGATGCCAAAGTAGGTATAAATATGTCTATATTATGTCACCTCTGTGTTATCTAACAGTAGGCCAATCTGCCCATCCAAATCAATTTTTAAAGAAGCAGCTTTATTTAGAGAGTCGTGCCTTATGAGGCCACTATCAAATCAACTAAGTCAAGATCTAGTTCAGAAGCTAAATGGAACAAATACAAAATCCATTCAGACTGGCTGAATGTCTTTGGTTCCCAAAGTTTGATCAGTAAATGTATCTGATATCCTGGATATCTGCAGGCTTGAATTTGGAGAGTTATCGTTGCATGTCCTGTGTTGTCTGGGGTTTGAGGCAACATTTACTCATAAGCTGAATTAGTACAGCTCTCTTGAATTAAGGTAAGAGATTTCTATCATTCTGCTAATAGCAGTGACACCTTTCTATATCACACTTAATAGTTTAAAACATGCTTTCGTTTATATTGTTTCATTGAGTTCACTCAGTCCTCCTAATGACTGAAAAACCATGCATTGCTAAAACTGTAGATAATTAAATATGAGGAATAACTGTGATAATTTGCAGTGGATGGCCTTTGGCCAAACGTAAAATAATTCAAACCTGATCTCTAATAGCTGTACATACTTCTATAATGCACAAAAGTTTTGCATCTGTGATTTTATAGAAAGGCTTTTGCCTTTCGATAAAAATAAATAAGGGCCCATTCAATAAATTCTATTTAAATTATAAGGAAACATTTTCAGTGGAAAATAAAAGTAGATTACCATTCCATTGCCATGGTGAGGATAGAAATAATCACCCTTCATCTGGGTGTTTCATACTTGGTATTTCAGATATCTGTTGCCATCAATTCCTTGAGAAACTCTGCATAGCCAAGACTTTTCTAGAATGGTATTTACATGATTGTAGAAAGCTGTCCCCTTAATATAAAACACTTGAAGTTAAGAGAGATGACTGAATCTGCCCTTTTGAGGGGGACATGGGGCCAGTACTAGGCTGAGTGGGACAAGTGAGGCACTCGGGGTGATTGTGTGAACCTAGGAGTAAGTGCCTCCATACATTTACAGTCTGGGTGCCCCGATCACCTCCCCCTGGTCCAGGCGCTGACCATACTGGAGAATACGACGTGTGGTCGTTAATTTTACGTGTCAACTTGACTGGGCCACACGGTGCCCAGACATGTGGTCCAACATTATTCTGGACACATCTTTGACGGTCTTCTGGATGACATTACCATTGAACTGGGAGACTGGGACATATGACCCTCCCCAGTGTGGATGGGCCTCATTCAATCATGTGAAGGCCTGAATAGAACAAAAAGGCTGACCCTCCCACGAGGAAGAGAGAACTCCTCCTGCCTGACTGCCTTCAGACTGAAACACTGGCTCTTCTTGGGTCTTGAGCCTCCCTGCTTTCAGACTGGAACTGATACCACTGGCTTCCCTCAGTCTTTAGCTGGCCAACTGCAGATGTCAGACTCCCCAGCCTCCATAATCACATGAACCAATTCCTTATTAACTATTTATCTATCTGTCATCTATCCTACTGATTCCTTCTAGAGAGCTCTAACACACTGTTTTCTGTCTTAGCTGCCCAACAAGAGGAGAAGTTAACTATCAAAGAGAAGCAAACAGCAGCATGGGCCAAATCTTGATCAACTTAAATGCTTGGGGCCTTGGTTTCTTCAAGTGCTAAAAGGAAATCATTAATTTACTTTTTACCCTGGCAGCAAAATGCAGTTGCATAATGTGTACAAAGTACTTGACACATAGTCGACACTAAAAAAGTAGGGTCTTTTCTTCCCTTTATATTAATGAGCTGTTAGTGCTAAATGGAAGCCGTGAGGCCAAAGAAAGGTAGTCTGCCAGATCCCAGGCTAGGGAGTGTGCTGGCGGGGTGCCCAAACTCCACCATAAGTGATGGCGTCCCAGTCTCTGAACTCACCGTGTCCCACTGAGCTGGCCTCGGGAGATCTGGCTTCTGGCTCGGCTCCCACACCATCTATCTGGGGCTTCAGACAAGTATTTCATTTTCTTTCCCATCTGTAAAATAAGGGGTTCCTTTCAGTTCTAAAATGTCTGTGATTTGTTACTAGCCATTATCACTTCCGCATTGTTCTTGGTTCTGCGTTTGAATTCAAATCACAGAGAGAAAAACAACTTGGACAATACCATTAATTGTAGCAAAAAGGAAAAAAATGTGAGCAGAACTAACTTTCAAAATACTGTTTGCTGAATCACACCAATAAAATCCAGCAAAATCTATTTTAGGCGACGTTTACCTGGTTTTCCAATAGTAGCTTGGTTTCAGTTCATTCAGTTTGACTAATAAACTCACGTTAGGAGTTCAACTCTGAGGCAGGTAGGCCAGACAGCTATGTGACTCATAGTAACCTTTAAGACCTTTTGACAAATGATTATTACTAGTAATATTTACTCTGTAAGACCTTCTTCAAATAATAGTTCCTTTCTAGACATTCGTAACACTTATTCCTTGCTGGGCTCTTTACAAAGGACTGAGGAATCAAGTCTGAGACTTTGTCTCTCTGTTACAAATTGAGGTTTTTACACTTCGAGCTGTCCCTGTAGTAATTATAACTTGCAGCACTCATTCCTCAGTTACATAAACTAGACTTCATTAGGGTTTTCAGTACTTAATTTCCTGGGTATAACCCTGGGTATAACCATGAATCGTTACAGAGTTTTATTTTAAGTTCATTACTTTTTTCCATCATAAATGAGTACACCCTCTAAAAGTCTTTGGAAAATACAGAAAAAGAGAAGGAAGAATGGGAGAAGGGAAGTCATGTATAGTTAACTCACGTAAGAAAACGCTAAAATATTGGTGTTTTTCCACCTAGCGTTTTTCCGTTCAAGCAACAACTTGTCCCCTTTTTTTGTTGTTGTCTGCTTGGGAACAGTGGGGAAGTTTCCCATGTTATTACATATTCTGTAAACATGGTTTTTTAACAACCACACTATATTCTGTGGATTATTTAAACGTTCTCCTATTTGTGTTGTCTCTAGATAATTTTTCACTATTACAAATAACACTGTGAACAGCAACCCAAGGCATAAAAGTTTTTCCATAGGAGGATTACTTCCTTAGGGCTGAGTTCCACAAGTGGAATTTCTGAGTCAAAGCACTTGATAGTTGTGCAGGCTCTTGGCACATATGTTAATGCTGAATGGCTTGTAATGGGGACTCCATACTTTCAACAGAATTATGCAAGGATATCCTTTTTAGTATTCTCTCTTTAGTATTTTTAGTATTTAATATTAGAGGCTTAATTCTAAACCTCGAAATGAGGCTTTCTAAATGGTCCTGGTGGCTGTTGATTTGTGCCTGCATTTTTAAGTTCTGACGAGTTTATCTCAGTAGGAGTTTCATACTGTAGGGGGCAGTGGGGGATCAGTAAGTGGCTGTCCTTTTCCAGAGAGGGATGTTAAGGTCGGCCAAGGGAAAGAGCTCTGCATAGGGATGATTAATTGCGAACACAGAACTCTTCAGATATATATTAATTATAAATTACGGATACAAATACAAAACCAGTGGGTGAATTGCAAAGAATAAAATAGGTCATTCCTTTTTAAACAGCAAAGAAACACATTTTCTATTAATTTGAAGTGAGTATGAATAAATATATGAGTTTTTCTGCACGTTTCAGGTACATAGATATGTGTACCCAGAAATATTTTGAAATAATAGTGATTGGAACACTTATTTCTGCATATATACCCTTTAAATAAGTTTTTTTATATATTAAGTAATTTATTATTATGCTCCCAACACTCAGTGGTATAATTTTCTCAGTTTTAAAAGGCACAAAGTTCGAGAAGGATTAGCAAGTAGATCAACTTCCAAGCCTAAAGAGTTATTGTCATCAGCGGCTAGAGCATAGCACTTTCTAAGAGGAAGAATGGCATATTTACTACATTTATCAAAATAAGGGAGCTCTGAGCAAATAAATACGCTTTTATACGTGTTCCATAAAAGGGAAGACAAATTAATTTGCTGGTCAGAGCTCCCGGAGCTGGATATTCAAGCAGGAAGAGAAAGAGTTGGTTTAAAGGACCCTTTGGAGAAAAGTACTCAGGCAGCTGGATTCACTTGAACCAGAAGTCTTGATATCAGAGGAAATATTCTGCATTTTAGCCTTTGAAGTGTCTGTTAACTTGTCCTGAATTTGCTGTCTATGGAATAAAATGGTTCAGGCAAGAAAAAAAAAAAAGCCTGGTAGGTAGACACAAATTACTGTTTATAAACTGCTGGCTTCTCTGCTGCAGAGAATCTCCTGTAGCCACTTCAAGGACAGGAGCCCTCACCTGCTTCTTTGAGCAAAATCTCCTGCAGCGAACAGGTGGCAAACAGAAGGGAAATGGACAGGTCTGACGGAGGGATTCTCAGCCACCCTGTTGGCTCACCCTAAGCAATCTCATCAATTGGTTATCAACATGTATCTCTGTAGTTTAGAAAATATCAGAAATTGGTAAAGGCAACAGTGCACATCCAGGATATCTGTGCAGCAAATTTCCAGGTTTGCACGTTTCTGAGATTGCTCATGAGGTCTTAGATCGTAAGAGCACAGAACTAATACACTGACACTTTAAGAACTAGCTCTTTATCGAGCCCAGTTCTCTACCCGGTTTTCTATGCAGAAAGAATTCTGTTCTTCCCAAATGCTCAGGAGGGTGTTGATGTTAAAGGCTGGAAGGATTTGTCAAGGGCTGCCTCCACTCAGAATCACAAACTCTTAGAAGGGAAGGGAATCTTAAAGGTTCTTTCCACCACCTGCATTTTCAGATTAGAAAACCACGGACCAGGGGTGATGCCAGACATTGTGAGAATCACAGAGTTAGCAACAAAGCTGGCAAAAGAACGTATCTTCTGACAGAGCTTCCCACTTTGTTTCCGTCTGAAACTTAAGGCTATGAGAGGGTTAATAACACCATATCACAATTCAACAGTCCCATAAAATGTGGAAGGAAAGAATTGCCTATAATTTTCTCCCAGAATGAAGAATAAGGAAGTTTGTTGATCTGTTTTTAGGTTACACAGTCTAGCAAACACACAAACACATGTGCGCACGAGCACGTGCGCATGCACACACACACACACACACACACACACACACACACACACTGATGTGAAATTTTGAGGCAAAGCCAATGCGTTGGTCACTGCTCTGAATAACAGGATGAGGCAATAGCTGGACAGGGCACTGGTCGGTTCTGGCCATCATACATTTCACCCAGCACCAGTGGCCAAGACGTGGTAGGTATTTAGCAATGGTAGTGCCCCAAATCTCAGGCTGCTATCAGTATTGGGGTTTTTTTCTCTTTCATTTTAACATCCGTGTAATGGAGACAGTGGTAGGGAAGTATTATGGAAAGCACACTGAGCCAGTCTTGGTGGATGGGCCTTGGAAATATAATTTAACCTCCCTGGCCCTCAGTTTCCCCAAATGATCTCCTAGACTTTTTCCAGCTCTAAAGTGTCATGTCTCGCCATCAGAGGGGCTTTGTGAAGACTGACCTGTTTACAAAGCTCTCTGAGATCCCTTATTGTGGAAATTCCAACAGTATCAAAAGAAATACCGATACAAAATTTTCAATGACATTTGAAAAGTGTTTAATAGTCAGATGATATATATCTTTAAAAATAGTGTTGTTTTTAGGTGATTTTGAAAAGTTGGCCGGACCCTGTGCTAGCCTGTTTCTAAAAGCCTGGGTTCATAGGTTGGCTTTGTCTTCTATCCACTGCCTATGGAGGAAGAACAACATGACGTTAGCACAAAGGGTGGTGACCCTTTTGCTCTGATGTCCTCCTTTCAGTTCATTTTAGAACACTGGCTCTTTCTTTGAGGTGAATTCTTTCCCCTAGAATCCACCAATCCTAGAATTACAACCTCTCTCCCTTTCCTTCCTTCTTCCGTTTGATAAACACGATGTTTCTCCATGGTACTAGAACTGCTATTACTTCAATTTCCCCTAATAATATCACCCCAAGAAATATGGTACAACCAAAGAAAAGCACTGAAGATGGAAATATATAGGAGAAAATGTCAAGGTGATTCTAAAAACAGGCTGATGGAAAGAGTACTGCAGAAATATTTACTCTCTGGGAGGAAGATAATGTAGAAATAAGTACTAAGGAAAGATTTGATTTTCTGGAACAAAGAAATTTTGGAAGGATCAGGAAGAGTAGTATAGAGTAGCATAAACAAAGGATAAAACTTGGGAGTGGAAAAATTAGAAAAAGAAGTAGACAATGTACAGCCCAGGAGCAGGAGGACCGGAGAGTGAATGCTGACAGGGAAGCCGCTTGTGAATGCAAAAGTCTTTTAAGGTCAATAGTCGATCAGCAGAGCAGAAAGGGGTCTCAGCCTCTCTCAGCATATAGGCCAGATCTTTAACTACCTTCTGTAGGAACTCTGCCATCATCTTTGGCTATCCAGAGTTTCATCATTTTGATGGCCCACATTTTGTCTCCATCCAGAATCTTCCTTGCTACAATGAAATCTAGTTGCTTTTTGTTATACTTTTCAGGACTTGAGAACAACAGCCAAAAATTCATTTGCATCAAAGTAGGACTCCCTTTCCAGAATGATATGTAAACAACAAACAAGAAGAACTAGAGACAACAATGAACTTGAAAAAGTAGTCAGTCTGAATACTTAATTTTCAAAAACACTCCTTCATAAGACTTCCTAAATGGTTTCAGTAGATTTTTGGTATGTTTTTCTAAATCCTTCTGATTCGTTCGTATCATTTAAAATAGATATTCATATTTTTTAAATTCTCGATTCTTTTTTTTTATTTTTATTTGTAAATTTCATTTTATTATTATTTTCTTGAGAGAGAGAGATAGAGCACATGCAAGTGAATGATGGGCAGAGGGAGAGGAAGGGAGAGAATCCCAAACAGGCGCCGTAAGCAGCATGGAGCCCAACACAGGTCTCAAGCTCCTGACTCTGAGTTCATGACCTGAGCTGAAATCAAGACTTGAACGTTTAACCAATTGAGCCACCCAGATGTCCCCCCAATTCTTGTTTTTTAATTGAATTAATTTTTAATTAACCTACAATGTTATTTTAATTTTAAGTGTACAACATAGTGATTTGACAATTAAGTGTAGTCACCATCTGTCACCATACAACGTTATTACGATTTTATTGGCTGTATGTATTCCCTATGCTGTACGTTTCATCTTCGTGACTTATTTTATAACTGGAAGTTTGGACTACTTAATCTTCATCTTTTTCACCTGTTGAACCACCCCTCTCCCCTCTGGCAACCACCAGTTTGTTCTCTAAATAGATACTAGTATCCTATCTAATGCATGACATGAAGGAAGAATTTTACACACAGTAAATTTCATAATCAAGTTGACTTTTTCCATATAGCAGAAGATTGCTAACTCATATTCAGTTTGTAACAAACTATGATTTTCCAGATCTGATTTCTCTAGTTTCAGCTGCTCCCTTATACCTCAATGGTTAGCTTTTTGTCCCTGCAAATTTTATTCTAGTTTTAGTGTTGAAATGTTTTAATTGATTAAGAACATTTAGGTGCTTCTGTCTTCCAGAGTATTAAAACCCACTTAATTTAAGAAAGGCCACAGCTTTTGTAAGCACCTTCACACTTTTTTTTTTTTTACAAAAGCCACTCATAGGAAATCTTGATAGATTGGTTTCCAAGACCAGTCTGAATGTAATACCACACAAACTCTTAAACTGATTGTTTAGCCATCCTATAGAAGAGTGAAGGCTGGACTTCCCAATTGTGGGAAGCAATCAATAGTGATTTTGACATAAAGGTAGACTCTCTATTGCTTCCTGCCCTTTCTTTTGAGGAAGGACGTCAATTGAGGAAGCACTATTTGTTTCTTGTGACCCTATGTTGATATCTAGGTTATTCTTCAAGGTGTGAGAGTTATAAAAACAGATACTGATGTTAACAGGTCTATAATTTCCAAAGCCATCCCTTTTTTCTTTTTTGCAAAGAAAAAAAATACAGGAGACTCATTTCTCAGTACCTTTTAGTTTCCACACATTCATACAAGTCACGAGTTAGATCTTATTGGCCCTGCTGATTTGTGTACATCTGGTTTTCCCATTGGCCTATTTCCTTTCCTCTTTATGTAGCCTGTGGCCTTCTGTCACAACTGGACAGAAACTGGACCAAAACCAGCTCACTGATACCTCCTTAAAAACAATCAAACAGAAGATGTTAAAAGCTTGATCCTTTTCCCCTTCAGTGTACTGATCTTCTTTGATCATCTGTGTGTGTGTGTGTGTGTGTGTGTGTGTGTGTGTGTGTGTAGGGCTTTGAAATTATTTTTATTAAATGAAGTTGGACAATTAAAATAGATTGGTAAATAGTTACAGTCTCTGCATTTAGGAATTATATATAATCAAATAGAGGAGATACGGAATCAAATATCACGTGTTTTAATGTAGATGGTACAATGAAGGCATTGTGAGTCAGTAATTCAAATTTTAATTGGAAAGCTAGTAACATATTTACAAGTGCAGAAGTTTTATAAAGTGACAGTAGAGTCACAAAGATTACTTTAATGGTGCTATTTTGAACTAAGGAATCTAACGGTTTATAAATTTGCTGGAAATTAGCTTGGCAACTTTTTTCTATTGAACTATAGTTGACACACTGTGTTACATTATTTTCAGGTGTACAACATAGTGATTCGACAAGTGTGTGTGTTTTGCCATGTTCACCACAAGTGTAGCTACCAGCTGTCACCATAAAATGCCATTACAATACCATTGATTATATTCCACATGCTGTATGTTTTATTCCTGTAACGTATCCACTCTATAACTGGAAGCCTGGATCTCCCATTCCCCTCCCCTTGGCAATTTTCAGATATGCTCCCAAAAAAAATGCTACTTCATGGTAACAAGCAACAGAACTAAGGTGACACTGTCGGGGGTAGTAATAGTTGTGAAGAGAGGGTGAAGATACAAAAATAACTCCTTTGATGTGTCCCCCAACTTTATTTATTGGTTTTGGCTTTATAGTCTCATCTCTCCTTAAAGATCTGATGTTTAGTCTAAAAGGATGGGACTCCTCTTTCCTTGCATGTCTTTCATTCTGTCATTAAATGTTCCTTCAATTCAGACTTCTTCTTTGTCCCCTTCAATCCATCAGAGAACTCTGTTGGTTTGTTTTGGTTTTTGTTTTTAACTACTGTGACCATGGGTTAGATACTTTTCTTCCCAAGTCTTTTTTTGCATGCATACTGCCCTTCCTCCCAAAGTGAAGCCAATTAAACTACCCTAAACACTTACATTTTAAAATTAGTAATAGTATAATTTAGCTTAACGAGAGAGAGGAGTAAATACCAATCTTAGCTAATGTAGATAATGGGATAACGGCTTCCTAGCCTTTACTAAGTGAATATATTTTCTACTTATGTTTTTAATCATTTGCTGGAGGTCTTTTTCCCCCTGAACTATTTTTTAAAGCATACAAGCTACACAATTAAGTAAAAACTTAACTGGCTTTGATTAAATTGCTTTGCACAAGTGAGTGTCTATTGGATTGGGGAGAAATATTTATTTATCCTTTTAAGCTTTCCAAAAATCCTGCCTGTTAATGTACTCACACTCAAGTTCAGGGGCCCGAAGAGTTCAAGGCTGACAGTAGCTGTGAAAAGTTTCATAGCCTTTTAGAAAGTTCAACAGCTATGTTTGGGGAAGAAATATATGTATTATGCAAGACTGCTAGCTAATGCAGAGATTGTTACATATGGAATTCATAAAGGTCCAATTACAGGACCATCACTGTTTGCCATGGTTTTAACTTATGTAAGTTATTGATTATACTTTCATGAGATCATAATCAAAAGGTTATTCTTTGGTAATGGTGTGTTAGAAGAGCTTTATCCTGAACTTCAAAGCCATCCTCTGAGGCCCAAGAACAAAGGCTGAGAAGTTTGAACCAGGGCCAGAATCAGTCTGTATGAGTTAACGATGTTCCAGACCATCCGGGAGCCGAATCAACCCATCCACGTGCATGAACTTTCTCTCATCACATCAAATCAACAGTCATCACTAAAAGATGACAGTTGATTCAGCTTTAATGTGCTTTTTTTTTTCTTTAATGACTCAGCTTGACTAACTATGGTGTCTGCTCACATCCGCCTCATTACCCATTTATTTTAACTGTAAAGTACTGTCGTTCACTATGTGCTCTCTGGAGAGTCATGGTCATTAACTAGGTTTACATCTAGGAAGGGAAATTGAAAGTCCTAAGGAATTCACAGCAAATAATTCTTAGAAATGAGAAAGCTAATGCATAACATATAAAAATTAAAAAGAAATAGAGGAGGGCTCACATTTGTGCTAATATTCCGGCATATGTTCAGTGGGCAAAATAGAAAGACAGTGAGGTTACCAATGGAAATATGCTGCCTCCTCTTTGGTTCCTACCTAAGATCCTTATGTAAGGACCCGAGGCTTAAAACTATTACACCAAATAAGCAAAATGCCACCGTGTGTGATCACATTGTGCAGTCTTTACTGATTCTCACAGCAGCCCCTGTAAACCTACTGTATAGGTGACTTTCTCCCTGGGCCTTTGGATGACTCCTCAGGCAGATCCTGGACTTTCTCTACTTAGCCAACGATAATAAAATGCCTTCTGATTACTTTAGTGCGAAGATTATTCTTATTTCAGTAATTAAAATATCCACTGCTCTGTAAAAATTCCAGACTGCGTTCAGAGTTAAACCCCCTCCCCTCCCTTAGCTGCAGCCTGGAAGGCACCATGATTGACTCTTCTCCAACTCCTCTAGGGCTGAAAGGCTGGGGGGCAGGTGGGGGGCCTGGGAAACAGAGACAAGAGATAAGAGACAGGGCTTTGGTGTCGCGTACAGTTCCCTGTGGCCCCAGAGGATGTTTAGAGCTGATCTTGTTACTGTGGGCACTTTCTGGGGTTCCTCCACTGGGAACATTGGATTCCTTTGCCTGTGATGGAGGGCTGCTTCCCGTCCTGCTGGATGCTGAAAAACACACTGCCCTGCCCGCTCTGGTCCTGCCACACTGGCCTCCTTCTCTTTTCTGAGTGTGCCAGGTACCTTCCCACCTGAGGGGCTTGGTACCATGATTCTTTCTGCTGGTGTGCACTTCCTTCAGATGTGCTCAATGTGTTCGGTTATTTACAAGTTTTGCAACACTCATATTTACTCACTTGTATTGATATAAAAAGTTCTCTGACAAAGACAGCAACGGAGAGTATGTGGTTTTAAAAGTACTGTTTTAAATCAGTGGTACATATTACCTGTATTGTGTAGCACAGCGTTAGGCAAGGTGAGGGTTGCAGAAGAGGTCTCAGTCTCTCTCTTTGAGAAACTCTAATAATAATACTCTTGATCTGAACTTACTAAAGGAAATAAGAGTATTTACTCCTGTTTAAATTAAACTCAATGTTTTATCTCATACAACCAACTTCTTGTATTAATACCTGAGTAGAAAGAAATCATGTAATCAGTAAAATTATGGTTAAATTATACTGTGCTTATATTTCCAAAACACATTTGATTTTCCTAGATCTTGCCTTTTACCCTACAGATCAATCTCAGCCAACAGCTCTGACCCTGGCAAAGATTTTAAAGTAAATTAATTCTAATTAATTAATAACAAAAATGTTACCAAAATTGAAACATGAACAGAAGAATGTCATTATGTTAGCTGAACTTTCTTCTTTCTTTCTTTGACACATCCAATTTATTTATCCAATGTCTCCATTTATTGAGCCCTTTCAATGCTACAGGCTCTGCTCCAGGTACTGAAAATACAGCAGTGAACACAAGAGAGTGATGGCCCTTGTAAAGCTTAGGAGGAGATACGTAATTTGTTAAATGTTTAAATGGACATATATCAAGTGATGATAAGTCCTAGTAAAAAACATAAAGCGGAGAATAAGAATATGCATGGTGGGGGCTGCTGTGTCAGAGAGGATGGTCAGGCAAGGCTGCTTGGATGAGATGACATTTTACTAGAAAGGAATAAAATTTAAAAGGGGGTAAGCTATGTGGCTATCTGGGGGAAAAGCGCCCCAGCAGAAGGCATAGTTAGTGCCAGGTCCCTCCGACGGGAGTGTACCTGGCACATTAAGAAGCAGCAAGGAAACCAGCATGGCAGCACCAGAGTGAGCGGGGAGCTACAGCTAATGAGCATGCAGCCCGGGGGGAAGCATCACTGTATCACTTGCGATGTGTTATTGTCTATGAATTAAAGCTTATTCATTCAACACAAATGCCAGTATTTGCTGTTTTTCTTTATTAAAAGGCTTTTTATTGAGGCACCTGGGTAGCTCAGTCTGTTAAGCAACCCGACTCATGATTTCGGCTCAGGTCATGATCTCACAGTTCATAAGTTTGAGCCCCACGTCGGGCTCTGCACTGACAGCCTGGAGTCTGGTTGGCATTCTCTCCCTCTCTCCCTCTGCCTCTCTCCCCTCATGCTCTCGCTCTCTCTCTCTCAAAATAAATAAACTTTAAAAAAAGCATTTTATTATGGAGAATTTCGTGCATATACAAATATTGAGAGAATAGAAAAATGAGCAGCCATTTATCCATCACCCAGATTCAAGAATCATTAATTCATGGCCATCCATGTTTTATCTATACTCCCTACCCATGCCCCCCTCCCACAGTATATTTTGAAATAATCTCAGGTGTCATGTAATTTTATCTATTAATATTTTAGTATGTATCTATAAAAGATAAAAAAAAGTTTTTTTTAAAAACCCCCAAACCATTAAAAAATAATTTTTAACATCATCAAATATCTGGTTAGTGTTTAAATTTCCAACTATTGCCCATACATTTTTAAAGGCTCATTTATTTGAATGAGAATCCAAGAAAGGTGCACACCCTGTGCCCACTAATCTTTAGGTTTCCCCTCCATCTCTCTCTCTTTCCTTATTCCTTCAAATTTTTGTTGAGGACCCTGGGTGTTTGGCCCATAGTGTCCCATAGCCTGGATTTCATTGATTATATCTTTGTGGTGTAGTTTTACTTATTCTTCTATCCTAAAAATTCCCTGTAGGATCATAGTCAGTAAGACATTTCTCATTTGTTTTAAAGCTAAAGAAATACGGCAATTCCAATTTTACCTATTTATGCTAACCTCACCTGTAAGCCCACAGCTGCACTAAACAGAAGAGGAAAATATTTTTTAGACTATTTTCACAGCCCCTTGTTCCTTATGAACTCTACTCCTAGGCCCACAGCACATAGCTGATTCCTTCAGGACCCATGGGAACCCCTTGATCACATTCCTCTAGCCCCAAACACTCAGAAATCCTCAGAATGTTCCTTTCTATCTGTGGATTCTTCCACTGTCTAGAAACTCCCACTAGCATGCCCCAGCAATAAGAGAATTGTGTATTGATCCTGTTTATAATGACTACCATTTGTTGAAAGCTTCCCATGTGTCAACATTGGTTACCTACTTTAGCCATTACTTACTTGCATCCTTGCAAAAACACCATAGAGTAGGTGCTGGCCCCACTTCGGTTCCTCAAGCTTGCCAAAGTCCTGCCAGAGCTTACGCACCTGATCTTACCTCTGCCAAAAATGTTGCCCCCTGTCACCTATTTAATGTCTGCCCCATAAGCAGATATCAGTTCTGCCATTCTTTCTCAGGCAAGCCTTTCTTGACAACTAGGCAAGCTAAGCCTAATTACATATTCCCAAAATGCTACATGCTTCTCCCCTAAAGCATCTTATCATGGTCTTAATTTTTTTAGTTATTTGGTTAATGACCAACTCCCTTTCAGTCTGCTAGCTCCATAAGCATAAATACTAGATCTGTTTTTGGTCTTCCTTGGCATTGTAGGTGTATACAATGTCTGTTGCCTGCCACACTCAATAGATAAGAGGCTAGGACTATGCCCAAGACCAACTGGTAAGTAATGGAATGAGAATTCAAGCCAAGTTGGTCTTACTGTAGCCCAGATTTCACCCATATTCACCCCAGCCTGTGGATGTTGTTATTTTGGACTGTTAGCAGTCTCCATGGAGAGCCAGCTCAGGACCAGCTTCAGTCTCTTTGTGCATGACCCCGTTATCTCCTACTTCCTGCTGACTTGTGATTGGGATGCCAGTGTCTACCTCTCTCAGTCAAGGGTTCACAACTATCCGGGGCTTCTGTTTCATTTGAAGTCAGAAGTTTCATGACTGGGAATGGACATGGTAAGATGTGATTTACCTATTTTTTTAGGGTATGAATAGTTTGACTCAAAGCTTGAATTTATTTTTTATAAAAAGCTTTTATGCCACCAAAACTGTTAGTCACTGGGGATTCAAATAAAAATAGACAAAGTCCCTTCCATAGAGGAGAATTTAATGGGGAAGACAAGTAAACAGATTGTTACTGTAAGTACAATAGTAAAGATAAGGGGCAAAGTGCAGGAAAGAAGAATCTGGGACGGGAAAGTTTTACCAAAGAGATGATATTTCACCTGTGCCTGGAGAGGTAAGTCAAAGTTTGCGTGGTGGACAAGAGAAGGGAGTGGACATTCCGGGCATAGAGTAGGGAGCAGGATTCAGGAGAGAGCATGGCAGTTCAGTGGACTTAAAGCTTACTGGACCTAAGATTGGACTCAAAGTTTGCTGGAACTAAGATGTGAGAGAAGAGGCCGGTGGTCAGAGCCAGATGCAAAGCTGTCGCTAAACTCTTCCTCGTGATTAGAAACTATTAAGAGTTTCACATGGGAGTAGTGGTGTGGCCCAGTTGGCATTTATGAGGAAAAAAATGGATGATAGTGTAGCCTGGAAGGCATAAATCCAGATAGCATGAGTTAATGGGGAGATAGGTTAGGGGACAATTATGGGAGCCTATGTGAGAAATGCCTGAATTTTGGTAGTAACAGTGGGAAGGAAAAGAAGGGAACAGATCTGAGAAATCAGGGATAGTTTGTGGAGATGCCTGGTCAGAAAAAAGTTAGGGGTATAGAAAGACTGCCAAATTTGTTCCTTGGGTAATCAGGTATACAGTGCTATCTAAAGAAATGTGAGTGCACAGGTTCATCAGGAAAGTGATGAGTTTGGTTCAAATAAATTAGGCCCAAGGAGAGATGTCTGGTAGACAGCTGCCAACATGAACTGAGAGCTAAGAAGAAGCATGGAAAGTGGAGATAAAAATCTGGAGGTCATTGAAATGGCGGTATAAAGTCACAGAAATAGATAAAATACTTCAAGAAGAGAGCAGAGGCAAGAAGAGGAGAGCAGGAGTTGTTTCCTGGAAACATCAACATTTTAAGGCAGTGGCTCTTAACCATTTTTTTTTTCTTTTTGAATCATGGACTCCTTTAAGAATGTGAGGAGAGGGGCGCCTGGGTGGCTCAGTCGGTTAAGCGTCCGACTTCGGCTCAGGTCATGATCTCGCAGTCTGTGAGTTCGAGCCCCGCGTTGGGCTCTGTGCTGACCGCTCAGAGCCTGGAGCCTGTTTCAGATTCTGTGTCTCCCTCTCTCTCTGACCCTCCCCCGTTCATGCTCTGTCTCTCTCTGTCTCAAAAATAAATAAACGTTAAAAAAAAATTGAAAAAAAAAAAGAATGTGAGGAGAGCCAGGGTCTGCTGTGCCCAGAAAAACAGTCACATATATATGAACACATAAGCTATGGTGTGTGGGCCCACCTTCAGAACTCTTTTTCCAGGTGCCATTATAGAAAGAGAAGCCTGGGAAGACCATTACAGAAAGATAGGAGGAGAGGAGGAGTTCATGGACACTGTTGCTGATATAGGACAAAGAGAGAGAGAGAGAGAGGGAAGTTGATTATAATAAAAATTTTCAGAGAATACAGGAGAGATTAAGATGGAAAGTGCTCGTTGGCTGTAACAACCTGGAGGCCATCTGTGACCTTTTATGAAGACATTTTAATAGCGATGAGGGCACCAGCCTTACCTCAGTGAGCCAAAGACTGATGAGCAAGAACACTGCAGCCATGAGTATAGACTCCTCCGGAAGCATGGTGCTGACAGGAAGGAAGAGAGAGAGCCTCGTGGCGACAGGGTTGGGTTTTAACCTTTTAGTCCTATTAATATACATGAGGGACGATGGCATTATTGATAGAGCCAATCTCAGAGGATATGGGAAGGAAGCTGACTGAATGTGGATGTGGGCTATTTGTAGGTGGATGGAAGAAAAGTTGAGAGAATTCATGTGTAGCCATTTCTGTTTCCTTTGTGAATATGATCCAGTCATCAGTCAAGCAATGATAGCAGGGATGGGGCAGAGGACTTTGGGGGAAACTATGGAATTGGTGTGTGGGGGGAAGGGAAAGACCAGGCATGTTTAAAAGAATTGCTCAGGGGTGTCAGGGGGCAACTGAAGTTGGCCCTATAGATTTAGCCAGTCCTCAGATTATGGATTTTCATCATCAGTGTTCTCCAAGAAATTGCTTCAGCTCTGCCTCAGTTTCTCATTTTCTTATAAAGGATGAATAATGCATGTCTTAGTAACAGTTTTAAAATAGCAAGTATCTAGAGGAACTTAGAAGATTAAAAAGGATGATTACGCTGCATGTTCTAGGCAATGGCTTTTCCTGAAGTATAAAAATAAATTTATAGTGATGACTGCTATTTGAATCTTTTGCTAGTAACACTAGTTCTCTAAAATCTAAAACTAAAATTACAGACTTTTTTTTTTCTCTATTGGTTTCTAGATAGGAACAGAGAAACTGGTCATCGGAGGCATCTTGTAACATAGTATCCTGATATATGAAATTGTGATTATATGGACAAAGAAGTCAAATTAAGGCATATCTCTTATTTACCAAATAGTTTAATGCATTTTTTTCAAAACATAAAGTCAAGAAGGAAAGTCTGGTTTTTTTTCTGGCTTTTATCAAGACATAAGTTAACACTGTCCATGTGGTTTCAATAAAAGTATATTAAAGAATTTTAGAAAACTACCTGAAGCTAAAACTAAGACAAACATGACCTAATGGTAAATATTTTTAAAGTCATCACTGAGAACACCCACTGATATTTCTAAGTCAGTTAAAGATTTCCGAATACTTTTTATAGTGGAATAAAATAAATACACATCCCAGGAGATAACTCTACATTAAAAAGAACACTGAAAGAAATGGGACATCAGTCTTGCCCCTTTCAAGCTACTTATAGGTGCTACACAAATTTATTTCTACATTTTATAAAAGTCATTCTGTCCTAAAAAATGTGATGTACTGAAGGTACACTATTGTGTGAATTGCATGAAGGTGAGAACAAGGGAATGAGATACTGATGAAGAATAAATGTACTCCATGATGTGTGAGGATAATCACTCAGTTTTTAAATTATTATCAAAGAAATAGCTCTTAGCCAATTCTCTCTCCACCCCCCCCCCATATAAACAAATACCCAATGACTGCTTCTGAAGCTTTAAGAAAAGAAATATTCAAATGTACATCATGAGATGAGAATAAAAAAAAAAACAGAGAAAGTACTCCTTTTCTTTTTTCAGAGCTGAAATCTCCCTCTCGTCTCCTCTAGATCACCATGCATTCAAACCGCTGCCTTCTGAGCCCTTCCATGTTCTCCAATAATTACCATCCTAGCCAGGGGAAGCGTGTGGCTGTGCTCCCGAGGTTTCTCTTCCCACACCTCCTGTTTGGCCTGGCCCTGGCCCACTGGGTGCCAGCTGTACCCCTTAGAACAAAGTTTTCTTTCCCCAGTCCCATTCCTTACCCCACCTGATAGTGCCCAATACTGGCCTTCTCAGTGCCCAATTTGGGGGTTGCCATTGACCCATAACTTTGCAGATGTTTGGATTAGGGCAGGCTCACTGGGAGGAGGAGGTCCTTGTCCCAGAAGCCTTGAGGAATAAAGAGGAATGAAGCCGTCGGTAGCCTCACTGCTGCCTACGTTGCCCCTCCCGTGGAAAATTTTGGCAATCTGGTGAAAGCAGTATGCTGAAGGGGGCTGTATTTTTAGAGCCCGTTTTGTCTGCATACTGCATCCTTTTTCTTGGTCTTTAGAAGAGAAAAACCTCTTCTCCATTCCCCAATGCTTTGCTTTTCTGCTTTCTTGTTACCCCTCCCTCAAAAAATAAACATTAAAAACCCCTCGCTTTTGGTTTTATCCAACACAAAACAGCAATATAGTGCTCTATGACATTGGTTTTCTATCTTCAGGAATCTTAAAAGAGAGTGACTAGCCAGTGATTTGTCAGATAGCCAGGTCTGTTTCTGGTTTGCATGAGCAATGGTGATTCCAAACCAGAGGAGGAAAAGATGGAAAATGTCTTAGATATTTCAGATTCATGTGAAGCCAAACCCTGTGATCTCCTGCCAGTTTTAGTTTACAAAACTTTCATGGTCCTGGATGTGTTTACTTGGACTTTAAGTTTGAATATTGCCATTATATTCCAATAGCTTTACTCCCTCAACCCAGCCCACTAACTGTGGTCGATGGCAGTGTATATAAAAATGATTACTGGAACAGAAGAACTAGGCTGATTGAAATTCTCTAAGCAATGTTCATTTCGTTATCAATTAAGCCAAAACCAGTGAGATAATTAAATAACTACTCTGCATGGGGAGGAGCTTTTTCTTTTGGTTTTGAAACAAGTTTTTCTTAGAGCCAGTTTCAAAAGACTTCAGGAAAAAAGTCTTTGTTGACATTTCACACTTTCTCAGTGACATTGTAATTGCATATTGTAATTAGACAAGGCAAAATTTATATAAATTTATACAATCTTACAAAATGTACAAACTTAAAATTATGTGAATTACATATAATTAAAATGATATGTATGTAACTTATAGAAGAGATCCGGTCTCTTCTGGAAACATGAACCAGAAGAGCATTGGACAACATCATGTGTCATAACTGGACCTTGTCTACACTATCTGCCTATATTTATTCTGGGAGCCTCATTGCCAAGGTTTTGTCCCTAAACAAGCATAAAATAGTTACGAATTACACAGAGATTGGTTGGATATCAAATGTCAATGTTTGATTGCTCTTTTTTTCAAACATGTTCTCTATTCTCTACATATGCCGCAGTGACTGACCACACAGCAAAGTAAAACGGAATCTTTTGACCCATAAAAGTAATTTAGCAATTACCGAAACAGAAAAGCTGATTCCTGTCGGTAAAATCAGAGGCTCATGCCCCTTCACCATAGCAGTGTGCCCTGGAATGCACTGGGCTTACGCATCTGGATGCTTCTCAGTAGGTCATTCATTCATTCAGCAAATATTCATTAAATACCTGGTGTGCCCAATGCTGAGTGAATCCTTAGTAGTGTTGGGGGAAAGATAGAATCCCATCCTTAACCACAAAGAATCCAAACTGTACATGAAAATCCATGATCTCCACGTGGGAAAAGTTTAACAATAATACAGGACAGTGTATGTTTAAGGGCTGTGCTAGTTTGGGTCCTATTACCAGTCAGTGCAGGCGAAAACACTGGAATAGAGGTATGGCTTTGGTAATGTTTAGAGCACATCATTTGAGCCTCAGAAGAGGACCTCTGTTGGGGAGTAGTCTAAAATAAAGGAAATTTGGAGCCAGATTTTGAAGGACACTTGACAGGCTGAGGGCCCTATCCCAGAGATAAGGGATGACAGGAAAGCATTGTGATATGGCAAAACCGATGTTTCCACTAGATATATTGGCTTATGTTATAGCAGAGGTTTAAAAAAAATTTTTTTTAATGTTTATATATTTTTGAGACAGAGAGAGACACAGCATGAATGGGGGAGGGGCAGAGAGAGAGGGAGACACAGAATCAGAAGCAGGCTCCAGGCTCCAAGCCATCAGCCCAGAGCCCGACGCAGGGCTCGAACTCGCGGACCGCGAGATCATGACCTGAGCTGAAGTCAGACGCTCAACCGACTGAGCCACCCAGGCGCCCCATAGCAGAGGTTTTAAAGAGGGAAGCAAGAAAGATACTTCAGAAAATGTTCTAATAATGCCAACATGAGTAAACAAAGGCTGGGTTAAGGAGGAAGCAGTAGGAGTGAGAGGCAGGGACAGAATCAAAAGATTATACAAGGACAAAGGACAAGACTTTGGTGTCTGGCTATTGGGAGATGAGGTAGAGACAAGAAACAATGACTCAGAGGTTCAGTACTTTTGTTATTGGAAAAATGATAATACTGTTGACAGATACAAAGACATCGAGTCAGGAAGCTGGTTTGGGAAGATAAATGACTTAAGCTCCATGCACACAAGCATGGGCCATGAGGCAGTGTGAATGGTTCACACTGAGCATCATTGCCCAAAAGGAAATAGTTCAACTTGTGAATGTGCATGAGTTTTATGATAGAATATAAAGAGAGAAGAGCGGAGGCCTGAGTCTTAGCGATTTTTACAGTCAGGAGCTGAGAGGAGAAGAGTTAATAAGGAAATGCAGGAAAATCAAGACACGGGAGAAGAATCCACAGAGTGTCACAGCATCCAAAGATAACGAGTTGTGAGTTTGAAGGATGAAATTTTGCAGGGAGGTGACAAGAAGAATGCCCAGGAAGAATGTGAGATCTGGCAATTTTTGGTCTAGACATTCAGGCGTCAGATTATTTTAAGCATTGGGCGTGTTTATTCATTTTGTTTGGGACTTTAACATTGAACTATTTTCCTTTCATGCTTACTTTAGGAGATTTCTTCCCGCCCTTCACATACAGTGTAGGAACTATTTCAAATCCTCCTAGTAATTCTCACACTGAATGCCTGGCTAATCTGAACAAACATGCATGCTATAATAACACCAGGTTCTTGTGAGAATTCAATGAACAGTGACTGGAGTGTAGTAAACACTCAATAAAAATTATTTGTAGATTTCAAACTTTACAACATCTATATGCTTTGTATCTACAAATCGCCTGAGATTTTTTTTAGGACAACCCTGATCCCACTATTGCTTTAGTGTTCTCTCATGAACACTTAGGTTAGCATCATGATACATGAAGTCAAAAGAAGTTTGAGAGCCATGGTTTTATGAAAAACCTTTGATTCTTAACTCAGAGGTTCCTGTAATTATTGTGCTTATTAGATTAAGTATGCACCACAAACCCATAACTTCAAAGATGATAAATCCTGGATTCTCCCTGTTCCTCCCAATGTAGTTCTCTGCTTCCTCTCGCTGAGTCCACCCAAGAAAGAGTGCCAGAGTGAAGGGCCTTCTGAGTTTATTCCATTTTGCCGCTTCAATGATGTCTTCATCTCTTCTGGAAGGAACAACCTTAATAGTCAGCCAAGTTGCTTGGAAGCAAGTTAACTTGCTCCAGCACTCAACTCCTCTCTTGATAATATTTGGGTGTCTTTTATACTTCTCCATGAAAAGAAAATTTACTGCATGGCAAACCAGGCCAGCAAGATTTTTCAGCAACTTAATTTAGAAGTGAATTATTCTCCTGAATAGGCCCATTCTTTGTTTGAATACAAGGCGATCTTTTCATGTGTTTCTCAAATAAGCACCCTACTTACCTCTACCTGAGTTTCCATTAGTGTCATTTAATAAAACAAAATGTTCTTTTCCCTAATAGAGGTTTCATGCTCTCCAATATGCCACCTCCCTATTAGAGTTCATGCTCTGAGTTCCTTTTATCTAAGTAATAAATCTACAATCTCTGAAACTTGTTCCCAAACTTTAAAGCGAGCTCGCTGTTCTTTGGCCTAGAATGTAAGTTTTATTTGCCCCCCAATAAGTTTTTCCAGTGGAGAGGTTTGGGACCAAGACTGTTTATTATATTATAAATAAAGTAAAAACAGAAAGTCCTGTCTAGAACTGAAAATATGACATTATAAATCTATCGCTTATTTCATCAGCCATTTTAACTTTGAGGGAAATATTTTAGCTATTTAAGTTAATACTTAAGTTAAATGAGGAATATATGTCATCTCTACCACACGGTGATGATAATCTATTTGTAGAAATATTTATATGGTACTCGTGGTTTGGGTAGATCCGTTTATAATGACAAAGTGAAACTTTGAAAGAAGTCAGTGTCGAGATCAGAGACAAAGCGTTAGTCAATTTCTTTCTTCCTTTTTTTCTTCTTTTTTTTTATTGTGCAACTGCAGCTTTTTTTTGGTTAATGTTTATTTGTTTTTGAGAGAGAGCCGGAGCATGAGTGGGGGAGGAGCAGAGAGAGAGGGAGACACGGAATCCAAAGCAGACTCTAGGCTCTGAGTTGTCAGCACAGAGCTTGATGTGGGGCTTGAACCCCTGAACCATGAGATCATGACCCCAGCCAAAGTTGGATGCTTAACCGACAGAGCCATCAGACCCCCCAGGTTGGTCAATTTCTAAGTAGTTTCCACATTAGGATTTTTAAGAAGGCAATGAAAACAGTAGATAGGCAAGCCCCTTTAAAAAATATATACCAAGTATGAAGGAAATTATATATTTCAGAAATTATAGCATCATTATCATCTTCAGAAAGAAAGACGAACAAAAAAAAAAAAGCTTTCTCTAGAAACTGCCTATTGCCAATAAAAATCCAAGCAAGAAACTGTTTTGACCAATTCCTGCCCTATGATATAGTCTTAGATTTGCAGTAGAAAAACTGATACTCACTGATTCTCAGAGAAATCAAAGGGACACCCTACAGCCTCTAGTGTGAAATTCATTATTGATAAGAATGAGAATGTTGGCTGTCCAGACAAATCCATTAAACATCATATTGAGCAGTCATGCCAATGCGAATTACAAACTAATTAGCCAGCCTACTTAACGTGGCCAAACTCAAAAGCAACAACAGGAGACCCAGTGGCTCTATGGAATTGTTTCTGGACCCTGAGTAAAACTCTCAGTTCCACATTCTTTGAACATCATCAAAAGTCTTTGAAAGACATGTTCAGAAGCTACGTTCTTAGTAAATGTTGTTTTCTTAAAGCAAGTACGCAAGCAAGAGATTTAAATCCAATTGTTACATGAGCACAGCCTACATAGAAGTCCAAAAAAAGAGTATTTCATCTGTGATCAGAGAATTATTCAAACGGAGCCAATGATTATCATCATCCACACAGAACTGAAAGCAGGATACATAATAAATGTTTGGTTTTTAAATAAATGGGTTTATTTCACTATAAAAGGCAAGGAACCCCGTGTAGAAAATTTGGAAAAGAGGGAAAAGGAAAAAAATCAGTTAGCATCAATCATACACAATCATTGTTTTAATATTGATGGCTAGTCTTTCATCCTTTTTCTTAGTAACACACAAAAAAATTAACTTATTTTTAATTATATTTTTATTAATTCTCTTTTAAAGTATATCACCCATATAGAGGTAGATTTCATTTATAAAGTGATGGAGCTCAAAGATAGAATTATGAGCAGCAAATGACGACCTGTTGAATGGTATTTGAAGCAATCCAGCCACTGAAATGTTTCATTTTCAGCATGTTTGTGTTCTGTCCACTCAGCTCTTTTCCATCATTATATGTACTGTTACTACAAGTGTTAAACGTTGGGACCTCATGTGCATTACGCAGGCATTTGTTATGTTATTGTTGTTGCTATTACTGTACTTAATAAAGCAAATAAACCAAAGTTATGAATTATAAGGGCATGTATCACTAAATCCTTTCACAATGCCAACTAAAATATATTTTAGAACCAAATGTCAAGTGATAAACATTATCCAGTAAAGTGTAGAGGGAAGTGCAGCTGGCAGAGCCATTTAAAACACCCGGATTCATGAAACACTATCTGAGAAGTAGCCCACTTTTAAGAGTTGTCAGTTTACCACAAGGTCGGAAATAACGTTCTCTTTTTCAAAGGAATTCATTCCAAACTGACTTACCTTTCCTGATGACGCTTCTTTCCTTCATCAGACTTGCAGTCCTCTGCCTTTCCTCCATCAGGGTAGGAATTGACTCTATCCTCAGGGCCCTCCTGGTGAATGAATTTAATAAAATTAATTCATGAAAGTTTGTTACCAAGGACTCTTCATGGTGGTCTTCTGGAACACTGCCACAACCCAAAGAAGGGGCCACAGTGGGAATTTAGTCAACTAAGGTGCTTCTTTTGGTCCAGTGAAACCAGGAAGTGTGTTCCAACACGCTGCAAGCATGGCCAATGTCCCCATAGCAGCTGAGATCACCCCTTTGCATTATCATCCTCCTACAAAGTCCTTAACACCTAATACATTGATTCTATGACTTAGGACAAAAAATTGTGTGAATGTCTAGCAGGTATCTCTTAATACTCTCCATACTGGGAAATAAATTTTATACTGAATATAAAGAAAGGCCATATTCTTTTTTAAACTTCTTTGTAACCCATATTCATGTAATTAATAATTTAGTTAATGAACCCATCCAAATTCTGTATATCTCTACAGATAACTGCAGAACCACTCAGCTTGCCTCTCATTTTGGCATCTACACTATTTATTGACTTTTCTTTAATCCCAAGCAAGAACACGTTGTTTCTATCACAAATCTTTTGAATAACCCAGTTGAGAATCAGTTAAGCATCAAAGCTCTCCAGTGAGATCAGACTTTGCTGGTTTCAGTGTTTCATGGATATTCAAGGAGGAGGAATTATTCTTCTCTACTAGACTTAGTGGGAAAATTTAAATGTTTAGAATGTAAAATTTTATCACTCGTTGCCATATTGCGGCAGTGGCTTCTGCACTTTTAGGCTTTTCTCTCCATAATTAAATTGAGACATTAAATGTAATCCTGCCAAAGGGAATGGCACTGAAAAATAAATCTCAGCAGCAAAAGCATTAAATTTTGGACTTTAATATCTTCTTTTGCCAATAAGTTACTGCTTTCATTTTCCCTTAGATCTTACAGCTTTCCAAATTCTGATCAAAAGACTTAAAGAATGACCCAAGAAGCCGAAGTGGATTGATTGTGTAAGGACCAACAGTTGCTTCATTGTTTTGACACCACTTGTTTCCTCAAGAGCATGTTTTTCTCAATCCTTTTAAAAGACAGCAACTAAGTAATATTAAGCGAAAAGGCTGCCTTGTGGATATTTTGGATAGATGTCATTAATGTTTTTAAAGCATCACTTGTCTCCAGAGTCTAATTCCTAGAGTTCTAAAATCCAGAAGGACGAGTTTTGCCTACACAATTTTTTGGATGTCATGTGCTCCACCAGAGTTCCTATAGTGAAAAATGTCACTTTCCCTTCAAAGGAATGACCAGTGAAGAAATGCCTTCCCAAGCTCCGTGGTTCCCATGGTACTGATTGTCGTTGCCTTTTGTTGTAGGCAGAGTACTTCTATGAATTCCTGTCCTTACGCTCCCTGGATAAAGGCATCATGGCAGACCCAACTGTCAATGTCCCTCTGCTGGGAACAGTGCCTCACAAGGCATCAGGTGGGTGGTCTTTGCCTCGGAGGAAGGTTTACATTTAAAATGTAATGGGAATGGGAATAATATTTAAGATCCAAAAGTCGCCCATCAGAGGAATGAATTGTGGAATGTTTTCCTGAAGAGATCTGTTGATTTTAGGGCAGCTCGGCATGTTCCTGTCTCCTTTAGGCAAAACATTAGGACAGGAGTGACTAACTGGCAGTTTTATGATTTCCTAAAGACTCTACATAGCCCCAGTTGGTAAGTGACCACAGATTAAAGAAAGTCACCATATGAGATATATCTGGCCAATAAGTATGAAAAAAAAAAAAAGTGACTTGGGGCAGATGGAATCCAATCAAGAGAAACATCCTCAAAATGAGCATTGTATTAAATAGGAGTTTGAAGGAGAGAAAAGACATGGAAAAATGGAAGAAAGGAGTTAATATTTGAGAGCTTATCACCCTTCCCTGCTAAGAAAATAAAGCATGGGTTATTTGTTTAGAGCTTTCAGCTTGCAAAATAGCACTTCATACATTATCTAATTGGAATTCTGGGAAGGAGTCAAGGCCAGAATTAATGCTCCATTCTACAAATTAGAAAATTCAGGCCTATGAGTTGTTACGGAACCTGGTCTGGATCACCTAGCGGAAGAACCAAGCACTCGGAGATCTTGGAAGGCAGGAGGTTTATTTCACACTGGTGGGCTCAGAGGAGATCACTCTCCTAAGGTCTGAGTCCCCAGCATAAGCATGGAGGGCAATTTATAGTCATTTACTTCCACAATAGTAATTTGGCATGCAAGGCAAGCAAGGCAGGAAGAAGAACCTGGAAGGGGAGTCTTTGAGCGGGGTCTGGAATTCCCCTATCAGCTCTGTTGGCCATTTTATAACATAATTTTTTCCCTATCAGAGCCTTCACTGACTTTCCCAAAGTCATATATGAGTAATAAGCAATGGAGCTGAGACTATAGCCCAGGTCTTATAAGACTTTTAGAAAAGTACAGAGATCACTTATGTTAACGTGTTCAAACACATGTTCATTTCCTTCTAGTTTATGAATATACATTTTCCCATGATTGGGATAATATTACACATTTGGTTTTGCACTTTTTTTTTCTTACTATTAACATTTTAACATAAGCATTTTCCCATGTCATTTAGGTTTTTCCAAAAGTCGTTTTTAATGCCCTTATTATCCATTTTATGAACATCCCCATAATTGGTTTACTCATTCCCTTATTGTGTGTTACTTAGATTGTTTTTAGGGTTTTCATACTAGAAATATCACAATAAACATCCTTTACAAAGTACTAGATGGTCACTGAGCAGAAAACCTGCTCGTCTTATCCCCCATGACTGCCAACACACGGCCGAGCACAGAACAGGCATTCAGAAAATACTTATTGGACTAATGTGTATACCAAAATCTTAGAGCTCATCTCATTATTTTGTTAAAATAAATTCTTAGAAGTACCATTCTTATGTCAAAGGACATGAACTATGAGCATTTTAAAAGGCTTTTAGAACAAATTGCCAAAATACCACATTACTTTCCACACAGGCTGTGCCCCTTTGCCCCGGCTAGCAGTGTGGGAGAGTGCCTGGCTCATTGTAACTTCATCAGTATGGGTTATTAATCACATCAACTATTTTGCTGACTTAAAAAATGAAAAGCGTTTTCTTGGTGTTCATTTGTTTTTTTAATTTCAATAGAGGCAGAAGACATTTTCCTGCCTCTATTAGACAATGTAAAATGTCTGTGTACTATGCTCATTTTTATATTTGAAATAATAGTGCTCTTTATTTTCAAAGCTCACTGTATTTTAACTATTTATACTTTATGGCATATTTTTCAATTTATTATTTAGTTTTTTTAAGGTGGCGATATGCAGAGTCTTTAAAATCCTATGTGGTCAAAACTATTCTTTTCTTTGTCACTTTTTCCTATTACTTTTATGCTTGGAAGGTAACTCTTATTCCAGAGAGCTGGTAAGTGGTAATTTATGATGAGGTTTTTGGGGGGTGATAGTGGGGTTTGTGGGGTCCGGAGCCAGTGGCCAAAGAGAACTCCTGAAGATGTCTTTGGTGCAAAAAAAAGTGATGCTGGGGTGCCTGGGTGGCTCAGTCGGTTAGGTGTCCGACTTTGGCTCAGGTCATGATCTCATGGTTCATGAGTTCGAGTCTCGCGTCGGGCTCTGTACTGACAGCTTGGAGCCTGCTTCGGAATCTATGACTCCCCCTCTCTCTCTGTCCCCTCCCCAGCTCATGCTCTGTCTCTGTCTCTCAAAACATAAATAAACGTTAAAAAAAAATTTTTTTTAAGGTGATTTTACTGAAGCATGGGGACAGGACCCGTGGGCAGGAAGAGCAGCCCTGGGGCCATGAGGAGAGACTGGTTATATACTACGGGGTTGGGGGAGGTAAAGTCCGGGGTGGGGGGGGGGGGGAAGTTTCCAGTGAGATTTTCATATGCTAAAGAAGACTCCCAAGACAGTGGAGGCCTAGCTATCGTCAAGCTAAGGTGGTTTTCCCTGGAGCAAAACATTAACATTAAGACAGTAGGGAGTTCCTGGAGAAACATTTTACTCTGCCTGCCTCAAGTATTTGTCAATGGGTTGCAGGCTATAAGGAAATTTAGTTCTACCTGCCATTTCCTTCTGCCTTTGTTTCCCACATCAATTTACACATGCTTCTATTATTTTATCAAAATTTGTTTCGGTAGGAGTAAGAGGCTCTAACCTGAATTATTTTCCTGAGTAATCAGCTTTTCCAGTGTGATAGGATGAACTGTTTCAAGATCTGCTTTTTATTTCACATTATGTTCTTCTGTACATTGAGTTTTAGAGCTTACTATTTGTTCCAATATTGTCATATTTTTAGTTTTATAATATTTTTAAATAGCTGATATCATAACCCTGTCCTTTAAAAAAATAGTCTTATTTTTCTAGAGGAAAGTTAGATTATCTTTGATATCAAATAAAAATCTCATTAAGGGCTAATATAAATCTATGCAATAATTAGGGAATAGGATACCCTTATAAAGTCCATTTTCAGGTTGCGGTTATCAACTACTTCCAGTGGATCTCTAGGATCACATCCCAGCATTGGAAGAGTTGGGGACTAAATAAGCAGAGTTTTTCCAATTTCCTGCCATAGGTACCAAGGTGGGTGGAGACAGCAAGAGTGTGAATCTGAGTTTCTCTTGGGTCATCCCGGTGCTGTTGGTATAACCAGCAGTCCTCCCAGAGTATTTACCTCCAATCTAGATGGGTTTGGAGTTCTAGGAATCTCCTGTGAAGGAACGAGGGCTTGGATTCTGGAGATAAACTCACCTGAGATTTGTAGCCCCAAGGATAAGGCTATCCCATTCCAGATACATGGATATCCCTATTCCATGCAGATGACATCGCTACTGCTGTCGCATATTACTGCACAGAGACAAGGGCGTTCTTCGAGTATGGCCATTACTCAGCCTCGTGCCACATCTCCTGCTGTTTCTTTCTAGTCAAAGATAATTTTTTTTGTATACAATTTTCTTGATCATAGGTTTTAGTCTTTCTTTTTAGAAGCACTCACGAATGAAACAAATACATAATATATCTCTCAAATGCCATTTTATATTTAAACATTTTTCCTTTGTTGTTCCCTGATTATCAGAAGAATACAGGCTCATTTGTAGAGCACTCAGAACATATTCATTAAATTAATGACACAGTTACACCTGTGCAACATCCAATAACTCTTCCATCTCTGGATTTCCAATTTCATGCTTGTATCCTAATTCTTCCCAGTTTTGTTCATTATAGTGTCTAGTAAAAAAAGGCTTACTGAATTTCTACTTCTTAGGATATTGAAACAACCACATTTTGAATATATGATGTGGGAATATTTTAATACTCCACGCTTAGGTAAAACTTTAATTTCTAATAATCTAGAATCCTTATAAATAATAAAATTTAGGGGGGAAAGTGAATGATGCTTTGGAAAAGGTGGGACGAAAAAGAATAAACCTTTTTCTGGGACGAGGTGACTTATGCGAGGTGACTTGTGACTCACGCGCGTGCACACACACACACACACCCGCACACACATATAAACACAGATACACCGCATATACAACCCCACCCCCACATACATAAGGTTTTAAAGGCAGATGTAGGATTTGTTTGCAGAAACGCAGGTGCACTAAGTTTATGGGAAATTTAGCCCATTGAAGGGCAGTTATTCATTAGCCTTATTAGCTCAGTCCCCACAGTAGGAGCAGTAAGGGCACCTTGAATTATTAAAAAGTAACCAGATCAGTGTGTCTTTGCTCCTAAACATCCAGGTAGTATTCATTATTCTACTGGTCTATTTTATACCCTCAAGCTGCTAAGTTGTTCTTTTATCCCCCAGACTCCTCTATGCCTGAACATTGCGTGGAAAAGAAAACTCTTGATCTTTAACAGTTACGAAGTGCCTGCCTTCTGGCATCTGAAGAAAACAAAAACAGGAAATACAAACTGCAGGCTGGTTCAGTAAAATTGGATAACCAAAAACAGTTTCCATGAAGCCAAGGCTCTGCCTCTTTGAAAACTGTTTCTGTCATACCATGAAACCAACAGAGCAGGTCTGTTTCTCAACCAAGACTTCCAGGAATTCCATGTCTAGACATTTTGGAATAAGTGCTAATGCAGGAGGGACCATCTTCTTAGTGACCCCAGTCTTTAGCAGAACGTGAAGCCAGGGAAGGTGCTCAGTATTTGGTGAGAGGATGAATGGCTGTCAGCACAGCTTGGCCCACACTGATGACTGTTTGTGTGGTCGCATATCAGTCTGTGGTCGTGTGGGGCTGAGGATAAGCTCTCCCCCTCTCTCGTCTCTTCCCTTGTATGGGTAGCGGCTCCCCTGACTGACCGGAGGCTGAGGGCGTGTGAGCGCCATACTCATGTGAGTGTGGGAGAAGCATGCAATCAGAATGCGTTTGCTGTTTACTTCTGTGTGAGAGTTAGTTTACGTGCAATCAGTCAGTTGCACATCAAGGGTGTACTTGGATGCCACGTGAGCTATGTTCAATCTGCTTTAGTTGTTCGGAGTTGTTTTAATTTACCTCGGTTTCATTATACAGATGTACTGAAATTCACATCTGGACGAATCTCATCTAGCTTTTGGTAAAAGTAGCTTTCTACTCCTATGCTTGTTGTTGCAAAAACACAACGTAACTTTTACGTTTCTATTATTCTTTGGATGTAGAGTCTGCTTTTTCTGCCTTCGAGATCTCTTTTTCTTTGTGTGTGTTTTTCTGCATGCACGCCATTAATGTCTTATTCTCCGGGTCTCCCACTGTCTGTGGTGAAGTTCTATTTATGTGGAAGTGTGTGCCTGTGTGTATACCGTATATGGATGTGTCTCCCACAAGGTCTTTGTGTCTGTCAGTGCCTAGCCTGTGACAGACAGTATGCCAAGTGCTGAATTTACAAAAACAAATAAGATACAGTTCTCTTACTGTCTCTGCCCCTCCCCCACTCACACTCTGTCTCTCAAAAATGAATAAATGTTAAAAAATTTAAAAAAAAATCATATTAGTCTTACTGCCAAATGAGGAAATTGAGGCCCAAAGGATTTAAACCCTCCCTAAATCATTCGGTCATAGCAAGTGCAGTTGTCTCTCAGATCCTTATTTTAAGCATTCGGCAATATTTATGCAGAAGACATTTATGCATCTGTTGTGAAGTTAAAATACAGGCAAATTGAAATTAGATGATAAAGGTCAATACCCAAAGAATCCAGTAGTTGCAGACCCAAAACAAGCACTGAAACTACTTTCAATTCCAATTTAAGTCTCCGGCTTTAAATGTTTAGTGTTTCTTTTTCTGGATTTTTAGGTGATTAAAATGTTACTCTCACAAATTGTCTTCAGACCACATCCCTGAAATGTAAATGTCGCAAAAGGGAGGAGGTTTTATTTGTCCTGTTCTCTAAAGTATCCCCAGTGCTTGGAATAGTGGCTGGCACGTTAGTAAACGCTCAATATTTGTTAAATGGATAAACTGTATCTTGACTCAAATTTGCAATTAACCACTTAAAGAGAAAAATTCATCTTGAAGACTCAAAAGAAAGTTACTTGTGTTGTGTTTTCCTTGTGGAACTTCTATGGGATTTTGCATCCTTGGTTCTCTTTCCTGGGATTGTTCAGAACCATAGTTTTAAGATGACCACAGGCCAGGGAAACCTCTGCATATTTCTTTACTTTTCATTGACTCAGAGGTCACGTTAGCAGATCGCACACTTTTATGTGAGCACTCCAGACCTTCTAGATCCTCCCCCTGATGACTGGAGCCTGTGAATATGTCATAATTTAAGCATATTTATAAATGGTTTGCTTTTAGCACATTTGAAAATATGTGCAAGCAAATAATTTGGTTTTTTTACAAGAGAACAAATCTACACCTTTATGTATTTACTTTTCAGTTACTTCAAATCCTTGAGGGGTACAGCATCACACGGATTCTGTGGCCAATGGCTTTAGCAGGAAGGTTGCTTCGGAATTTGGCACGAACCATGCCACCGTTTCCATGAGCATGAGTTACTTTTCCCCGGATTCCTCTGGTTTTATTTGGTTTGCCACCAGGAGTCACTGTGTTGTTCTTTGCTTTGTACACATGAGCACATCTCTTGCCTAGACAGAATTCAGTTTCATCTCGAGCATAAACACCTTCAATTTTAAGAAGAGCTGTGTGCTCCCTCTGGGTCCAGAGACTCCGCTTATAGCCAGCAAAAATGGCTTTGGACCACAGCCTTCCAGACATATTTGTCGTTTCAGGAGTCCTGTTCCCAGCAGGCCTCCACGGGTTCCAAGATGGCAGAAAGAGCAAGCAAGTAATTATTTTTAACTGAACTTTCCATACATATAATAAGGCATTTTTGATATTTAATATCCAAAGTGTGTTTTGAAATTTGACAATGATGGGGTACTTGGGTGGCTCAGTCGCTTGAGTGTCCAACTTCAGCCCAGGTTATGATCTTGTGGTTCATGAGTTCGAGCCCCATGTCAGGCTCTGTGCTGACAGCTCAGAGCCTGGAGACTGCTTCAGATTCTGTGTCTCCCTCCCTCTTTCTGCCCCTCCCCAGCTCGTACTCTGTCTCTCTCTCAAAAATAAAAGCATTAAAAAAATTTTTTTAATTAAAAACAATTTAAAAAATAAATTTGACAATGCTGATAAACAGAAATGAAGATGAATTTACTTACAAGGATCTTCTCTTCCATGCCAAGATTCTGAGAGTTAAAATAAAAGTGAAGCTCCTTTTTTAAAGAATTAAGTGGGCTGCAAAGTGGAGGCTTGAAAAAGGTCCAGGAAAAAGATGCACCTGGAAAATAATAGTTTGGATGATAACATGTGGGGAGAAAATTCTAAAAGTTTTATCTTTAACAATCCTTTCAGTTTCTTCTGTTTGTGTCTGAGGGCAATTATTGGCCTACCCATTCATGTAAAAAATTCATGAGAAAGGTTAACGAAATTTTAGAATTTAACACAATGAAAATGCATTGGAAGAGTAACAATTGAAAGAAATTGCCAGCTCTTTTGCTTCTTTTTGAAATGGAAATCCCTACAACGGATTTTTGTGTTTTGTAAATTGGCATTTTCATGTATAAGATTTCCTTAAACCAAGGCTTTCAGCGGGGACAATTTTACTTAAGAACTGCAGGCACAATTTTGCTTTTCTCTCTCTTTTTATGTCTATTTAAATGCTCCTATTTTCTTTTTACCATTTAACAGATTAGTTTGCAACGGTCGGATCTCCAGATTCAAGAGAACTGGGAATCCATGTTATTTTGAGAAAGGCACAGTAATAAACACTGACGGTGGCAAAGCCTTACGAGGGGCTTTTGAGTGCTGAGCACACTAATAAGATTATATGGCCAGCTTGTGTGCAGTGCCTTATGGGAGAGCAAGCCAATTTCCAGCTCATGTCTTCTTATACATCTAGGGGAAAGTTTTATGAAAACTCTACAGGGAAAGGATTTTTCTTGGTTTGGTATGATTTCCCCAAGCTTGGCAGTAACCATAAGCTGCTATCTGGAAACAAAAGGAAGTAAAATTTCAAACGTATATTTATAGCAATATTTCTTCCTATATATAAGGAAGAACTAGAGTCTAATGGATCAATTAAATCACTCTCATCCAGTAGATATGTTATGATAAGCTAGTGGATTTTAGAAATTTACACAGTCAGTCTCTTAGCCAATGACTTGATCCAGTTTCCACCCACTTACTTGTGGGCACTCCCCAATTGGTGGCCTCCTTGCCTCTCAGTACACCATCATCTTTGGCCGCCACTCATTTGCTAAGTCAACATGATACACCCCAAGTGATCAATATACTCCCAAAAAGCAAATGGCTCATTTTTATGAACCTAAATTATTAGGTATAAGTTTGTGAGATTATTTCATCACACCAAACTCTCTTCTAGATCCCAAGATATGGACACATTTTAATATTAGCCTAAGAAAATATTAACTTCACTAACTCAATCCAATAATTGGAGTCTAGTCTGCATTGTAGGATATTTCCAAAGAATATATTTTGTCACTTTCAAGCACACCGAGCTTGAAACTAAAGCTCGTGCCTATATGGGGCTTTATTTTAAAAATTCTGGAATACTGTTTTTAAAGCTCTTTTTTGGATTATATGGAGGCTGGTAAAGATGCCCACAAGTTTCTTGCTGGCATCAATCTGTGCTGCCTATTTGCACCTTTAATTTTTAGAGAAAATCTCTTTTTCAAGATAGTACAAGCCCAAACAAGGAACAAAATATCCCCAATTCCATATCAGTAAGGTACATATTAATTCATTATTCATTTTTTCTCCACCCAGCATGATGTATAAATTCTTTGGAGAATGCTCATACGATCAAAATACAGTCTTTACTGTGGTGTAGACACAAAAATATGAAATAATGAAATATGAACACGTTTGCTTTGTTCTTTGTCTCTCCTACCAAGATGTCTATATAACTGGAATCAACTAAATAAACTGTTTCTCTATACTTGCTTTTTCTTTAGTTGTTCAGGTTGGTTTCCCATGTCTTGGAAAACAAGATGGAGTGGCAGCTTTTGAAGTGAATGTGATTGTAATGAATTCTGAAGGCAACACCATCCTACAGACACCTCAAAATGCTATCTTCTTTAAAACATGTCAACAAGGTAATCAGTGATCATCATCAAGAAAAGGCTTATAAAACTTGCAGGTGTGATGGGGAAAGAAAGAAAGAAAGAAAGAAAGAAAGAAAGAAAGAAAGAAAGAGGAAGGAAGGAAGGAAGGAAGGAAGGAAGGAAGGAAAGGAAGGAAGGAAGGAAGGAAGGAAGGAAGGAAGGAAGGAAGGAAGGAAGGAAGAAAGAGGAAGGAAGGAAGGAAGGAAGGAAGGAAGGAAGGAAGGAAGGAGAGAGATGGGGAAGAAAGAAGGAAGGAGGAAAGGGAGGGGAAGAAGGGAAGGAAAGGAAGGACGGAAGGAAGGAAGGAAGGAAGGAAGGAAGGAAGGAAGGAAGGAAGAAAGAAAAGAAAAGAAAAGAAAAGAAAAGAAAAGAAAAGAAAAGAAAAGAAAAGAAAAGAAAAGAAAAGAAAAGAAAAAGAAAGAAAGGGAGGGAGGGAAGGAAGGAAGAGGATAATTTTTTGGTATAATTATAACCACACTAATGGCAGGAAGCTGATAATCACGGGGTCCAGTATAGTACTAAGACAGACTTTCTCTGCTATGATCCCACTCACAATTTTGGGAACTCCAATACCCCTTCAAAAGCCCTCTCTTCTACTTCTCTCCTTCCCCTCTTCCAGCATAATCTTTGGGAGTCCCCAGTCTCATAGCAAGATCACAGTCATTACCAGCAACTACCCCTTGTCAAGGCAATACAACTCTTATCTGCCACAGCTGCCACAAGCTTGGTGCGGCTGACTTCTCCAGAGCACAGAGTGCCACCATCACACCAGCAATCTCTGCCAGGCATAGGCACCTCACCCTGATGCCCATTTAAGCATGAAGGCCTAGATTTTTTCCCATCCTGATACAAGCTTTTCCAGCACAGAACTTAGGCTCGAGAGGCTTTCAGTACTCTAAAGATGTACCAAGGGATGTCTGGGTGGCTTAGTCGGTTAAGCATCCAACTCTTAATCTCAGCTCAGGTCTTGATCTCAGAGTCGACAGTTCAAGCCGCACATTGGGCTCCATGCTGGGCGCGAAGCGTACTTTAAAAACATAAGTAAATAAAGATGTACCAAAAGGTCATTCTGCCCTCTGAAAGTGAATATCGTGGGCAATTCCATTCATTTTATTTCAGGGTGAATCTAAGAAGGTACAGTAGATTGATAGGTGGGGACGAAGGCAGAATAACGCTTGCTTTGCCTTCCTCCATGAGCCCCCCGCTATTGTAAGTGGGATTGAGAGAAACAAAATCTTACTTTGATGAGGATTTAGTGAAGGACAGTGGTACAGAGAGAATGAGGTAGAAGTTATCAGTATTCAGTAGATTATGATAATCAGTGCACAGGGGGGAACATCAGCACTAGCCTCTTCATGCCCGCAGTTAATTCCCCCAACACAGTTTCAAGGGGTATAACCTTGTTTCTCTTTGGTGAAGCCGAATGCCCAGGAGGGTGCCGAAATGGAGGCTTTTGTAATGAAAGACGCATCTGTGAGTGTCCTGATGGATTCTATGGCCCTCACTGCGAGAAAGGTACAGAATGGACAGAACCCAACTACCCCCACTTGCTTCCTAATGAAATGGGCGTCACACCAGAGCCCCACATGTGCTTTTTTAACACATTCAGAAAAATCGAAATTATTTTTCTGGTCGTAGCATAAGGATTAGTAAAATCTTAAAAAACCACAGAAGAGCAAATGGAAAGTACTTCTAGGAGTGGTTTTCTGTTAAGTCCAATATATGGTGACGGGGGCAGAGAACCTCAGCAGCGTGTCTACATTCTTTGTGGCCACTCCCCCGCCATCTTTAATTCACTATTATATACTTTGGCATAATCCTAAGAAAGTTCTCCTCCATAAGTTGGGTTTAACAAGCTAATATAATGATTGATTTGACAGTGTCTACTGTAATAAAAAGTACCTTGATTCACAATTAAGTTATGAGTTATGAAGTTGCTATAAGACCAAAAAAAAAAAAAGAAAATTATTTGTATTGTAAATATATCTATCTCAGTAAAATTACTATTATATGAAAGAGTTCAGCAAGTTGTATTAACCACAGGATGCTTAAATACTAAGGGTTTCTTTGGTGAGAGTAAGCAAAGTCTTTTTCATCTTTGAGACATAAGAATTTTTCTTGTTTGCATATATTTTGGAATTAGAAGATCTAGGAAAGAGGGCAGGGGAAAATATTTAGTCTTAAGAAGGCTACTTCTTAGTCAAAGTAATGATTCTAGGCAAATTTTAATCAGGCGTTGAAATGGCACAATTCTAAAATTCTCATCTATTAACTGGTTAAAAAAAAACTGATTTGCAACACATAAATAATGTTAAATATAGCAAGCCTGTGGGGTGCCTGGGTGGCTCAGTTGGTTGAGTGTTCACCTCTTGATTTTAGCTCAAGTCATGATCCCACATTGGGATGGAGTCCCACATTGGGCTTCATGCTGAGTGTAGAGTCTGCTTAAGATTCTCTCTTTCTCTCTCTCTCTCTCCCCGTCTTCCTCTGCACCTCTCCCCTGCTTGTGCTCTCTCTCTCAAATTAATATATATATATATATATATATATATATATATATATATATATATGTCAAAGCTGTATCTCTACAGACTTTAGAATCAAACACAAAGATCAAAAATGAAGAGCTGTTTGGGCGCCTGTGTGGCTCAGTCTGTTGAGTGTCTGACTCTTGATTTCAGCTCAGGTCTTGATCCCAGGGTCATGGGATGGAGCCCCGAGTCAAGCCCCTGTTGGGCTTTGAGCTGAGCATGGAGCCTGTGTAAGATTCTCTCTCTCCCTCTGCCCCTTTCTCTCTCTCTCTCTCAAATAAAATTTCTAAGTTGTAGAGCTGTTGTATTAATGATATTTCCAAAATGGCCTTTCTCAAAACCCCACTTGACCTTAATCGGAGCTCTTTCTCTATTAGCCCTTTGCACACCACGGTGTATGAACGGCGGGCTCTGTGTCACTCCTGGGTTCTGCATCTGCCCACCTGGATTCTATGGAGTCAATTGTGATAAAGGTAACAGTTTCTTTTTAAGAACAAGGTTCTTTTTACTTTCTAAATGTGCAGTTAAAAGGAATATATTTAATATATTATCACTCTACATAATAGCTCTGTAAATAGAGTGTAACACTTTGTTGGCTTCTGTAACAACTTGAACCCCAAATTCTAGTGTAGTTCCACACAGAAGTTTGTTTTCACTCCTAGAATGCTCCAGTGCAGGAAGCCCTTCTCCATGCTGTGATTCTGGGGCCTAGGTACCTGACATCAGTGGTCCTCCCTACAGCTCTGGAGCTCTCTGAAACCAGCCAGTGAGCAGAGGTGGGGACTGATGTAGGCACTTCTTTTTACAAAAAAAAAAAAAAAAAAAAAAAAAAAGCTCTGTCCCAGAAGTGATCCACAAAACTTCCACATCTATTCCATGGAGAGGTATGAGCCCTCACGGTCCTACCAGAGTGCTGGTCCCAGATGCAGCCTGGAGAAATGTCATCCCTGGCTGGACAACTGTCTCCCACGGACGACTTTATGGGAGAGGAGTGTGGATTTTGTGAACACGTAGCTTTCTCTGCCATATGGGGTTTTGGTATGTCCTAAATAAATTCTGTGGATGAGCTTCTAAGACTGAAATGAAACAGCCTGCTCCCCATTTCCTGACCTAGAAGCCCACTGACCCCCAATTTAAGGACCTGCTCACAGATGACATCCCTGAGAGATGGTTTTCCCTCTGCCTATGATGCAGCATCATAGCCAGTTTTTCTCTCAGAAAGTGGGTTCAAACTTGGCTGTAAAATATTGAATGATCCATACACTTTACAAGATACCTGTCTGTTTTGCCCAGGTCACATATTTTATGGGAAAAAAAATTTAATAATGTCATACAAAGTGTATGTAATGAAATTATCCTGGTGTCAAAAAGGCTAATTGCATGAGTGGAGTGCTATTTTTTAAAATAAATATATGCCATGAAGTAAGAAGATGTGCCTTTTTGAGAAGTGTCTCTTGAGTGATAATACAGTTGGCACCAGTTAAGATGGAAATGAACAGGGGAGCCTGGGTGGCTCAGCCAGTTAAGCTTCCATCCACTCAGGTCATGGTTTCACGGTTCCTGAGCTCAAGCCCCGCATCAGACTCTGTGCGGTCCGTGCAGAGCCCGCCCCACTCACACTCACTCTCTCTCTCTCAGAAATAAATGAACGTTAAAAAAAAAAAAAGGATGGAAATAAACAGATTTTTTCAAAAGAAGGACAAGCTAAAGGAAGAATCCCTCAGCATGAGTCAGAATAATAATTTACTTTATACCCAACAGCTTCCTGAGATGTGGAACATTTTATCTATTTCATTCTCAGATGGGCAAAACAAGGTTTACAGAGCTTCAGTCTCTTGGCCCAAACTCACACCTTCTATCGTACCATGTTGCCCCTCAGGCTACCTGTTTCGGGTCCCTGCTCCTCCACAAGTACCTCTGTGTCTAGGCTGATAAAACTTGGTCTCTCTGTGGGTCATACTTTTCCCGTCTCTAAAATGGGAATTAAACCATTGCCCCTGGTCCCCCAGCCCCAAAGCTAATTGAGAGAGCATGTGAGACTATCTCTGCTTTTTATTTTTAAGCGATCCCAAACTGGAGTATTGGATTTAACACTATGTTGAAGTTTGTATTCACAAAGATTAAGCGCTGATGACATGATAAGAACAGCTAGTGAGTAAAAAAAAAAAAAAAAAAAAACTATTTTATTTGTCTAAATTTAGCATTCAGCATCTCTGCTAATTCAAAATTAAATTCCTCTTGTCACAAAACGATTGGGAAATACAGCAAATCCTTCAGAGATCTGGATGAAGCACTCCTGTATGAACAGATTTAAAGACACCATTTGGGAGGCCTGCTTACTTAGATGTGGCTGTTCTTGGTGTAGTTTGCACAATGGAGAATTAACTGCAGTGTTTTTCTGATGCTATAGAGTCACAGACACTGCATGGTCACTGTTGAAGGAACATATGTGTATTCCAATATGTTTTACATTTTGTAATATTTTACCTTTCAGATGAAAGATTTTCCCTACTTGTTAGACTCCAGTACTTATTATTATTATTATTATTATTATTATTATCATTATCATTATTCTTTTGGAAAGTCTGTTGAAATTCCACCTGGTCTCACTGGAGATCGGGGAATATTAAAAAAGAGTGGTTTTTACTACCTCAACAAAAAGATGCATTTATCATCCAGGAGGGAGTATAGAGCTTCTGAAAAACAGTTTAATTACTGGCACAGAGCTAGACCTTTGCACAACGTATTTGAAGAAACATGAAAGATTAACTTTCATTGGCTCTTGGGACATCTGTTGCAAACTTTAGGAAATGAGTAGTTAAGCACTGACCCAGCATACCCTCAACCCCAGTGAAAGTTACTTGGTGTCTCTGATTCCTAGTCAAGAATCATTGACTATCAAGAGAAGGTTGTAAAATATTATACAAATACTAACAGAGTGGCCAGATTCTTTAACTAGCTTTGTCATTATCCCATAACTTCCAATTAAGCTCACAGGTTCATTGCATTCTATTTGTTAGTAAGGGATAGTGCCCAGCCAGCTCTGGCCAAGCAGACCCTGATCCTGATGTTTTCTCTTCTCTTGTTAGTTCCCCAGGAGAAACAGGGACAAATGGGGCGATAGAGTCACGCTCGCAAACCTAACAATACTAGCAGCAAGTAGCAAGGAGAAAGCCCAAAGAGCTGGTTGTCCTAAATCCTAAATTCTGTACCCAAATGCTGCTATTCCCTTGTGCATCAGGAGGCTGGATTTTGCCAAAGCGAGTACAGCATTGTCTTTAGATGGGAGATGCTTATGATTTTAAACAAAAAGCTTTATCCTCTAAGAAGCATGATATTTGCAGAACATGCTGATTGGCCTTCTTTTCCACAAAGAAAGCATACACATAACTTTTGGATCTCCTTTCTGATTTTCCTACTGGAAGCTTCCTTCAGCTTTTGTTCATCTGTAGCCCACTTTGGCCTGTTCCATATAGGACAAGAACAAATTGGCCATATAACTGGAATCGCTGAGAATCCAAGCTCTGATTTTAATGTCCTTTATAGAATGAGCCAACGTGTCTATTTTTGGATACTTGTTCTCCCTTGTCCCCATTTCTGTCTTCCCTCTATTTTAGGTTCCAGTGAGCAGTGAAATTCCAGACGTTGACATGAAGAGAGGGTTTAGGATGAATCACAAACAGTATGACTTTTACCTGGAAAACCTAGTTACTTGGACTCCCATGATAATCTGTCCAACTGGGTGCTGCCACTTGCCCACCTATAGGGTCTCATGAGGACTGACAGGCTGTCCTTTCCCGAATACCAGGACTCCTTCCTCCAAATGATATACAAGTTAATTATTTTTTTTAAAAAATCCCTATTATATAAGATGAATCTCTGAATTCATATTCTGAAAAGGAAAAAAGTTGCTTTCTTTTTTGCCGGATCCTAGTACTTATGGCCTGTCTCCCTTTTATCTATTCCAAAGCAAGTTTTCTCCTTTTTCCGTCTTCTTTTAGCTTAAAAAATACTTCGGGGAGTTTATAGTGTTTCTTTTTTTAAGGGCACAGATATTTACAAGAAAATTAAAAAGATAATTTTTTTTTAAAAGTTTACACACCATGCCTTTTTTCTCCAAGATATAAGCCCCTGGGGGAGGATCATATATAATGTGTGTTTTCTCCTCTTAACTTGTTGGAATCTGCAAATGGTTCAGCGATTGGTTACAATTCTTGGATTTGCAAAGCCACTTACTTGATTAAATAAGTAAAACATGCTCTATATCTTGATTGATGAAGTATCACATGAGTGTTTATGTAAAAAAAAAAAAAAAAGCAGATGTCCCAGAAGTATCACCTAAATTTAAGTGAAGTTGGATTTTTTTTTTTTTAAAGATTTAGCCCACTGTCTAATGTAATACCCTGTTATCCATTCTGATAGCAAACTGCTCAACTACCTGCTTTAATGGAGGGACCTGTTTCTACCCTGGAAAGTGTATTTGCCCTCCAGGACTAGAGGGGGAACAGTGTGAAATCAGTGAGTATTGACCTTCTGCATTCTCTTTTTTTCTGGGGGGAGCTTCAAAACCCCATCCAACCCTATCATCTAATCAGTGAGGAAGCTGAAGCCCAGAGACAATGAAGAGCTTATCTAACGGCTCAGGCCAGTGGTTCCTTCTCACTAGATTTAGCCACCATTCACTTAGGCTAAAGGTGGGGGACTGGGGGGGGGGGCAGAGGGTGCCATAGCTTAGCTCAGATGACTCACAGCAAACACTCTGATGCCGTCTCATCTGGGCTTGGGTTGTTTGGCATGTTGCATTGCTTCTTTTTAGTGAGTTTGTCCCCTTCTCATTGTACAGAGCCATAGTTTCAGCCTGGAAATGTAGACCAGAGTTTTGGGACAGGTGAATGTGTTTATCTACCTGCAGGCATAGAGTTTCTTCCCTGCCATTCACTGCCACATTTCTTGAATCAGACTGAGCCCATTATCCCACCTAAGAGAAAAGGACAAGTTCAAGAAAAAGGGGAAAAGGGTGCGCAGCAATAAAAAAGAACAAACTAATAGCATACACAACATGAATGCATCTCATCGATGTTAAGTAAAGGAACGAGGTACAAAAAAGTGCATACCGCACGATTCCATTTTTATGAAGTTTAAGAACAGGCAAAATTAATGGATGACAGTAGAAACCAGGATAGTGCTCAGGGGCAGAAAGGAACTTTATGGGCTGCCAAAAATGCTCGATATCTTGACTGATGAAGTATCACTTGAGTGTTTATTTATGTAAAAAAAAAATAGTTGAACTGTAAACTTTAGATCAACGCAGTTATGCCTTCACTATGTGTTTGTCATGCTTCAGTACAAAGAAAGAAAAATGTAAGGGTGGAATGTGGTAGATAATCATTGTTTTCAGAATCAGGATATCAAACTGCTTATCCTCCTGGCTCTGCCCCCTGCCGGCCTTGCAACCCTCAGCAAATCACTGAAGCTCTCTGAAACTCAGAAAGGAGCCAACGGCACCCTAGATTGCTTTAGGATCCAGAAAAGAGATGACACCAGCACTCCATTCAGGAAGGAGCAAAAGGAACATGAGCATGTCTGCTACGGGTGCCGTGTCCCTGCTTTTCTGGAAGCTCTGGAATATGGCATTTTCATTTCCAGCTGTATCATATCTGTAAGATACTGCTGGTTAGTGCAGCCATGGTTTCTGAAGTTGCAGTAGTCTCAAAATTAAATAATATTGACTTGCAATTTTGACTTTCAAGATCTAATTTGTGAGTTTCTGTACTTTAGTGAGTAGTAGATGAAGTAACCACTTTTTTATAGAGTTCAAACGAAATACCTCTGAAGTTTCCATAGAACATGTAATGGATTGTCAGGATGTGGTTTCTGTTCTTATTAATTACCCTGCCCTGATAAAGATATCTCTGAACTAACTCCCCTCAAATTTCTTTTTCCATACTTGCTCTCAGACTCCACATACTTAGTTAGATCATATTTAGGAATCTTTTTTCATGGGCTCATTTCTCTTTATGTAAATACCCTTTCATGCTCTTGGGTTTACGACCTTTCCATTGGCAGAGACAATGATTTCTATTTGTTTCTCCCCCCCCAACTGCGCCCAAAATGTAGGCCTTTGAATGCTCCTGATTATCCCTATCACAAGTTATGCTCAAACCCTTCTAGGAAGTGTCCTGTTTCTATTATACGAACCAAGAAAATATGGAAATAGGTCTTGACTTGATAAGTGCCTCTAGTATAGTAGAGACAAAGAGTTGAATTATGAATTCTTATTTTTAAATTGAGATATAATTCACATACCATAAAATTCACCATTTAAAAATATGCAATTCAGTATATTCATGAAATTGTACAGCATCGCTTCTGTCTCATTCTAGAATATGTCATCACCCACAGAAGAAACCCAGTACCCATGAGCAGTGACTCCCTATTTCCCTTTCCCCAAGATACTGGAAGCTACCAGTCTACTTTCTGTCTCTTAACATTTTCCTATTCTGGACATTTCATATAATAGAATCACACAATATACGTCCTTTTATGGCCAACTTCTTTCACTTAGCGTGATGTTTTTGAGGTTCATCCATGTTGTGGCATGTATCATTACTTCCTTTTGATTGCTGAACAGTATTCCATTACATATATATGTGTGTGTATATATATATGTATATGTGTGTGTGTATACACACACACACATACACTATTCTTTTTTAAATTTTTTTTAACGTTTATTTATTTTTGAGACAGAGAGAGAGACAGAGCATGAACGGGGGAGGAGCAGAGAGAGAGGGAGACACAGAATCAGAAGCAGGCTCCAGGCTCTGAGCCATCCACCCAGAGCCCGGTGCGGGGCTCGAACTCACGGACCGCAAGATCGCGAGATCGTGACCTGAGCTGAAGTCGGACGCTCAACCGACTGAGCCACCCAGGCGCCCCATACACATACACTATTCTGATGTAATTTATATTTTCGTTTCCCCTGACCTCTGTCGGGACCGATATCGTCTCAAACTTCACTTTGACTTAATTTGAGATACTCTTGCCAATTAACTAATAACATCATAGTTAGAAATATCTGGATGTACATAGTATACATTTGGTTTATCTTGTTATTTAAGGTTCATAGATATCCCAAGAATCTTCAGTGAACTTTCAGGTAAAAAGTTTAGGGGCGCCTGGGTGGCTCAGTCGGTTAAGCATCCGACTTCCGCTCAGGTCATGATCTCACGGTCGGTGGGTTCGAGCCCCGCGTCAGGCTCTGTGCTGACAGCTCAGAGCCTGGAGCCCATTTCAGATTCTGTGTCTCCCTCTCTCTCTGCCCCTCCCCTGTTCATGCTCTGTCTCTCTCTGTCTCAAAAATAAGTAAACGTTAAAAAAAAATTTTTTTTAAGTTTACATGAATTATTTATACTGTATTATAAATGGTTTTTAAAATAACTTAATGGGTTCTTATTATCATAAAAATCCTCTGTATAAAATTTTCCTTATAAAAAATTTAGAATACTGAATAAAACAATTCAAAATCACCCATAATCCTAAGACCCAGTGATGATAGTTGTTGACACTTATCATAAACCATTTTAATCTGTTTTCTATGTGAAGCAGAGCTCCAGTTTTAAATTATCCTGCAATCTGATGGGCAGAGGAAGTTTAATGTCCTTATTTTGTCAATCCCTAGCTCATTGTTCTCACTGGTCTCATCCACTAGTTATAATAAGAACGCTGATTAAACAGTCAAATCTGTTTGTCTTCAGGCAATGCTTAGTCTGTTTTAGGTAAAAATGTGGTGTCATCTTTCAAGTTGACTCACTTTCCCCACTGTCTAATGGATAGAATCTCTTGCAAAAATACTTTCAGGAAAAGGAAGTCGATATTAAAGACACTTCCAGGATTCTGAATTTTAAAATGATCACACCTTCGTGAGATTCATAAGATTTGGCTTCATAAGATTTGATTTGGAATGGCCTTCAGACAGCCATCTGCAGTCACATTTCTACTGTGTGATAACCAGGAGAGAAGGTCCTTCTTCCTGGCTGTGGTGAACCTGAGGACTCTCCCTTCCCTCTGACCAAGAAAATAAAAATACCCATGGAGTCAATGAAAAGTCTCTCTCTGCCACTCATTCTCTGTGATATCCCTGTCTACCAAATACACCTTTCATTGAATGTGAGGAAATTTGGGCTCACCCAGTATTTCATAATAAGTACTATCTTTTGTGCCACATAATTATTGCCCCACATCTTGTTTATTTGAAAAACCCAAGTGCATGACAGAGTACCATGCTATCCAATTTTGTGCATATGATGGGGTCAGATGCTTCATGGATACAAATGAAAATTCAGAATTCGGTATTCTTTTCCTTTAGGTAAGCGTTGGGATCTTGAGCACATAGTAAATGCTATTCTTTGTATACAAACCTAGCCAAGAGGACCCTTTATATTTTTAATGGTTAGTGAAAAGGTGGTATTCTATGATTAAGGTTATTTTAATGCCTGTTTCTAGAACATCCCTGTGTCAGAAAAACCTGTAGATATAATGGCATTCCAGGTTTTCAAGAGACTCTAACATATCAATATTATGTCTATATTGTCTCCACTAAATGCTGCTTTGACCAATTTATGCATGAAGAAGGTCCTTTCGGGTAAGTTAAAAGAGAAGCAAAATAATTTGCACATGGGATTCATGTGTCTCAAACAGCGCTTGCCAGTAAATCATATTGTAGCTCACTTCCTTCAAAGCTTCATTTGGCCATAAAAAGAACAACTTGGAGAATAAAAGTGTGTTGTTTTAGGATAAAAGTTTCATTTCTTCTCCTTATGTGCTGAGGCTTTTGTAATGAGTATTCTGCTAAAATGTAGAAAATAAAAAGAACAACAAGTAAAAAAAAATCCAAACTCCTCCAGTACCACAATCTAATGGCTGTTTTCTCTCTTTGGAACATCATTACGCCAGTCAGCTCCGGGTGAGCAATCCTTTTCCTTCTACTTCTTCAAAGCATTCAGCCTTAGGATGGCAAATTCTAGATTGCCGAGGGAGAATAAATAGCTTCTGGAGTAAGAAAGAAGACAATCATTATGTAATTTTTACATCTAAGGCCCTCTCCCAGCTCTAAAATCCTGTATTTAAAGAGCTGTGAACACATTAGCAATTCTCATTTGGTCCCAAGATCGAAGAAAGAGTGATGTATCATTAGGATCTAAGACATTCCAGAAAAATGCACAGGTGTGGTATCAGGCCCCTTTGGTGCCCTATCTCATATCGTTCTCAGCCAGCCTCTTACTCCAGCTACTGCTATGGCAACCTGTTTTGCACAGGCATAACCTGATTGCACCTCCTCTTTTTTTTTTTTTTGTTTATTTTGAGAGAGAGAGCAGGGGAGGGGCAGAGAGAGGGAGAGAGAATCCCAAGCAGTCTCCATGCTGTCAGTGAGGAGCCCAACGTGGGGCTCCAACTCACAAACCTTGAGATCTGACCTGAGCCAAAATCAAGAGTCGGACGCTTAACCGACTGAGCCACCCAGGCGCCTCAGGTTGCATCCTGTCTTAGCTGCTCCACACTTCTCCTGTGTTCTACCCAGAGACTCCTCTGAGTTCTAAAAAATCAGTGTGCACTCACATAGTGACACATTGGAAGTGTGAGGAAGCTATCCCATAAGGTGACCCTCGGCCAGTGGGAGACAATGAAGAAATGCTCCCCTCTCCCTTCTTAAAAGTGACTTGAGGGTACAGTCTCCACGGCTCCTCAGAACGACCCAGCAGGATGGAGCCTGGTCCAGGATAGAGCCACGGTGATGGCCACCCTGCAAATATACTTTTGTGTTGGCTTTCCCTCCTTCCATTTTTCATTCTCCCTGTCCCCCCATCCCGGTTTCCTAGGGTTACTTCACCAAAGACACTCTCTGCATGCAAGCCAGCCCTGCTCTCTGGGGAATCCTAGGCAGAGAAAGATCTTGTCAGGTACAGGTGCAGGCCTGCTTGCGGAAAGAGCGACATTCAAAGTCTGAGCTCCGAGGAAAGATCATTTAGAGGTTAATTCGTATCTTAACTTTTACTCTATCTTAAATTACAAGTGTTTATGAATCAGAAGTTTATTCCGTTTATAAACAAGTAATATCAATACATTTATAGAAATATAAATGTGTGGGCAACACATTTACCGTCGAAGAGCTAAGTTAGAAATCCTAATAACACTAGCCTGTTTGTCCCAAAGAATGAAACCCAAACGGTCTCAAAGCCAGAGTAGGTCGGAAACAAGTGGGAATCGCTGCCATTTAAAAAGCAGTTATCTTCTCAAAGCCCTGCCCTTCCTTTGTAAAATGTGATGACCTCTGAACGAAGCACTGAGTTCCTTGCCTGTTTGCATCCTTCTCTTGTTTCAGGCAAATGCCCGCAACCCTGCCGAAATGGAGGTAAATGCATTGGTAAAAGCAAATGTAAGTGCTCCAAGGGTTACCAAGGAGACCTCTGTTCAAAGCGTAAGTATCCATACACAGAATCAGCCTGGCTTGGGGGAGCTCTTCCTATATTACTTCTTCACCCACTGCATGTTGCCTCGGCATTACGATTAACCTCTGTTCACTGACATATATGTTCCCTTTACCTAGAAGAAAAACACTGTATGAAATCCATGCATGTAAAACAACAACAACAACAACAACAACAACAAAAACCAGACATATTCACACACAAGCAACTGAACTTTTTAACTATTTGGAGTTTTCTTAAGGAAAATAAACTTCCATTCCAGCAGTTTCAAGGTCCTACTGAGCATCTTTTGTGAATGAGAAGCATCAAGATTAGTTTAAGATCTCTGTCAGGACTTAATTTTATTTATTTATTTATTTATTTATTTATTTATTTATTTATTTATTTATTTTTTAATTTGAGAGAGACAGCGAGAGGGAGGGAGGGAGGGAGGGAGAGAGAGAGAGAGCATGCATGTGTGAGCCTGGGCAGAGAGAGAGAGAGAATCTTAGGCTCCACGCTCAGTACGGACCCTGACACGGGGCTCAATCCCATGACCGTGAGATCATGACCCAAGCCAAAATCAAGAATCAAAGGTTCGACTGAGGCACACAGGCGCTTCAGGACTGTTTCAAAAAGTCCCAGACTGACTTAGAGCTGGAGATTGGCTTAGGGAAAATAAAAAGCAACAGGGGATGAAACCCAAACTAACACATTCTAAAGAACTACAAGAGGAGTGCCTGGGTGGCTCAGTCAGCTAAGTGGGATCTCAGGTCGCGATCTCCCGGCTCATGGGTTCTAGCCCCACATCAGGCTCTGTGCTGACAGCTTGGAGCCGGGAGCCTGCTTCAGATTCTGCGTCTCCCTCCCCTCTCTCCCTCTGCCCCTCCCTTGCAAGTGCTCTGTCTCTTTTTTTTCTCTCTCTCTTTCTCTCAAAAATAAATTTAAAAATTAAAAAAAAAAAAAAGAACTGCAAGAAAAGCAGCTGTGTGATTCTGTGGAACAACGAAAGCTCAGGAAACGCTCTTTTTTGTCTCCTCTGATTCTAGCTGTCTGTGAGCCTGGCTGCGGTACACATGGAACTTGCCATGAACCCAACAAATGTCAGTGTCAAGAAGGCTGGCATGGAAGACACTGCAATAAAAGTGAGTGGGAGCCTTCTGAAGAAGGCTTCTGAACTAGCTGTATAAATAATAAGCCACTGGCCCATTTTAGACACGAAATGAAACGGGCTAAATTCAGCTATTTCATTTTGATTGATATCTTCCCTGTTGGAAGCAGGAATCCAGGCATTGGAGAGATGCCAGTGAACAGAGAGACAATGCCCTGCCTGGCAGAGCCCAGGTTCTAGTGGGAGGGACAGTTAGCAAGTGAACAAAATAAACAACGTGGCTGCCATCCATCTGGCGGTTGGAACTCAGTCTCCTAAGCGTGGGCCCGCTGTCCACTTTTCCTCGGAGGGAAGGAAGGCTTCGGTCATACCACATCCTTCAATAGCAGAAGCCCACATTGGGCCTGTCATATCGGGTCTCCAAACTAATGGGCACAAATTGAACAGATCATTTCCACCTCAGATGTTTTCCTAGATCCACGGTGTCCAGAGGGTGGTGCATGTAGCCCATGAGTACAGAAATGATCAGCTAGGCTGAGGGAAAATATCTAAGCATGTTATATGTAAGTATATGTATACATCTCAATCCAAAGCCTCTGATTTTTGTGCATATTTTATAATGTTCACATTATATTATTATGATGTATATCTAATACATCTACATGCAGGTATACACGTTTGTTTGTTTATTTGTTTGTTTGTTTGTTTAAGGTGGGTTTGTGTCTAGTCGAGGTTACACTAAGCCATTGATCTGAGCCTTTTTCACTCACTGAATTGACTGTATGGTAGATTGAATTGGCTTCAGATGGGCATAGCTTAACAAGACTTGCAGCTTCTCTGGAAAATAGTCCTTTCCCCAGGTGGTAATGGTTGAATGGTATCCATGCTGGGACATACTTGGGGTAAGGCTTTTTTGAACTAAAAGAGACCTGTAGAAAACTAACCATTTCTGGAGACCTTTTGGGAAAGAGTAAACAAAATCCTTTAAGGGGCCCTTAACTCGGGATACAAACCCTAAGGTTTGTCCCCAAATCAAAGTAGCTTTCAAGACGTCCTCGGGCCTAGGGATGAGCTGAGGTCACACACTGTACCTCCCAGGCCTCAGTTACAAAGATCTTCTGAGACCCCACATTTGGGGCTTGGTGACCAAGAGTGATGGCCAGAGAGTAGAGGGGCCCCGTTCCTGCTGATACACCCATCACTCCTCCAGAAAGAAGGCAAGTTAGGAGGCCTCAGGTGGCATCGGAGGCCTCAGGTGGCATTGGTGAGCGATTCTCACAGGTCTGCCAGCCCCAGACATCCTCATTCACAGACCCGGTGCTGAGAGTGTTGTCATTTTGTCATCGACTACGTGGCTCCCTCAGATCAAGGCATTGCATCAAGAAGATGCCCTGGTGCTTGACTAAGATGCAAATGTGTTTTCTGGGAGAGGCCACCCAGCCATTTGGTACATTAGCTTAGAGAATTGGGCTGGAAGAATGAGGTTTATTTTGACCAGGGGGTGGTGACTAGGAAGCTCTGAGGCACAGAGTTCTGCTGGGAACAGATTCCCAGCGAGGTGACACTTTGGGAGGTCCTGGGCACCCAGACATGTTATTGGGGAGGAGGACACTGGAGACAGACTTCCCGGCTGAGGCTCACCCCCCGCCAGCAGGGAGGTTCGGGCTTCATGGGTGGCGGGGAGAGCAGCAGGGTAGGGATTTACTCCAGCGCGTTGTTGGCTCATGTTCTGGCTGTTCCATGAGCTACTAGCCTACATACTGACAATTCAAAGAAACACATTCAGGAACAAAGTATTCTGTTCTCAGTAGTTATTTAATGGCATGCTTGCATTTAAAAACCACAGGGAACAAACGGAATGCCAAACTCGACTCTAATGCCCAGGAAGATGGTGGGAGATTTTTAAAATGTGATTGCTGTCTTGGATCCGTTTTAGAAAATCAGTAGAAATGAGTCAGTGCCCCAGGCACCTCCAGAGGTTCACAACCAGGAGGAAGGGAGGCCCAAAGCTATGTTGCTCAGTGTTACAGTTCACTTACAAGTGAGCTGGAAATGCACAGATGCCCACCTTGACTGAAACTGACAAATCCCCATTGATAAGGAGTCAGTTCAAACCGTAACCCTTCTCTAAAATGTATCATAGAAGCCCTTACTTCTTACCCAAATCCTATTTTATGTAAGTGCAATAGCCACACTTGATTGTGTGATTGATATGAACAGTGGGGGTGTTCTGGATCAATTTAATCGAGGCTGGTTTTGCAATGCGGTGAAGCATCCCTGCTTTGGGGACCTCAGTGCGAAATCCCTACCAGCCCTTGGGTGGAGAAAATCATTCAGTCACATTCATCCAAACTTTGATCAAGAGTTTCTACATGGCCAAAACACATAGTGAATCAGGGCTTCAATGGAAGCCAGATTGGATGGTTCCTAAAATGGGTTTCTTTTTTAACAGAGACCCTGAACCTGTAACATCTCTTCATTCAGGTGGCTTTTTGTGGTGACTGTGGTCTTTCACTCTGGGATGAAAAGGGAAAATGGATTTCATTTGAATGGTTAATAATGAATCTGAAGAGCCCGTTTTTGTAGTTTCTTTTCTTTTAAGCTGTGAATAATTTTACAGGGTACGGAGCCAGCCTCATGCATGCCCTGAGGCCAGCAGGCGCCCGGCTCAGGCAGCACACGCCTTCACTTAAAAAGGCCGAGGGGAGGCAGGATCCACCTGAATCCAATTACATCTGGTGAACTCCGACATCTGAAACGTTTTAAGTTACACCAAGTTCATAGCCTTTGTTAACCTTTCATGTGTTGAATGTTCAAATAATGTTCATTACAGTTAAGAAAACTGGCCTGAATTTTATTAGCTTCATTATAAATCACTGAGCTGATATTTACTCTTCCTTTTAAGTTTTCTAAGTACGTCTGTAGAGTGATGGCATAGATTTTCTTGTTTCAGTGTTTTGGGACAGATTTGATGTTATGTCAGTGGATCAGGTTAAAACTGTGTCTTTTCAGTTGTGTAGCTGGCAAATTACTTCCAAAATTGCAATGCATTCACGGTGTCAAGGGGCTGGGGAACACTGAAGAAGATACGTGGAACAAAAAGGCATAAATCACAGCGTTTGGATGAAGCACTTAATTGTGTTGAAGTTACCACATTTCTAGTGTTCTTGTCAGGTATTTAGACATTTGTCACATTTTTAAAATTCCCCTTGTTTGTAAACTCTCAACACAATATATTTTGACCTTACCATGATTCCAGAGAATTCACTAGAAAGAAAGAAAGAAAGAAAGAAAGAAAGAAAGAAAGAAAGAAGGAAGGAAATAAAGAGAAGAAAGAACACTGTGGCAGTGGCATTTAACAATATAATATATGTAAACACAATAAAATAGGGAATATAATGTATGGACTTTTGGCATTGGCTTGAAGCAATATAATATATTGTAAACAAAACACAGCTCTTACGTAATAAACATTTTGTACTGTTTGTATAAAATAAAGGTGCTGCTTTAGTTTTCAGAGGGTTGTATGGAGTGGTCTTTGCATGTGCTATCTTGAGGAAATAAAGTTGGTTGCAGTGAGTGGTAGTGAACACTCTGTAGTTATCATGAAAAAGAGAAGATGTTCCCATCTCTGACCCTGCCCTGCTCCCCAGGCGTGCCCCTCCCTCCCAGCTCTCTGCCTTGGCTCTAGCCACACCGCGTTACACCTTGGGCACTGCCTGCGACCTTCCTGTGTATGTCAGCTCCCGTGTAGTTGACATTTCTTTCTTTTTTTTTCAATATATGAAATTTATTGTCAAATTGGTTTCCATACAACACCCAGTGCTCATCCCAAAGGTGCCCTCCTCAATACCCATCACCCACCCTCCCCTCCCTCCCACCTCCAGTTGACATTTCTTTCAAGAAGTCTTCTCTAACTAAAATGTGTTAAATTTCCCTTCAGTAGGAGACTTTCTAAGACTTTCTAAAAGTGTCAGGATGTTGCAAACGACAAGTGCTACCATTTATTCAAACCTTACTGGTTCCCAAGGACACTGTATGTGTTATCTTACAATCCTGTGAGGCAGGTATCATTATGCCCTTCCACAGATAAGAAAACTGAGGTAGGGAGATATGAAGCAGTTTACCCAAGATCACACTTGAGAGGGTCACGTTTGTTTTTTGTTTTTAATTTTTTTTTTAACATTTACTATTGAGAAACAGAGACAGAGCATGAGCAGGGGAGGGGCAGAGAGAGGGGGAGACACAGAATCTGAAGCAGGCTCCACGCTCCGAGCTGTCAGCACAGAGCCCGATGCGGGGCTCGAACTCACAAACTGCAAGATCATGACGTGAGAGGAAGTCAGACGCTCAGTGACTGAGCCACCCAGGCGCCCCTAGAGAGGGGCACGTTTGAATTCATGTCACCTGACTTGGAAGCCTTAACTAACACTAGACTATTCCTCCTCCTTTCCTTTTCTCAGCAAGTACAGTAGAACACAAAACTCCACAAATCCTAAGTAGGTGCTTTCCAACATATTTTATTCTCTTCATCCTTCCAGGGGAATGTGGACTCTATTTTATAGAAAATCTGAAGCCTACACGTTTTCTTTTCCTGGGCAGTGGCATAACGATTTGTGTGGTTTAGGGGCATGACGTGTTATGGGAAGTGATCAAGGGAGAGTCTGGAAGCAGACTGAACACATCTTGTTGTGGTCCTAGACCACAGCAATCTTTCTCCTCTAACTAGCCAGGGCCCGGTGTGCCAGCTTCTGCTCACACATACTTGGCAAAGCCAGTCAGGACCCAGGGAGCTAACCGTGGGGATCTGAATATGAGAACCAACTGATTTAAGACTTTGAAGTAAAAATCCAGATGCTTGATGATGAGGATCCAAGATGGCGACAGAAAGTTAAATTTGGGGATACGATAATAGTACTAAGAGCTAGGGGCACCTGGGTGGCTCAGTCAGTTAAGCATCCGACTCTTGATTTTGGATCAGGTCATGATCTCACAGTTTGTGAGATTGAGACCTGTGCTGGGCTCCCCACTGACAGCACAGGGTCTACTTGGGATTCCCTTTCTCCCTCTCTCTCGTGCGCATGCACACACACACACACACACACACCCACACACACGTGCTCTCTGTCTCTCTCAAAATAAATAAATAAACTAAAATAGTACTAATAGCTAACACTAATAGTACTTAGTTTATTCTAAGCCCTTTACCTCATGAATGAGTAATAGAAAGGTGGAAAAGTTAGACTGAAGGCAGGGTAACAAAGCACAATAGCCTAGGTTGGTCATCTCCAAACCATTTGACTCTACACTCCATTGGAAATGTCTGAGCGCATAGTCCTACCTGTGCTTATATTTATTTACATATATAACTGGCATGCATTATAAAAGCAGAAACATGGAAGAGATAAAAATATTAATACTTTCACCACTCACCCAGAAGACAGTTTTATGTGCACCCTGGAGTACAGGCCCCCACAGGAGAACTCAGGCAAAGACATCACTGAGGAAAACACATCGGATCCGAAATGGCTTTAGAATTCGTGAGTCTGCACTCCAGAGGGATTTCAAACATAAGCAAGGGACTGGGTCGCGGACTGCATGTAGGGTTTAAGAAAAGAGAAAATCTGGGGCTCCTGGGTGGCTCAGTTGATGAAGCATCCAACTTCGGCTCAGGTCATGATCTTACTACAGTTTGTGAGTTCGAGCCCCACGTCGAGCTCTGGGCCTCCGTGAGGCAATTTTTCTCAGGGCCCGTTTCCTATCCTCTGTCTTCCTCTCACTCTGATCCTACCCCACTCATGCTCGCTCTCTCAAAAATGAATAAACATTTTTTTTTTTATAAAGAGGAATCTGAACAGTGATATGAATGACCAAGGAGAAACAAGTACAGGCAGTGGTGAAGGCTTCCAGAGATGTTGACTTTGGTACTGCAGATGTTGAGTTTAATGTGCCTGTGTGGGACATCTTGGTGGAAATGACTGGTAGCCATTTGGAAATACAGTTATCAGGAGGTTAGTCTGATAATGTGTTGATTATCAGTTATAAGTGAATGGTACTAATTATATATTGAATTATTTTTACTATACACATATATAACAGCTTTATTTGGTGAAGTACAGTACGATTCACTTGTATTTTATTGTGTCTTTAGGTCCTATATAGTTAATACCATTTGCTGCTTACCTGTGTGCATGTTTATTTACACAACAGTAGAGCCTTTACTATTTGGCAAATTGAGCACTTCCTCCCTCCCTTTCCCACCATATGTATTATGAATCTTCATCCAAAATATGCCCCATGGTTACTTTGTCTGTTTATGTAGAATCACAACGATAGAGGCCAGCTCTTGAAGCAATGAACAATATTGTGGGATACAAAACAATTGCTGTTACTCTTACGAAGTAACCACAAAAGAGGGGAAGGGAGAGGAAGAAGAAAGGAGGAAGGGAAAGAGGAGAATTATTTATGTAAAACACTTCTAAACAATAATTTTAAGGTTAAAATAGTAAGGAGTCAAGGCAGTCTGAGAAGATGTATGCTGTTTGGCAAGATAAAATAAGCAGGAAAAATTAGGCAGGAAGAAATAAAGGTTAAACAATAAAACGGGCCCAGGAATGAGGTTAGGACAAAAGGTATACGGGGACCCCCACACACTTGTGAGAGGTAGACCACACGTATTGCTCCAAGCCCTGTTCCAGCCACCTCAAAGAGGAAATCAGGGCTGGTTACGAGTCCCAAAGACCACAAACACAAAAACTAGTTGCTCAGGAGAAGTTAAACTATATAAGGCACTTACATTAGGGCTGGCTCAAGGTAAGTAGGTCTGCAGGAAAGCTGCTTTGGTGTCCCTTCAAGCGAATAGCCTTTCAAATATCTCTTCCACATATATTTACAGAGGAGCTGCTTAAAGAGGTTTAAAAGGGGGTGGGGAGGGTTGCTGACAGGGTTCAGCTTCTCATCCAGTATCATAGGCTATTTGTCTCCAGTCCTAAAATGCCATGCCCCACCCAGCAAACAGAAGCTCTCCAGCAAAATCCAGCCAAGATGCTCAGAGGGAAGTTCATGGAGCACATTGATCATGCTCCTTGAAATTCTTAGCACCTCCCCACGTGGCTTCTCAAAATATTCCCTTCAATCGTGTACAGTACTCCTCCTAAAAGTTTTGGTAACTAGATTGTTGTCCTCATCCCATTCCCTGTCCGGTGATCCTTGCGGCACAATATTAGCTCGCTGTGCTAGGCATCACCCCAGACGAGCCAGCCCTTCCACCAGCCCTGATTGCAAGTGGAGAGCAATGTCTCCCGTGGGTTCTCCTAAAGACGTCCGAAGGTCACATACGACACAATGTTCTCAGTCATATAGACAGAGCAATAACAGATAGGACTATTCTTTCCACGCTCTTCAAGAAGGCACATATCATCACAATTAGTACAGTTCAAGAAAAGCATTTCTACCAAAATAAGGGGGGATAAGGAAATATCATGAGGTGAGAAAATTTTAAGTTAGTTAAATGAGCAGAATGTCTGGGTGGCTCAGTTGAATAAGTGTCCAACTCATGGTTTCGGACCAGGTCATGATCTGATGGTTCATGGGTTGAAGCCCTGCATTGGGCTCTGTGCTGATGGCATGGAGTCTACTTAGGATTTTCTCTCTCTCTCTCTCTCTCTCTCCCTCTTTCTCTCTCTCTCTCGCTGCTCCTCCCTTGCTTATGCTCTCTCTTTCTCTCTCAAAATAAATAAAATAACCTTTAAAAAATAAATAAATTCGTTAAATGGGAAACACTGACTTTCAGAAGAATTTCTTGGGGCAAAAAAAAAAAAAAAGAAAAAGAAAAAAGAAAGAAAGAAAAGAAAACAAAGGACTCCAAAGACAGGAATTTTGTCGTCATAATTTTTAGGCAGTTTATGCAAGTGGTGCAAATATAAAAGTTTAATAAGCATACTGAATAAATGTCCTCCATATGGCTCAACATAAAAAAAAATAGAAACAATATACAGGAAACTGACATCATAAAACAAAGTATTCAGGTGTTCAGTAAGACTTTTTAAAATTCAAATCTAAAACTCCAATTGTAAATTGATTTTGCACCTATTTATTGGTTTATTGTTAATAAGAATATAGAGATTACAAATGAAAAATAATTTTTATTAAGCTTTGGCATTGCAGGGCTTTTTCTTTTTTCTTTTATGTTTATTTATTTTTGAGAGAGAGAGAGAGACAGAGCATGAGCAGGGGAGGGGCAGAGAGAGGGTGGGGACACAGAATCTGAAACAGGCTCCAGGCTCTGAGCTGTCAGCACAGAGCCCAATGTGGGGCACAAACCCACAAACCGCGAGATCATGACCTGAGTCAGTTGCGTAACCGACTGAGCCACCTAGGCGCCCCTGGCATTGCGGGGCTTTTTCTAAATAACACATTTCCCTTCCTAACCATGCTTGGCTGGCACAACTGTTGAAATGTCCTGGCATTTCTTGAAAGTCCAGACCAAGAGAAAGCCACTCTGAGATGATAACTAATCCATGAAATTCATAAGAGGGCCATTGAAAGTTGACTCACCACAAAGTAAATATCAGCTTCTTGCTCCAGTGAACATGACACTGAGCATAGCCTTGATACTGGGTCTGGGGCCATAGGTGGGAGAGAAGAGCAGGAGGAGAGCAGAGAGCCTTGGTCAACAATAATCCAAGAGGAGACTAGCTACATAATTAAAGGGGCCCAGAGCAAAATAAAAATGTGGGACCCCTTGTTCAAAAAGCATTAAGTGGGCACCTGGGTGGCTCAGTTGGTTAAGCGTCCAACTCTTGATTTTGGCTCAGACTAGGCGTAGGGCCTGCTTGGGATTCTTTCTTTCTCCCTCTGCCCCTCCCGTGCTTGTTCTCTCTTTCTCTCTCTCTCTCAAAATAAATAAATTTTTCAAAAAAGCATGAAGAATATCAACATGGTGACCTCAGGGCATTAAGCCTGGGGTCTTTCTCCATGCAGAGCCTGTACAGCTGCACCGTTCACACATTCATGCAGCTGGCCCTGTCGAGGAGCAAGTTCCTAGGTCCATGGACAACGAAGTTTAGAGAAAATGCAAAACATCTGCCTGTCCTCAGGCACTGGTCAGATAAGCTCTTCTGTGCCTGTCCCACTCTCAACTTCAGAACCCAAGCCTTGAGAATGGAAGATTCATTCACCATGGAACCAGTTAAGTCAGGGACCATGTACTGAATTGTTCCTGTGTTAATACTGCAAACACAAAAATGGGGAAGAAAGTATGGGGCAAGTTAAGAGGACAAAATTTATTGCTTTATATGTCAATCTAGTGAAGTTCTTTGAACCTCAGTTCCTGCTTAAGAAAGAATTTGTAGCTTTCAATTAAAGGTCACAAGAGAAAGATATTTTTCAGAATTTTATGAACAATTTTTTAACCAAAAAGATAATTTTGGGGTTTTCCAACTTATAACTGCTGTTCTTTATTAGAAGACAGAAAGGCAAAAAACCTTGCTGGAATTGGGATCTAAAGCTTTGTTTTAGAAATGAAGTTCATCTCTACCCATGGAAGCTTGATTCAATGAAGAGCCTTATGACACTCTCCAGAAACCCCAAAGACAAATGTCCTGCAAAGCCCAAATTAGTCTTGCCTCACTTCAAGGAAACACCCAAAGCTAATTTGTAATTATTTTTTACTTTGTAAAGATGAATATTTGCTCTGCGTTTGCATTTAAGCCTCAAAGTCTCTGGGAAGGAGCAGAAGCAAAGCCAATCGTGGGCCCCTAATCCATGTTGATTAATGGATTATTGGGCACCGTGTTGATTAATGGATTATTGGCTTGTGTCACAAAAGCTAAACTCCAAGTGTCCTACTGGAGTTTTAAAGCCACTCTGCTTTTCAGTCATTTGGATATTTTGCCCTGGCTTCTTTATTTGGATTACATACTACCTTGTTTCTAAACCCAACCCAGACCAAGAAGGCAGCAGAAAACCAAGCCAAGATGAGCCGTAAGGTTGTGGCCATCCTGGGTCCACATTTCAGCCGCCCTTGAAATGACCATGTGAACACAGGTTATCCCATGACAACTTGTCTCAACGTAAGTGGCTACACATGTACCGAAGGAAGTTCCTACAGCAGCTGTACCTTTAGAAGAAAAAACAAATGACCTTTGAAACAAACCATCAGGTTGAAATTGAAGCAAGTTGTAGCTTCCTGGCCTTATCCAGCATCCACATCTACATGTGTTCCAGTCCAAGATGACACTCTGGAGGTGCGTTGTGGAGACTTGTAACGGAACAATAGGAGAACCAATAAGGTGGCTTTCTGGTGACGAACCTTAGCCAGATACAGAAGTGGCATTCCAAAGTCTTTAGAGAAGCTTTCTGTGGAACTTTTGGTTCACAGCATCTCTGGGAGGGGGTTATTAGTTCGAAGGAGAAACTGAGGCTAGGGTTTGCTGAAGATCACAAGCAATTGATTATTGCTAACGATAACCTCAGTGTGGAGATTCCAAAATTGTTCCTGAAGAATACCAATTGCCTGGGATGTTAACATGATTTACATGGAAACAAGATGCTGGGGCCAAATAATCTAAGAGATGAAGAGTTACACCACATTAGGGAGTTGTCTTTAGAGCAGCGCTGCTCAGAGCTTTTACTACACTAGATGCATTGTGCATCTCCAGGAGGGGGCTAATCTCCAGCATTCCCCAAACTAACTTGATCAAAGGACTTTTTTTCCCTAAGGCATCTCCCGGGGAATAAAATTTTTCACAGCACACTTTGGGGCACACAGTCCTAGAACAGATCAAAGTCTCTGAAGTTGAGTCTTTACTACACAGTTTTTTTCTTCAGAATTTTTAATGTGATTCTGTTTGAAGCTAATTCAAGGAAAACTAAAACTTATGACTTACAACACAAAGAACTTCCAGTTTAACTTGTAAATCAGTTGGTTTTATATAATTTGTTTCTTTTTCCCCTACATATTCCAGAATAAGCTGATGTTATATTCTAGCTTTAAACATTAAAGGAGTATTAGGAGGGGTGCCTGAGTGGCTCAGTCAATTAAGCATCTAACTTTGACTCAGGTCACAATGTTGCAGTTGATGGGTTCGAGTTCCACATTGGGCTCTGTGCTGGCAGCCCAGAGCCTGGAGCCTGCTTCAGATTCTGTGCCTCCCTCTCTCTCTGCTCCTCCCCCGCTTGCACTCTGTCTCTCAAAAATAAATAAACATTAAAAAAATTTAAAGGAGGGGGTGCCTGGGTGGCTCAGTTGGTTGAGCGTCTGACTTCAGTTCAGGTCATGATCTCTTGGTTTGTGAGTTCAAGCCCCGCGTCGGGCTCTGTGCTGATGGCTCAGAGCCTGGAGCCTGCTTCGGATTCTGTGTCTCCCTCTCTCTATCCCTTGCCCACTCATACTCTGTCTCTCTCTCTCTCTCTCTCTCTCTCTCTCTCTCTCTGTCAAAAATAAATAAACACTAAAAAAATTTTTTTAAATAAATAAAATTTAAAGAAGTATTAGAAAACACTTTAATTATTGTAAGTACTTTAAAAGTTTAGATAGACGTTTACAACTTTCGGAATTAATTCATCAACAAAGGATAAATGGATCATTATAATGAATTAATTTTCTAGGTATTTAAGTAGGATCTGACATTTAGGGAGCTGGTTTGAACTGCCTAGCTAAAGCACTTCTCTAAGTGAGTTACCTTCAGATGGTGTCTATAGTGATTTATAAATTCTTGATCTCCACATTGCTTCTTAAATATTGCTCAGCTTTAAATCAGAGGTAGAGATGGCAGGCAGAGAACAAAAGGTTACCAGCTAAAGACTAACAGGGAGCATGATGCATCAGAAGAACAGCAGACTGGAATGAAGAGACCCAAGCTTCAACTCTGCCTCTCTATAGCTGGTGGTTCTTACCCAAGATCCCTAAGATGTTGATCTTGAGCTTGATGCTGCCCTCCTCATCCCCCTCTCTAGGCCTTTTCTTTCTTCCTAACAGTTGGCTCCCAAGCCCAAAGTGCTTTGAATGCATCAGGCATTCTGAGAAAGTGATGGAAAACCTACCATCGCCTCCATTTTGCTACCAAATCAGTGCTGTTCTTGGGTGCCCATGCTCTTAAATATGGGTCTCTTCTAACAGTAATTAGTCATTTCTGGTGACAGGAGAGGACTTTACATTAGTGCCAGGGCTCTTCTAGGGTAATTTAAAAAAATACCTAATTTCAGCATTTATAGAGCTTTCTCGTCAAATAATAGCAGTAGCAGTAGAAACTAGGTAATGCTTATATATCCTTTGCTGTGTGTCAGGCTTTGTTCAAAGTTCTTTATGTACATTAATTTAAATAAGCTGGAGTCAGTTTATACCAGCTCATGAGAGAATGTTAATTGTTAAATTTTTGGAAATTTATGAACCAGTTGTTAAACACAGCCAGTATTAAATAATTTTTAAAAACAAAGTTAACAAATGCTCAAAATTAATCTCTCCCTAATTATCTTATTATTATCTACATTCCTGAGGTTATTTCTATGTAGTACATCTGTATTAAAGGAAATGTTATGTCATGGTGAGCTACTGTGCATCTCTTCCCAACTCCATATTCAGCGATGCTACTTTGGTGGCTTCTAATTGTCCATGGAGGGAGTATTTACCCCATAGAGATTGGCAAATACTACAAATCAAGAGAGCTGTCTATTAAACCTTTACTTTAATCCTTACCAAAAAAATTTATTTTTCTTTTTTTAAATATTTATTTTCATGAGAGACAGAGACAGAACATGAGTGGGGAAGGGGCAGAGAGAGAAGGAGACACAGAATCCAAAGCAGGCTCCAGGCTCCGAGCTGTAAGCATGGAGCCCAACACAGAGCTCGAACCCTCAAACCGTGAGATCATGACCTGAACCAAAGTCAGACACTTAACCAATTGAGTCACCCAGGTACCCCATAATCTTTACAAAAATTTTATGAGGTTTGTACAGTTATTATTTCCATTATTTAGATAAGGGATCCAATGCACAAGATGTTAAGTGACATGTCCAGAGTCACACAGCTAGTTAGTGCAATCCAGTACTTGAACACAGGCAACCTGGTTCCAGAATCTTCTACCCTTTATGATTATAGTCAGTAACATTGCTTTGGGTACCACACAAAATATAGTGTATACAAAAATGGTTGATATGTAATTTCTTCCCAAGTGGAAAGAAGCTCATGCCCACAATACAGTAAGAGTAATCAAACGGAGGTCCTAGAACTTCAGTGGTTGAAAATGAATGACTGAATAAATCAATGAATGCACTTCATTCATAAGAAAGGTTTACTCCAAAGGAATTGGAAACCTTTCTGTCTTGTGGATCTGGGACTGTTTATAACCTCCAGATATGCTGTGTTTCAGCTTCTACTCTTGCTCCATTCAGCTATCATTTGAAGAGTCATGACTTTTAAAAGAAGGAGAAGAAGAAGAAGAAGAAGAAGAAGAAGAAGAAGAAGAAGAAGAAGAAGAAAGAGGAGGAGGAGGAAGGGGGGGGGAAGGAGAAGAAGGAGAAAAGGAAAGATAAATACCCAATAATCATTTGAAAGGTAAATGAAATTTAAAACAAAATGGGATATCACTTTTCAGCCATTCCGACACAGTACAAGGGTTAGAAAAAATGTGAAGCCACAGGAATGACCATCTGCTCATAGTGGGAATATACAATGATACACGCCAAGTAGGAAAGGAGTTTCACATTATCTTGAAGAGTTGAACATACACATCCTGTAAGATCCAGCAATTCCATACCCTAGAGAGACTTTGCATATAATGCCTCGGAATCATGAACAAGGATGTTTGTAGCAGTGTTGTTTATAATACCAGAGAGTTAGAAACAACCCAACTGCCCACTGACAGGACACTGGATAAATAAATGGTGGTATATCCACACAAGGGAACACTATCCAGCAGTAAAAACAAATGACCTCCGGCTGCAGAAATCGGACATTGGTGAATTTGAAACACGATGTTAAAGTACAGAAAACTATACACAGTAAGACTTCATTTTCAAAAGAGACAAAATTAAATAATATGCCATTTGGGGGCACATAAAAAAAACAGTGGTTTCTTTGTGAAGATGCTGAGCAATAGGATTGGGAGGCACTCATTAGGGTTTCAAAAGCATCCAGGGAAGGGGCACCTGGGTGGCTCAGTTGTTTGGGCATCTGACTTTGGCTCAGGTCATGATCTCACGGTTTGTGAGTTCGAGCCCCGTGTCGGGCTCTATGCTGACAGTTCAGAGCCTGGAGCCTGCTACAGATTCTGTGTCTCCCTCTCTCTCTGCCCCTCCCCCCATCATTCTCATTCTCTCTCTCTCTCTCTCAAAAATAAATAAATATTAAATCAAAAAATTCAGGGGCGTCGGGTGGCTCAGTCGGTTAAGTGACGAACTCTTGATTTCTGCTCGGGTCGTGGTCTCACAGTTCGTGAGATAGAGTCAGTCTCCACACTGGGTGAGGAGCCTGCTTGGAATTCTCTCTCCCCCCTCTCCCTTTGCCCCTCTCCTGCTTGCTCGCTCTCTTGCTCTCAAAAAAAAAAAAAAAAAGAATCCATGAGGTACTATTTCTTAGGCTGGGTGGTAGGTTCAAGACTATTTATTTTAATTCTCTAAATATATTGTCTTGCTATGCACAAATTATTCCTAGTATGAATGAAAATAAATCCTGATATTCACAACAGAAAAATCAATAAGGTATGTGATCAGGTGATCCTCAAAGGAAGAGATGTCAATGACTAATAAACCAATTTTTAAATCATCAAATTTACTAGTAATCAAATAGTTGCAAAACTTTTACTGTAAATTTTTTAAATGAACAGCATTTTTCATCAGTCAGATTGGCAAAGATATTTTTAAATAATACTTAATGCATATGTTAATGCAATGAGATGGACAGTTAAAGTCTGCTTCTAAAAGCGTAATCAGGACAACTTTTCTAAAAAGTCACTTAAGGGTACATATCAAGGCTTAAAATTTGCTTCCTTGACTCAGTATCAGAAAATTATAAGAAATTCAGTCAAAGATTTAGATTCAATATAGCCCCAAATGCAAAACATTTGCCCATTCATTTGACAAATATTTACGGAGAACCTACTATGTGCCAAGCACTGTTTGGGACAATACTCTAGTGCACAAAATTGACAAAAATCTTTACCCTGTTGGAATTTACATTATAGTGGAAAAAATAGGTAATAGACAGTAAACTTAGTAAATAGCTAAAGTAAAATAGTACATGAGAGAATACATGGTGTGGAAAAAAGAAAAAGAAGAAGCAAGATGAGGGGGATCACGAGTGGCTGGGAGCAAGTTGAAGAGGAACAGGTTGCTTCAATAAGAAGATGACAATTGAGCAAAGTTTTAAAGGAGGTGAAATATCTAGACAGTGGGTCCGTGGGCATTCCTGGCAGAGGGAACATCTGGTCCGAAGATGCAGGGACACAAGCCTGTCTGGCAATTAGAGAATCAATAGGGGGTCCAGTGTGTCTGGAGCAGCCTGAGCAGGGGGAGGAGTAGGAGATGAAGCCAAAAACCAGAGAGAAAAGAGTTTGGGGCAGTTATGAAGGGCTTCAAAAGACTTAACTCTTAGCAAAATAGGGCGCCTTTGCTGGGTTTGGAGCAGAGAGGCACAAGGTGACATATTTTTAAAGGATCCAAATGTTCAAACAATAAGGAAATAATGAAATAAATGACAGCAAATTTTATGCTTGTTTCTAGTAGGAGCTCCGAAAATATTTAGAGGACAAATAAATATAATATTATCCAACCATTAAAATTACAAATTCAGAAGCACCTGGGTGGCCCAGTCTGCTAAGCATTCGATTCTTGATCTCAGCTCAGGTCTTGATTTCAAGGTCATGAGTACAAGCCCTGTGTTGGGCTCCACGCTGGGCATGGAGCCTACTTCAAAAACTAAATAAAATAAAATAAAATAAAATAAAATAAAATAAAATAAAATAAAATAACAACTTTAAAGAATATCAGTGACCTGGAAAAATGCTTATCATGAATGTTAAATGAAAAAAATTTGATTAAAAAGCTGCATGCAAGTTATGGCTCCAATTTTGGAGATAGATGGATAGATAGGTGATACATAATAGAAATAAAAGTAGATAAAATCTATAAGGAAATACCGTCAATTATGAAATGGTTTTAAGTCATTGGTGAAACTATAGATGTTTTTATAGTATTTGTATTGTCATGTATTTCTGAATTTTCTGTAATAAAACATATTACTTTTATAATCAGAACAAAAAAATAAACGCCATCTTTAAAAAGTCTACTGTAACCACATGGTATTCCTTATGACTTCTATGGGGAATGTCTGGAAATATGTCCATCGATCAAAATTATGAGATTCGTTCTGGGTTCACGGGAAAATAGAAGGTGTTTGATATTCATCAGCTGAATTTAGCAGCAGGCAGCCTGCAGTTCATCAATGTGGCTGTCACCAGTAGTTCAATAAATCCATTGGAATCACTACAGAAGAATTTCTAATGGGATCATGGAAACAATTTGGCTGGTAAAAAACAAATGATTAAAAAGCCATTACACTATCTACCAGGCAGGAGAAGAATTGCCTAATTTAACCGCGAAAGTCACTACAAAAGACCAAAATAATTACAGTGTAAATGGATACCCAAAATAAGGGATCATTTAATTTTAATGATACCTTGAGAGAAAATTATGGGTGCAGGGTGAGTTCCCCAGAATCACGTAAAACAGCTCATTAGCACCCTTATTGGACTCAATTGACTGCTCGTTTGGATCTGAGGCACCCGATTCCCCCCTGAGAGCTCCTTCTTGTTAATTTCATTTTGGTGTCTTGGTCTGATGTCTTCAAATGCCTGCATCTCACTTAAGGCATGCTGGAGGACAGGTTTCCCATGAGATGCATCTCCTTTTAAGTTCCTACAAGGCTCAATTTGTAGCAGGATTTCATCCTTCTGTAGCCAAGAACATGTTGAACCGTCAGAAAAATGTGGCAATTTGGTCTATGAGGCATATGGAGTGATGAACAAGAAAAGAGTCCTTAAGAGAACCAAAAGTGGGATTTCCATGAAACATTTGCCAAGCTTCTGGAAAGTTGTTTTCCCTCCCTAAAAGGAAAGGGTCCATGTCCACTATTTCCTGCGGAGCTGGAGCACACCCTTGTACAAATGAAATCTTCAAAGTATCTTACCTAGCAAAGGTGGTTGCAGAATTAACTTGTTGCTCATTTATTTACTCAGATGCTAAGTTTAAAGGTATGAATACGCCCTGCATTAAGAAGTGAATCTTTCAGAGGGAAAGAGGATAATTTGTTAACTTTCTGTGGGACAGAGGGTGTTGTGAGGACACAACAAAGAGGCCTGAGCTAGGGAGGGGAGAGGTGGTTAAGTTTCCTTCTACAAGAAATGTCTCAAGTTAACGCCAAACAAGTTAGGTGGATAAGAGGACAATGGGATGATTCTTATGATGTCTGACCCAAGATACTCTGAAAATAAGCCCAATACTGCTGGTTTTTATTGTTATTGCTGTTGTTTTGTTTTTATGAAAACAACTTTTCCCTCTAATTACATTACATGCTATGCATTGTGGGGGATAAGCTTAGGAATCCCCCAGGCTTACACCAATGGGTTGACAAGTCATAAAGAAATACAAAGTCATAAAACGCTCACACCCGAGTTTGGATCAAACAGATTGGCACTCCAAGAATAGGGGGTGCATCTCTCTCTACACTTCCCCCACTCATGCTCTGTCTCTCTCTCTCTCTCACTTTCAAAAATAAATTTAAAAAAATTTTAAAAAGAATAGGGGGGTGTAAAGACACCCCAAGAATAGGGAGGCACAAAGGTGCCAGGAAAAGGGACGTGCAAAGGCACCCCAAAATAGGGGGTGCAGAGCCCCCAAAATAGAAAGGGAGAAGCAAAGTCCTGAGATAGAAATGACGCAAAGGTGCCCAATACATAGGAATAACGAGATTAGATATCCAGGGTGAAAGCACCCCAAGTTTAGTACTAGAGCAGAAAGCTGCTTTCATAGGAGAATAGAGCCAGGTTAGGTAAATTGGTGAATTGGACTTTGGATCGCTGCGCTGCAGGCAAAGCAGCCCAGAGCGGAGATGGTTAACAAAAGAAAAGGTGCCTTGTCAACCCTGAGGTTACTCCCCTATCTGTCTCATCCCTAAGCTAGTTAAGATAAACAGAGCTGCTGCCTCCTGTCTGCTGTAAACAACCTTCCTCCGGACTGCCTGGTGCCCGGATTTTGTTTTGTATTAACCCAAACCCCTAACCACAAATATCTTCAAGACCCCCATTCCCTCACATCCACAAGTTAATGTTCACAGATTCATTGTCCCTTTGTGCACATCCATCGCCATCTTTGTAAGCCTTCTGATCCTAATAAAACTGTGCAAGGACCCTTATTCGGGGCTCTTGTCTTTTCCCAGACATTAGCCATCTCTGACTTTCAATCCTGTGTCTGCTCTTTTGCTGGCCAAAAGAGAACTTTAGACTTAGAGTCTATGACAATGCATGAAGTTCTTGTATTTCACTAGTTTGAGATGATAAGTCTTACACTCCAAAGGGCTTGTTAAAAAAAATTCAACTGAGTAAATTTGAAGATCGAATTGGCTTTACTCGATGATTCAGGAATCAGGCAGCATCCCATCTGGCAAGGAGAAAAGAGCTCCCAAGAGCTATACAAAATGGAAGACTTTTAAAGGCAGCAAGAAAGTCATTCTAGCAAAGCATGGACTGTTTCAGGCAAAGTCACCTGTGGAAGAAATGTTGATAACAGCGTTGCAACTAATGTTTTGTGTTAGGACCCCAGATTAAGCATCTCAAATAGGAAAAGAGGCCCAAAACCTGGCCCCAAATGGCTGAGGAGTGCCTTCAGGTAGGTAGGGTCTTTCTGAGGTAGAAAATGATGAAGGACCCTGGAAAATGCAGGAGAGAAACGTAGGTGTGATGAGAAGCCCCACCAGGCCAGGGCCAAGGGGGAATGGGAATAGAATCCTGCCCCTTCCTCCCCCCAGCCCTCTTACTGTCTGAAAGGATAGCTCTCCGTGATAAGTCAAAATATATGAGTGAACCATCTAAATAGTAGAATATAATTCACGTTTGAAACAACTATGCTGAATACATTTTTCTGGGCCAAAATCTCGGAGAAAGCTCTCCTCCCCCCTAGTCCCCTTCCCCCTCCTCTCTCTTTCCTTCCTTTCCTGAAGGATTCACATCTAGAGTCAGCAGTGGGGCAGCCTTCAGTGGGCTTCTACACTGGCAGGTGGGAGAGGGTTGGAAGCCACAGGGCCCAGAGCAGAGTGTCGGGGTGCAGGTGGGATGGGAAGAGATCCCAGAGGCTGCAGAGGCAGCCACACCACGGAGTCGGAGTCCAGATCAGGTAAAGAGGGTATTCACATGTGGGGGCAGTCTGGCACCAAGTGTCAGAGCCTGTGCGAAGGGTGGGCAGCACTGATGGCCAGAGACAAAGCAGGTGCGGAGGGTGCCCAATGTGAGGTGATTCAGAGAGGATGTCAGAGAGTGAGGACAGACCACATGGAGGGGCGTCCCAGCAGAGGGTACAGAGCCCCAGCAGGGCATAAGCGTGCCAAGGGTGACCATGCAGAGGAGGAGATGGTAGTGCAGAAGAGCTATCAGTTATGTTCAAGGAAACAGATCAAATAAGCAAATATATTAAGGATAATGGGAGCCAAGTCTCTCATGGACAGAGAAGGAAGCTACAAATAGGAACCCTGCCATATTGGTACTGAATGAGAATCAGAGATAGGGATATGAACTTGTAGTTTTCCATACAAAAGCTAATTATAGAAACAAAGATTGTGTGAGTGCGTGTGGGTGGGTGTGTATGTATGCGTGTGTCACTACTTGGAAAAATGGCTCATTCCCTGGCTGGCCAAAGGAAATAGCAAGGAAAGGACAAGATAAGTCCGGAGCGTCTTCTGGCGGGAAACAAAGCACTCAAAGAATGAGGAAGTCATGTCAAGGGACACAGAATCCAGTTTGAAGGGGGTCCACTGCCCAAATTGAGGGACAATTACATTAGAGCATCTAAATAAATAGGAAAGAAACACTGAGTCCATACAGACTTAATTAATAAATGAATACATTGAAAGTTTGATGGTGAATGGGATGTTTCCACAGTTTCAGATCACCTCACCCAGAATACCTGTATGTAACTATACGGTGGAGAAACCACACGCACAGCACCTTCATCAAATCATCAAAGTCAACATTACCAGTCCCCGGACAAATTAAAATCCTGTGCATCTGAGAGGATGCATCGAGAGAACACAGGCTCGCTTCTGTGACTTCCCTGCCAAAAATGAAGAACCGAAATCTAATCACGAGGAAACAGCCCAGAAACCCAAACTGGAGGACAGTCTACTAAACAACTGGCCTATACTCTCCTAAAGCATGAAAGTCAAGGAAAGACTGAAAAATCGCCGCTGGATAAGGAAACCAAAGAGGCATGAAAACGACAGGGCATGCGTTTTCTGAACTGGATCCCTTCGCCATAAAGAGATTATTGAGACAGTTGGTGGAACTGTAGTGGAAACTAAAGTTGAGGCGGTAGTGACGTATGTCTGTTAATTTCCTGACGGGGATGGTTGCACTGTGGCCATAAGCCCGTGTTGGCTGCTTGCAATGCACACTAGAGTATTTAGAGATGAGGGGCATCAGGTCGGCAACCGACTCTCACCTAGCTCAGAAAACGTGTTTTGAAAACCCCTTTTAAGTTTATTTATTTATTTTGAGAGAGAGAGCATGCGAGCAAGCATGGGGGAGGGGCAGAGAGAGGAGAGAGAGGATCCCCCATGTGGGGCTCATCCCATGAACTGTAAGATCCTGACCTGAGCCGAAATCAAGAGTCGGACGCTTAACCATTTCGGCCAGAAAACATGTTTTTTATACTACAGTTGCAAACTTTCTGTAAGTTTGTGATTTTTTTTTTAATTTTTTTTTAATGTTTATTTATTTTTGAGACAGAGAGAGACTGAGCATGAATGGGGGAGGGAGGGTCAGAGAGAGGGAGACACAGAATCTGAAACAGGCTCCAGGCTCTGAGCTGTCAGCACAGAGCCCGACGCGGGGCTTGAACTCACGGACCGAGAGATCATGACCTGAACCAAAGTCGGCCGCTTAACTGACTGAGCCACCCAGGCGCCCCTATGTGAGTTTGTGATTGTTTAAAATAAATTTTAAGTACTTTGTTTATACCAGGACAAATATGTCCTATGGTGACAACGAAATACCTGACGGCAAGGCCCTCAGATGTCAGGGTGGCTGGCTGTTCCATCCCCTGGGGGTAAGATAGACCCTCCTGGAGCAGTTCTTTGGGTTCCTCCAAGGGCAGCTGGGCCTTTATCTTTGAAGCCTGGTTTTTCTCCCCACCATGGAGCTCTTGTCCCAGATGATTTACATTTGTGATTAGCACGGCTTCTGCAGGCTTAAAGGGCCATCCTGTGCTTAAGAGAACTTAAAACCCAAAAAGCCAGGCACCTGTCCATTGAGTTTCCTTGCCAACGTAGCACAGAAATGTTGCCACTAGCTGACATCTGTTAATTGTGTGTGGACAGTGGCTCACTGGTCAGGTCGGAAACCAAAATTTCTGAAGCACAACAAATGGTTGGTGCTGGGACATTGGGAAAATGCCATTCCTTCTTCTTCTTCTTTTTTTTTTCATTGAACAAATATTTATCAAGTAGTTAATTTGAGCTAGACACTGTGCTCAAAGAGGGGGATAGGGCTGCGAATAAAAATCCAATCTTTCTTTTTTCTCAAGGAGAGTACAACCTAGGGCGCTTTCTAAAGACTACATTTTCTAAATTGAATGGTAATATATACACACAAAAGTACACAAATCATCATTGTCCTGCTCAGTGAATTTTCATGAACCAAACACAGCTGTGTAATGAGCATCCCAATCAAGAAAGACAACACTACCAGCACCTAGAAGCCCTGTTGCTCTTTCCAAATACTACCGCTTCTCCCTCTCCTACTGACTTTCAGCAAAGCCTAGTTTGGCTGGTAGCTCTTCACTTTTAAAAGAGACCTAAAGGAGGATGCCTAAGGGGACCGGTACTTAGGTCCCCTCCTGGGGACCAGGATCACGCAGCGCTAACACCATCTCCTTGAGCAGTGACTTAATTCTGCTTCTCCAGAGTGCTGAGAGTTGCTGATTAGTGGCTGACAATTTGAGCCTGGTATGGACCTGGATGATAATTCATCGTATGCAACCTGTATGAAAAAGGTTGAGCAGCACTGCTGATTTGGGTTGCCAGCAGAGGGTCCCCTGTGTCAGACTAGATGCAACGTGGCCGGCGACCACAAACATCCACCTCACGCAAAGACCTGGCAGCAACCCTAGGTGTGTGAGTGGTTTGGGTTGGGAAAGTGAGTGGAGAGGCATAGTGACCTTTATCTGTGGATCCAATGGCAATCCATGGGCTTGCATGATTCTCAGGCATCCCCCAAAAAGAACCCAGCCCTTGTTTGTTTAATAGGAGGCCTTAAGGGATACCTCCCCAATTTCCCGTGGTGGTGCTGCCCCCTTGGGGCTGCTCACTTCTGTGTCAGTAGATCCCAGCTCTGTCTCAGGGGCTGTTAAACTCAAGTGCCCTTATATTTGTGTTACAAAAAGCCCCATAGAACTGAAGAGTAAGTAGGTGTATATTCTCAGGTAGGCCAGTTAAAGCATCTCTAGTTTTTAAAGAAATGTTGAGCAATTGTAGGGCTGTTGAACCCCTCTCAGCCTGAGGGCTGCCCAGAGACAGAGGCCATTCCTCATGGGGGTTGCTGTTTTCTCCCTCACCAATTCCTTCCTCACATCCTTTTCTTTTTCCTCTCATTATGACCTGTTCTATTTTTTCACTTTCCTTTTCCTTTCCTTCCTATCTTTTTCCTCTCACTCTATTATTGTTTTTAAGGCTTCTACTTGGGTCTCATCATTTGCAATCGTATGAAGAGCAGAGAGAAAGGAAGACAACTGTTCCCCAGAAGAACAGTAAGAAGGAGGAGAACACTCCTACAGATGGCAATGTTCATCACATGCACTTAGCATATAAAAATGAGAGACACATATTGCTATCGTAGGGAAGGAACAATTTCTTCTCTACATTTGGGTTTCCTCCGGCCTAAGAACTAAACTGACATGAGATAGATTAGCAGGGGGAAAAGCATACAAGTTTTAATTATTTTCTTTATACTTGTACATTGGAGTCCTTACAAGAAAAATGAGGAAGCAAAGAAGCTGCTAGAGTCAAACACTTCCACATGAAGTTGGACAACAAGTGCTAAATGGTAAGCACGTGACAAGGCAAAGGGGCTTAGGCTGGGGTAGTTAATTACAGAAAGTCAACTAGGAAGATAGAATTCATTTAACAGGTTTGTTTGTGCAAATTTCTCCTGGTCTCCACTCCTCATCCCTGGTGATAAGAATGTTTCTTTTCTTCTGGTACAGACAGGACATCTTCCACATGGGCGCCTCATCTCCTCCTTTCAGGAAGAAAAAGGAATGGTGCCTTCCATGCATCTGCTGTTCTCAAGTGCCTTTAACTCAAAATAATCAATATGCCAGAGCAGCTCATTTTAGGGTGGTGTCTTCTAAACTCTTTCACTATATAGGAAATATTTTACGTGAAGTTTTCCTTTTAAAGAGAATTTTAAGGAAGTTGCCAGTCCATGGCAAGGAATAAGATAAACTTAAATCTATAGAATATTAAATTGGGGGGCATTTCCAGAACTTAGAGAGTTGTGAAAGGTCATTCGGCCCAAAGCCTTCATTTTTCAGATTAGGAGGCAGGTCCAGAGATGCTGATCTGTTTAAGGTCACACAAGTAGCCAGTGGCAGGAAGCCACGTCTGAAATGTCCCAGGACAGTGCTCTTTCCTTGGAGATTATTCTTGTAAGTTGTAAAACCGCACAAAACAACTTCCTCCTAGGTGTCCAGCTTAAGTGGTGAGCTCCAGCAACTTGAAAAGTTAAAAATTACAATATTATTTGCAAAAGCATCCAACAGAATTTATTCCAGCCTTCAGAAAAGACAACAGAAAGGAATCCTCTTGCTTACTACCTTTAATGGGTAGCACGATTAGTGTTGTTTTCCTAACTTACTTGTTTAGGAAGTCTTGCAACTTTTCTGAGGAGTCCTATCTTTGTGTCATCCTGTGGTTGGTTTGAAATTCATGACTCTCTTCCATCCCCTGTGATCCCTTTCTCTCCCTCCCCCTTCTTCACTCTTCCACTCCATCCCAATCCTAGGTCAAATGTGAAGGATCTGATAGTGGTATATCACAGTCACCAAGGACTTATCATCGTCATCAAGACTGATCCCACATGACATCTACAAAGATGAGGGGTGAGGGGCGCCTGGGCCGGTTAAGCATCCTTACTTCTGCTCTGGTCATGACCTCTCGGTTCATGAGTCCGAGCCCCATGTCGGGCTCTGTGCTGACAGCTCAGAGCCTGGAGCCTGCTTCAGATTCTGTGTCTCCCTCTTTCTCTGCCCCTCCACACTCACACACACTCTCTCTCTCTCAAAAAACAAATAAACATTAAAAAAAAAAAAGGTGAGGGGTGAGGCCACAGTGCTTGTATCCTCCACAGGGACCATGTGGGGACACAACTCCTTTTCTCTTCCTTCCCAGTCCCCAAGATGAGCTCAGCCTGGTAGAACCAACAGTTTCTACTCCCCTGGCTTCACCAGAGCTTCCAGCCATGCTTTTTCCATTTCTTCGACTGCATTTCAGGAGCAACGGGATTCAGAAGTTTTTGAAAAGCTTTTAAAAATATATTTCATGTGATCTTGTGCCTACAGAATTCATGCTCCAATTTACCTTTGAGCTCTTGCCTAGTCTTACTAATTCAATTGTTCCTTTTGTGTCTATAAATTATATTTGGATTTCTTTCCCCTCTGGTTTGTTTAGTTTCCAGGATAGAAGAATTCTCATCTCAGGCTCTAATTACAGCCCCAGCACTAATCTATCATTTGTTTCCAAGATGTTTGAAGAGGTGTGTCACTGAGTTCTTCCCCTTCAAGCTGGCTTCTCAGAATGTCAGTGGAGATTTCCAGAAGCTTCTTCCATTAGCCATGTGTTGACCTGAAATCTGAATGTTTTACCCCAAGTTCTGTGCTACAACGGAGGAAGAGAGCCACAAAAGGCTAAGCACCCTCCAACATTTTCCTTGCAGCATTGGTGCCTGAAACATCTTGTCTTCAACTACAAAACGACACCTAATAATACAATTTTGAGTTCATTTCTTTTAAAGAAAGAAATGACTGACTGGTTTCTTCTCATGGTCCTTTTCTGGCCAGCTGTGTTTGGAGAAGCCAGGAAAGCCTTGCTGAAGAAGGCAGATCTGTCTGGTTCTACTAATGGCTTGCCCAGTTACCAAAGCATTATGGCCCATGCCAATGGCCACAGTATTGAAGAGCCAGCCAGAAATGGACATGAAAGAGAAAGGAAACATAAAAGTAATTCTACTGTAGTAAACTGCATGGCATTCAAGGAGGGGAAAGACAAACAACTGAAACTACAACCTTAAAATGTACAAAAAAATACAGCAAACTGCCCACTGGAGGCCTCTGGAACTTTGTTCTCATGCAAAGTGCAATTAACTGCAGTCCCGAGTTACTGAAGGCCAGGCCGTGGCGAAGGAGAACAGGCTCTCTCACCGTACAGAGTGCGTCTCTCAAAAAGATTTATCATGTATCTGATAGATTCGCCACACGTCAAAGACTTACTTTGATTTCGTGAATCCTTTTCCTTTCTTTCCCTGCACCCCCCAACACAAAAAAAAATTGTAATTGCGGTGACAGGAAAATGTCTGTAACAGTTTTAACACATGTGAGGATACCCAAGAGGTGTATCATATTTAGATGGTTTCAGAATTTCATTAATCCTCCTTCCAAGAATGTGATACTTCACAGATTGCTCTTGTACACAATACAAAGACGCACAGCAAATTCTTAACAGACACTGAAGGGCAGTCCCTCTTTTTCCAACATGCTCCTCACATTTCTGTAGCTGAGATGTTCAAACACCGAAAAGTAACTTGTTGGATGCTTGGCTACTGGCTTCTTATCCAGTTCCCCTTCAGAAAACAAGTAAATTCGGTTTACATAAAGCTTACCAAAAAAAGGATTATGAGCCAGACATTACATCAAATTCACTGATTGGGCAGAAATGGAACTTGTTAATTTCTCTTTGGTAGATTTGCTCTATAAATTTCATTTTCAAAGATATATATATATATATATTTAGGTAAGAAGGCCACTTTTTTAGGCAAAAGCATCTGTTACCAGCAAGCCCCTGTGCTTTTGAGCTAAGTGCCATTGTTAGTCTGCTGCCACTGTTAACCTTTCTCTGTCCTGGACTGTGATCTCTGAGTGTCTCATTGAATCAAGGCAGAATGTTAATGAGAATCTTCTTACTCCAACCTGACTCATTGAGGCTCTGCCACCAGAACCAGAATAGATCTGCACGGAAACTGGAAATATTTCACCCTAACTCAGGACTAAGTGCAGCTGCAACCCTTGTGCAGAATTTAGAGATAGATGGAACTACAGAAGGGAATTTAGCCCATCATCTTGTCACTCTCGACCCATGCTCAAATAATCCCTAAAAAGTTTCTAAATGTTTTTCAAACAAATCAGTAAATATTAAGCGCCTCTCATGCTGGCAAGAAAAGAAGTATCAAACACACCTTTGCAAAAGGAGTTAAAAATATCACGGCAAAATGAGCTGTACAATTTCAGACAATCGCATGATCCCACCCCATGTTCATAAGCTGCCTTACTGTAGTCACTGCTGTTCCTCCTCCGCCCTCCCCACCTCCCTCCCCCCCACTGCCACCATGATGTCTTGATTGGCCCCGGTCGTGGTCTCCTTTCTGTGTGCAAGTCAAACCCCCACCTTAGAGCAGTTGCTATTCCCTCTGCCCAGAGCACTTATTCCCCAGATGTCCAAATGGTCAATGCAGGCATCTCCCTCAAACCTTTGCTGCATCCCTCCTTCTGATTGGGGCCAACCCTGACCATTCTGTTGAAAAGTGCATCCTGCCCTCCAGCCCCACACTCTCCATCCTACTTGCCCTTCTTATTCCTTTTCAGTAACTTTTATGACCTTCTAATATACTATATGATTAACTTATTTTCTATGTCTACTGATTCTCTCCACTCTCCCCACACTAGAATGTAAACTCAATAAAGACAGGAGCCTTTGTTTTGATCGTGGGTATATCCTGAGTATGTAGACTAGGACCTGGTATATTACAGGTGTCCCATAATATTTGTTGAGGGGCACCTGGGTGGCTCAGAGGGTTAAGCGGCCAGCTCTTGGTTTCGGCTCAAGTCATGATCTCATGATTCATGAGTTTGAGCCCCACATCCGCCTCCATGCTAACAGTGCAGAGCCCTCTCTCTGCCCCTCCCACATGCTCTCTCTCTCAAAATAAATAAGCAAGCAGACAAACAAACAAGTATTTGTTGAATGAAGACCATATCAAAGACAATCATAAAGGCATCCAGCAAGAAGTACAAGTTCCTCCTTGCTGGGTGGATTTGGAGGGAAAGAAAGGGAGTAATGCAAAGAGATCTGACTGCAGGGCCCTGGCTCTCCCTCTGGGCTGAAACCCAGTGGGAGAAAAGAACTGCATAGCTATAGGCACCCCCATGAAGAACTGGCAAAGACATCCTGGTACAATTCTTAGGGCATAGCTCAGGAAAGTACCCTCCCTGCCCCCAAGCTTCTTAGGCCCCCCTGTGAAGCAAGGGAGGAGAAAAGGAAGGAGTGAAAACCTTGGGGGAAAAAATACAAGTACCCAAAAGACACTGAGTTAGACCCAAATGACTATTTTAAACTGTCTTTACAAATGAATTATTTTGATGGATTTATAGTTTTAAATGTTTTTCTCTCCATCCATAGGAAGGAGGCCTATCATAAAAATGAAAGAATACAAAAGAAAGAAAAGAAAAGAAAAGAAAAGGAAAGAAAAGAAAAGAAAGAAAGAAAGAAAGAAAGAAAGAAAGAAAGAAAGAAAGAAAGAAAGAAAGAAAGAAAGAAAGAAAGAAAGAAAACTACTCTAATTTTTGGCACATCTGAGTTGTGAGGAGTAAAGTCAACCCTGCTGGATTTGCTTATGTCTCTCTATGGCTAGACATTAAGCATCAAGAAGAAAGGCCCCATATCTATTTTGTTCACGGCTGTATTCCTAGTATCTAGCATAGTACCTTCAAGGTTGTAGATGATAAATACTGTTGGCTGACTGGATCAGTGGTTTATAAGAATGAAGCAATAAATTCATTCCATATGTGCTCTGGGGTCAAACTGCCTGATTTCAAAACCCTTGCTCTGCCAGGAACAGTATGGACAGTGTGGAATGGTCATGTCTTCATCCCGTTGTGGCAGAATCATTTATTGAGATACTAATTTGTATTTTGTTGCCATCGTATTTTTCCCTATCCTATACTTTCATGACTCTGAGCCCCCAGGGAGGTTTATGCTGAAAAACAGAGAGGTTAAAGGGTAAGCCAGCCAGCCTGGCTAGTGATAAGGATGCATCCTCCACCTTGGTGATGCCAAGGAGATAGCAAGTTCTCAGAGAAGGAATGAACTACGTGGCCCAGTAACCAGCCATCTTCAAGGACCATGAGGACCTGGAGGTGAAGATATCAGTAGCAGTAACAGACTGAAGATTAGGGGAACATTTTCCACTTTCTAAGAACCACATAAGATGTTTGTACAACCCTGAGGAAGATCTGTAGGCCAACTTTATTGAGCATAAATTTCCTGCTGTCACAGCATGGGTGCAGGGGAAGGGGGTTGCTTTAGAGTCAGATTCTATTTGACGTAAAGAAAACAAAGACAAGTGACCTCTTTTCATACTCACATTTATGGACAAGGATTCACATAATTACACTATTATTTTTAAAACAATTCTGGGGGCACCCGGGTGGCTCAGTCAGTTAAGTGTCTGACTTCAGCTCAGGTCATGATCTTGCGGCTCGTGGGTTCGACCCCGTGTCAGGCTCTGTGCTGACAAAACAGAGTCTGGAGCCTGCGTCAGATTCTGTGTCTCCCTTTCTCTCTTTCCCCTTCCCCCCTTGCACTCTCTCTCTCTCTCTCTCTCTCTCTCTCTCTCAAAAATAAATAAACATTAAAAAAATAAAAAATAAAAAACTTACAATTCTGGAAACATAGTGACCCCAAATTTCCTCCAAGAAACTTCTTCATGAGGAATTCTAAATGTCTGTTAGAAGTTGGATAAAGGGGACACTGAATTGAACTTAGCCTCTTTCTAAAGCCAGCACAACATACTCCTGGGAGAAATCTGACCAGAGTTCATAAAGTGTCAGGAGTGCTCCTCTAGGCATCTATGGTCAACGTCTAGGAATTTGATGAGCTGTGGTTTGGGTTCCTCGGGTGGAGACTCTATTGGTAACACGAATGCTTCTCAATAGTTCTGCTTCTCCAAAGAGCTTGGGAAGGCATTTTCCATTCTTTACAGTTTCCTTCAACATTTATTTGTTTTTCAGACTTAAAGCCTAAATCCTATAATCATACCCCCACAAAGCTAAGTTTTAGAGTTTAACTAAAAATTGCATTATTTTTTTTAAACTCATTCTCTACATAGAAATGAATTTTCTCCTCTTCCCAGGACTCAAATGGGCATGAAGAATTTTTTTTTTAATTTAATAAGTGCTTTATACTTGGCTTAAGACAAAAACCTTAAAAATATGTTTCTTTTCCCTTTAATTGATAATTACCAGAGGGGCGCCTGGGTGGCTCAGTCTGTTAAGCATCTGACTCTTGATTTCAGCTCAGGTCAGGATCTCGTGGTTCATGAGACTGAGCCCCATGTTGGGCTCTGTGCTATCAGCACAGAGCCTGCTTGGGATTCTCTCTCTCCCTCTCTCTCTCTCTGTCCCTCCCCTGCTAGCTCATGCGTGCTCTCTCTCAAAATAAATAAATAAACATATAAGAATATTAATAAAAATGAGACAAAACAGAGAGCAAATAAGCACATGAAAAGAGCTCCATATCAAATGCCATCAAAGAAATGCAAATGAAAACCACAATTAGATACCACTGTGTATCTATTAAAAAGGGCAAAATCTGGAACACTGATACCACTAAATGTTGGCAAGGAAGTGGAGACACAGAAACTCTCATTCATTACTAGTAGGAATGCAAAGTGGTGCAGCTACTTTGGAAGACAGTTTTGTTGGTTTCTTACAAAACCAAACATACTCTTACCACATGATCCAGTAATTGCACTCCTTGGTTTTTAAGCAAAGGAGTTCAAAATTTACATCCCACAAAACCTACATACAGATGTTTACGGTAGCTTTATTCATAACTGCCAAAATTTAAAAGCAACGAAGATGTCCTTCAGTAGGTGAATGGATAAACAAACTGTGGTACACCAGGCAATGTAATATTATTCAGCACTAAACAGAGATAAAATATCAAGCCATAAGAAGATATGGAGAAAACTTAAATGCATATTACTAAGTGAAAGAAGCCAATCTGAAAAGGCTACACAGTGTATGATTCCATCTATATGACATTCTGGAAAAGGCAAAACTATAGAGACAGTAAAAAGATCGGTGGTTGCCAGGGACTGGCAGGGTGGGAGCAGAGGAGAGGGATGAATAGACAGAGAAATTTTAGGCAATGAATATACTTTCCACGATACTAAAACGATAGATACATATCATTATACATTCGGCCAAACTCATGGAATGTACAACACCAAGAATGAACTCTCCTGTGAACTCTGGACTTTGGGTGCTTATGATGTATCGGTGCAGGTCCACCAATTATAACAAATGTACCATTCAAGCGGGAGATGTTGTTTATGGAGGAGGCTATGTTTGTGTACAGGCAGGGATGTATAGAAGATCTCTGTGTCTTTGCCTTAATTTTGCTGTGAACCTAAAACTCCTCTAAAAAATAAAATCTTAATACAAAAAATTGAATGTAGCCATCAAAAAATACCTCCTTAAAAAAATCCCTCCTTTCAGATACTTATTTTTTACTTCTATACATTCTATACCTTCCTCACAGTATGTACGTTTGCATATGAAATGCCACCAAATATGAGAACAAGGCCTTCACCTATATAAGTGCAGTGAAAGTAATGGTTTCCTTTCAGATGCATGTGAACTTTTGTTCCAAGACTTGCCTTGAAACTGGAGTTTGGGAAAGGGTCAGCAGAAGACCATCCGAAAGATAACAGTTCCCAAAAGAAAAAGCGGACAATGGAGAAGGTGGCTTTGCTTCTGCTTCCCATCCAGCTTCATGGACTGAATTTGAGGGCCAGTGGTTAGGGAAAGAAAAGGGCCAGGAAGTGATGGGGCAGTTCAAGAAAAACCTTGTGTGACTGCCAATAGCAGAGTTGTTTGGGGGTTCTAATGGCAGGTGGCAGAGCCTGGGACCTCTTGGGGACAGACAGGATTGGAAGCATGGAGTCTTTGGAGCCAGTCCCTTGGCAAAAATATTGTCACCCCGTAAAGGGGGCAAGTGAGCATAAAGCTTCTCCAAATGACTTTTGGGGCAGCAGAGAAGCATCCCTTTGGACATCCCAAAAAGTAAATGGTCTGGGGGAAATGTGAGTGGGAGCTGTTGAGCCAGCAGTCATTTGTATTATACAAATAATACTCATACATGTATATATAATACATAAGCAGCACTTTCCCCAGTGAACTTCAAAGGATGTGTGATGGAGATAACAAGGGGCTATTTTCATGACAAGGAAATCATTAATAATTCTATTTCAAGGAAAGGATTGAAATCATAGAGGTTTTCTCAACACACAGCAAACCCAGAAGAAACGTAGAATCTACTTGAGGTCCCCTATGCCTCTGTTCCCCGGCTGGTACACTATTCCACACTTTTGGATGCATTTTGTTGGGCACATTTCCCCTGATATCTAGAAGGGGCTTTCTCATTACAAGCCCCAAAAGAGCATTTCTGGGGATGCTATGAAAAATAAATAAACTAAAAACACAATGGGACACCTAAGGACGTTTATTACAGCTTTTTTTCAAAGGCAGAAAACTAGTAAACCTGAATATTCATGAATAGGGGGAAATTTCAATACATTGGGTTATACAATTCAATCTCTAGCCATTAATCTGGGGAGCGTACATGAGACATTATACAAGTATATGTGCCAGAGTTTTAGTGAAATGTAAAACAATAACAAAAGGGTACTCTATAGGGCCCCATATATTTGCATGAACATAGGGAAAAGCAAACCAGAAATACACAGCAAGCTGTTAATATCATCTCCAGTGTATGGGCATTGAAAAGATGGAAATTTTTCATATATTCTTTATAATTTTTGCATTGTTTTACTGGTTGCAGTGGGTAAGCATTATTTTGGTAATTTTTAAGAATTTTTTTAAAAATAGTTTTTTAAAGTTAAAAAAATTTTTTTAAGCTTTAAAAAAAAATCCATGTACTTTATGAAAAATGCAGTCATGTTGTTAACTCCTCCAGAGCTTAACTGCCACACAAGGCATCCAAAAATGTACATAGCGCTTTAGCATGTTAACAGTAATTCATGCTGCAAATGTATTGCAGTGCTGCTTGCTTGGGATGAGAACCAAACATGCTGAAACTTTCTGTTCAAAAATGTTTTTTGGAAAGTTGCCACTACCAATGAAAGAGCCTCAGATAACAGCAGGAGAAATACGTCTAATCAAAGTCTTAACTGTGTCTGTTCCTTTGCTGACAGGGTGTGTTGGGATTTAGTGTTTCAATTAGGAACTGGATTTTGGTTTTGTTTCTTTTAGTAACAATTTTTATAGGGAGCTAATAAGGATAGGTGTAGGACAAGCTGATATTTTAAGGGAACGGGAAATATCCCAGGCATTCAGTGTCAAAGCTATGGGGCAAATAACACTGACTGGTATCCAGGTTTTTGGCAAGAATTTCTTGAGCACTTCCAAAATGTCAGGTACTGGGCTTGATACTAATAATATAGAGGAATAAAGTTACTGCCTTTGCCTTCAAGAAGCTCATAGTTGAGTAGAAGAGATAGATAAGTCCTTTGTTTGTTGTTGGTCAGCTCCCTTTCTCCTTCTCATTGGCAACCATTCCAAATCCCCACCAGCCAACCTTCTCAAGATCTTTTTCTCCAGCTCCCACCTTCCTCCCTCTCAGCAAATAGCCTTACTTCACACTTAACCAAAGAAAACGAGTGATCAGAGATATAATTCCTTTAATATCTCACCCCACAATCTATAAGCATCCCTTCCCCTTACTCATCTTTATTTCTTTTCATCCACCCTCAGACACGAAATCTCTTTTCTTGTGTTTAAGGCCAGTTTGCTGCTGGATCTTGATTCTTCAGTGACCTGCCATCCTCTCTCCTCAACTGGCCCTTCTCTATTAACTCCTTCTCTGTAGCCTGTAAGCAGCTTCAAGTTTCTCCATCCTAAAATTACCCAACGAAATCATACATTTTTCTTCTACCTTTTGACTCTTTTTTTTCTTCCCTCTATATTAGTTAAAACAGGATAGATTATATTGCAGTAACAGCCCCCAAAATTCAGTGACCTAATATGAAAATACAGAAAAGTTAACTTCCTACATAGGCTTCTTTTACATTTCTATAGCAGCATCCTCAGTCAGGGTCACAGATCAATGGCAGCTCAGCCATTTGGAACATCAACAGTCAGTCTAGCAGAAGATTGGAGAATTATACACCACCTCCTAAATGCTTCCATTTTATTCAAAGTTCACTAAGCCAGAGGAAGTCATGGCCTGAACTTTAGGAAGAGGAACCTAAATTTCAAAAAGTTCAAATAACTTGCCCACAATTACATATCCAGTATGGGTCAGAGCTATTTCCCAAACCAGATGGCCCAAATGCAATGTGCTTTCTATAATTTTTACAATTCTACAATTGAATTTTAAATATTCAATTATTTAACTGCTTGTCTTATTATCTACATCACAGATTTGAGTATTTAAAATGATTTAATGGCTTTGGGGCGCCTGGGTGGCTCAGTTGCTGAAGCATCTGACTCTTGATTTCACTTCATGTCATAATCTCACAATTCGTGGGATTGAGCCCGGAGTCAAGAGTCAGGCTCCGCGCAGCATGGAATCCTCCCTCTCCTTCTCTCTCTGCCCCTCCCCCTCACTTGTGCGCACTCTCTCTCTCTAAATAAATAAACTAAAACAAATAAAATCAAATGATTTAACAGTTTTGCCTTAGCCTAAGTGAACCAGGTATAGAGATAAGGTGCCAATTGACAATGGTAGATTAAAAATGTTACTTTTTTGTTTGTTTGTTTGTTTGTTTTACAGCTCCACACATGTGCTTCAGTCTTGATCTAAAGAGATCAAGAGATTGAACCAGGATGAAGTTGTTCTAATTTTAGAGTCTACTCATGGTCTAGCCCATCTATGACTACATCTTAGCAGTGCTAAGGATAATAGGAGTGATAGTGAAAATCGATTTAATAAAGTGTTCTTTGCTATAAATGTTTGAAGAAGAAAAGAAGGAAGTGGAGGGAGGGAGGAGAGAGGAAGGGGATAGGGAAGGAAAGAAAGTTTTTATCTAAGTCACTGAGACTAAGTTAGAGGACAAAATGTCATCACTTATGAACAACCAAAACCACATCCCACAAGCTTGAAGAAATTCATTAGTACACACAATTAACCTGTACTATTTTAAAAGAGCTGTAATAAAAGAAAAATTAACAAAAAGTAGCCCATTCATTCAACAATAAGTTGAGAAAGGAATATGTAGCATTCAGCAACACAGAAATCAATGATGATCTTGATAAGAGTGACTGATGGCAGAATGGTGGAAATGGAAGGCAGACTGAAGTACACTGGAAAGAATGTTAAGAAGGAACAGTGTGCCTAAAAGTACAAAGTCTCACATGAATAGTATGTTCAGGAGCAAGAAGAATGGTTTGATGGTGTTGGCAATATTGTGTTTGAGACTTTTATTTGCTTTGTGTTGTATGTGTGTTGTTTGTAGATTTTTTTTTCCTTTTTTTTTTTTTTTGGTGTATGTGGATGCCTTACAGTCACCATCTGGTCTAACAGTGACAGGAAGTTATGTTTGAGGTTGTCCACTGAGCTATGGAGTATAGCATCTTATGCAATCTATACCCTATCCCTCTTTCCTGGAAAATTTCCTGGAAAAAGCCAGCATTATGGAGATTTGTTTTAGAGCTCAAACATGGGAATCAACGTGGATTTGCATAGCAACTCTTCTCTGTATCTATGAACAGTAACAAAAGTCACTTTATCTCTGGGGTTGGGGTGTCTTCAATTTTCTCATCTGGACAAGGCCATCACTATTGGCCCTTTCAGTTCTAACCCTCACTAGACTTACTCAGTTAAAAGTTTCTGATTGGTTGGTGTCACAAAGGCTGCATCTTTCATGTCTAGTTTTACTGTTTTTGGTTTGTTTGTTTTTCCCCCAGATGAAACTAAATACCTGGAAATTCAGGGAGGCTCTTTCTCTTCACTAAATCATCTTTTTCTTTTGCCTAATTGAGTGGTCAGAGGGCAATCACTTTCGTGTGAACTTAGATACTTCTGGCATGAACATGATAAGAAGTCCAAAGTAGATCCTTTCTAGTGAAATACAAAAATAAACACTGTATCAGCAATGATGAAATTAAGCAAGATGGATATCTGCTTTTTCCTAAGCAGAATTGGGTTTTTCTTAACTCTCATTCAGAATTTTTGATCTATAGAACAAAGCAGCATGCACAGAGACAATTCAGGATTTTACACAGTGATAACCGGCTTAAATCTTGTTGGGAAATGAGAGTAAATGCAATTGCCAATCCCCATACCTATCATTGATAAAATGGGAACCCATTACCAGATAGACTGAGACAAGCATGATGGATTTTACAAAAAAGTCACAAACTATTGTCTTATTCTGTCATTAGAAATTGAAACAATCTTTCTGGTTAGCAATACATATCAAAAGCCTTTAATATGTTTATAAATTTTAATCTAGCAATTCCATTCTATGATTTCATCCCAAGGAAATAATCATGGCAGAAACCAAAATTTAGCTTCAAAAGATGTTCACTGCTAGAACTTAATAATTGCAAAAATCGGAAACAGTTTTAACAGTAAGCCATGAATATGCTGATTAAATAAATTGTGATGCTATGGAATGCTATTTTAAGCCTTCTACCTTTTTTTTTTTTTTTTTCTCATTACCTCATCTCTGTGTCTTTTTGTTCCGCTTTTGGGAAGATTTCCTTGACTTCGCCTTCTAACTCTCCTATTAAATTTTTTATTTCTACTATCAAACACTTTGTTTCCAAAAGCTTATTCCTATTCTCTGTTTATTCCTTTTTAAATAGTGCCCATGTCTTGTACCAGGGGTACAATATCTTCTCATCTCCCTGAGATATTAATTTTGTTGTTTTTTTTTCTTAAGTTTTCTTCTGCTCCCTTTATATTCTCTGTTTTGTCTGTGTTGCTTTGTTCCATTTATTTGTTTTGGACTCTGGTTTCACACAAAAGACTTCCCTCACATAACTGATGGCCCTTGACTGAAAGGTTGTGTTTGAACACGGGTTAGAAGCCCTCTGTGTGTGGAGACAGAGCTTGTCCACTTGCAGATTTTGTTGAAGGTCATGGGCTAGGACCCGGTCATATATGTAAATTCCTTTCCATGGACAGGTCAAATTTCCCTCCAATATCCTGTTTAGAGTCTTAAGCCTGGATGCTATGGCCTGTTTGTGTTCCTCTCTATCTCTTCTCCATCTTTCCCCCACTCACACTGTCTCTGTTTCTCTCAAAATAAATCAACTTAAAAAAAATAAGTTAGGTGCATTTAATGCATTTTTGACTTTTGATATTTTCAACTTACCATGGATTCATCCAGACAGAACCCCATCAAAAGTCAAGGAAAATCTCTATTTATGGTCTCCAAAGAGATAAAAGAAGTTATAATAACCATAAAAAGAACAAAGGCACTTGGTTACGTCAGTGAACAAAACATGGGGTGAAAAATCCCTGCCCTCATGGAGCTTCATTCTAGCAGGGGGAAGAAGACCAGTGTATCAGGATCCCTCCAGGAAAAAGATTGCACATTCAAAAGGAGTCAGTGCACATAGTTCAATAACTCTTTATAGTGTATGATAAAGCACCCCAAGGCTAGCAACAGGAAGAAGTTATTACCAGGGACTTAAAAAGAACAAACCACAGTATGGTACAGAGGTGAGAATTCAGAAATTCCCTCAAACTTAGAAAAAGACTGTTATAGCCATGGCAATAAGTAGCCATAAGAACCAGTTTTAACCCAATTCAAATTATCACCAAAAACTCACTTCAGTCAACATGCTTTTGCAAGATAACCACCATCAGATAACCATTCTAAAAGTCAGCCAAACAGGGACAGACTCACTCTAGTGAACACAGCTCCGAGAGTCAACCAATCAACAACAGTCTTGCTGAGTCACAATACAGATGAAGGCAACCCACCAGAGCCTCTGAAAGTCCACCAATCCCTCAACTCCTTGTTTCTCCAAAACCCTATGTAAGGTCACAAGTCTGCTTGGTTTGAAGGCACCATGCTGACCAGTCTAGTGTCCTTTGACAGAAGAACTGGGGACACACACACCCTGAACTCTCTCTCTCTTCCCCACACCTAATCTTTTGACAGTGTCTTCTTAGCTGAACTCCACTAAAAGCCAGAAAGTGAGAAAGATTTGTTGAAACTACCCACAGATGGTTGCTTCTCAAGTGACAGAGTAAGGTGGATATGGATGAAAAGTGGATCTAAAGGAGCGAAGGCAATTTCCAGCATAATAACAAACATAACGAGTAAATTGTATAGTCAGAAGGTAACAGAACAGAGAAAGTGAGATTATGAGTATTGGACAAAGGGGGAGAGGGGCGGAATTGAAGTTTCAAATAGGGTTTTCAGAGTAGGTTTCATCAAGAGTCACATTTGAACAAAGACTTAAGAGAGGAGAGTGAATTGGCCATTCATATTAAGTGAAAAGTGGTCCAGGCAGCAGAAACAGCTTGGGCGAAGTCCCTACAGCAAGAATATGCCTGGCATGCTCAAAAACAGTGTGGCTGGAAGAGCATGAGAGAGGAGGAAAGGAGTAGGAAATGACATAACAGATGGAATTGGGAACCAAATCATGTAGGTCATGAAAAGAGCTGGACTTTGTATAAGTTTGCTAGGGCTGCCATAACAAAGTACCACACGCTGGTTGGTTTCAACAACAGATATGTATTTTTTCACAGTTCACCAAGATCAAGGTGTCAGTAAGAGGTGGTTTCTTCCGAAGCCCCCTCCTTGACTTGCAGATGGCTGCCTTCTCACTGTGTGTTCACAGGTCATCCTTTGATCTGTGTGTTATCTGTGTCCTAATCTCCTCTTCTTATAAGGAAACCAGTCATACTGGATTAGGACCCAGCCATATCATCTGATTTTGCTTTACCACTTTAAAGGCCTTAACTCCAAATGCAGAAATACTCTGAGATACTTCAACATAGGAATTTGGAGGGACATAATTCAGCCCACAACAGGCTTTTATTCTGAATATGGGGAGCCACTGGACGGTTTCGAACAGATGAACGGCATAACTTGATTTATGTTTCAAATGGCCACTCTGGCTGCTGTTTGGAGCTTAGGCTGAAGTGGAATGAATATAAGACCAGAAGCTGAGTTGATTAAGAGGATATTTCAATAATTCAAATAGAATGTGATGGTGACTTAGTCCAGATGGTGACTAGCAGTAGAGGTGATAAGAGTCAGATTCAGAATACATTTCTCAGGTAGTAAATGGGATTTCCTGGTGATTGGGATATGGAATGTGAGAGAGAGGTGGCATCATACATGGCGCCAAGACTTTTGGCCCAAGCGACTGGAAAAATGGAACTGCTGTAACTGGCATCAGTAAGGCTACAAGAGGAATAGCCTTGTGAAGAAAGACATAACAGCGTAAGTTTGCCTTTCAGAAGCATATAAAGTCTGCAATGTCTACTGCACATTCGAGAGGAGATGCCAATCGGCTATATAAGTCTAGAGTTCAGGAAGAAGGTCTGTGTTTGAGAAGTAAATGTAAGAAACATCAGAGCCTAAGTGATATTTAAAGCCATGAGACTCAATAAGGTCAGCAATGGAGGGACTGCAGAAGAGAGGAGAGCAAGGGATGGGCCCTAGATCACTCCCACATGAAGGGTTAGAAGGAAAGGAGGAACCTGCAAAGGAAACTGAGAGGCAGCTGCCAGTGAAGTACAAAGAAGTTGAAGAGAGTACTGGGTCCTTGAAAAGAAACGAAAAAAGTTTGTCAAGGGAAAGAAAAAGCTACTACATGAAATGCTACTGGAAGTCAATGTTCAGATCATTATCAACCTAAGCATACCCTTGATATTGTCCTATAGCTCTTGAATGTCCTGTTCTAGTTATTCACTTTTTTCTCTTTCTGTTTCACTTTGAGTAATTTCTATTGGCCTGTCTTAAAATTCACGAATTTTTTCCCGAGCTGTTTTGAGTTTACGGATGAGCCTGCCAAAGGAATTCTTCACCTCTGTTACTGTCTTCCATTTACGTATTTCCACCAGTTCTTTTCCATGTCTAAGCTGAATTTAGCCATCTTTTCATGCATGTTGTGCCCTTTTTTTCATTACAGTCCTTAACATATTAATCACAGATATTTTAAATTCCCTGTTTGATGTCATAGTCCAAACCTCTGTGTCTTATAGGAGTCTGGTTCTGTTAAACACTTTGACTCCTGACTGGTGTGTGTGTGTGTGTGTGTGTGTGTGTGTGTGTGTGTTCCTCTTTCTTTGCCTTATAACTTTTTGTTGAAAGCTAGACATCTTGTGTAGGTCACTAGACTCTAAGGCTATGAGTTTTTAGGCCTACATAGGGGCATGCATTTCTTTCTGCAAGGTATTTAGTGTGAGGGAGCTGACTCAATCTAGTCAGGATTTGAGCTGAGTTTGTGATTCATTGTTGCTACAGTTATCTTCAGTGTACCACGAGCTTCCAATTCCTCTCACATTATCTGGTGTAAGGGTGGGTGCTAGATTATAATAGGTTTTATTCCTGAATGTCTGTTCCACACAGCTTTAGATCTATCCTTTTCGTGGCACCTCCATACTGTTACTTGTTAATTGCACAAGTACAATTTTATTTAATTATATGATTGTGGGTTTTTTTCTGCCTAGTTTTGGAGCCAGGGGGAGAATTTCTCAGTTGTTTCGCTCAATCTTCAATCTTAGTTAGGCACCCTGTCTCCCGGATTTCCAGGACAGGGCCATTCAATGATCCTACCCCATCCTCAGTTGTGGAGTTGAGACCAGCTCATGTTCCTACATCTCCCATACGAATGGACATCTTTGTAGCCCTCTTCCATAGGTACATTGGGCTGTCCAGTACCCTAAGAAAAACAGTGTAGTGACTTAAGGCTTTGTTCCATCTGAGATATAGGGGAGGATTTTGTGCCTTTCTGACAGGAGCACCTGCTCCCCTCCCCAGGTGTGCACTATGATAGAGGCTTTCTTGGGATTCTCATCCTGCCCCCAATCTCTTTTATAAGCACTTGCTGAGGTCCATGGAGAAGGGCCCTGAAGTGAATTCCTCTTGTGTCTATGGCCCCTGAGGTTATATATTCTCTAACTAGCCCACATTCAGCCTTTAGCAATTTGTTAAAAATCTTAGCCACATTTTACATACCAGTGGATCTGTCCCTGTAAACAAGTGCTTGACTCTCATTTCTTTTGGGAAGCACCTAACTTTCTTCAGATTTCAGGTTAGTTGATTGTTCTGTGACTTTACTGCTCTGATGGGTTCAAGAAAAGCTTTGAATTTTTATATTGGTATTTTTGTGGTTGTTAGAGTGAGAATGATGTTATTTCCAGCTTCCTACATCCTACGCAGAATCCAGAAGTCCTCTGTCATTAGTCTTTAAGTGTGTGACTGCAGTCAAGTCTTTTATTCTCTCTGGATCTCAGTCATAGGAATAGTGTGCTAGAAATGTCTAACATCCCTTCCCACACACATGTTTCATGGCTTCAATAAACAAAACAGCTTCTAGAGAACTACAGTTTTATACTTACCTCATTGCTCCCTATCACAGCTGCATCAACTAACTGTATAGAAAGTAATATAATATAAGAGAATTCAAACTCAAATTCTATATAATATTTCTATCAGCAGTGGACCTAAAGTCATAATCTGGCCTGACTTCCTAGATCACCCTCTATTCATTAGCTCCAAGACAGCAAACCAGTTTCAATTCAATGAGTAGCACAGGGATTCTGGAACTCATTTTCCCCTTTAGTTAATTGTCATCTCTAATAATTATTTTCTTTCATGCTGAACTCTGTGGCTCCTTTAACACATTCTTGGATGGTTCCACTAATCTCTCGTGTTCCCTTCTTCCCATAATCTTTGGCAACTCTGAAAAAGCCTGGAAGTTATCCTGCCAGAAAGTGTTTGTGTCTCCCTGATTCTACTGCTCAGATTGTGATGTACTTTATCTTGAGCTGTTGGAAAGACATGAAGGGTAAAAATCCCATGTACCATATCCACCAATTTCACAGCCTCTCTGAGTCCAATATTAAAGGGGAAGTCTAAAATGTGGCCTTTTCTTCCTCAGATATTCCAACTTGAACAAAAAGAGTTTTTAAATCCACAAATTGGTCCAGCCAGAAAACAGTCTCACACAGTTCCCAAACCGTTGACTGTTGCGTGGCAATATACACATGGCATTGATGAATCCTTGGCCTGGCCTTGCCTCCAAGTCTCATACAATTGATTACTGGATTTTACAGACCAGAGTTGGCTACTATATAGAAGCCATCATCCTGGGCTCTGGAGAGCTTTGCCTCATGCCTGTCCAGCTGCTCCTTTTCTATTTATTTTTATGTCTTACTCAAACCCCTTCTCTTTTGTAATTGATGACTTTCCAGCCTTAATGTTTAGCCAGGGGAATTAACAGATAACCCAAGGCAATGATTTCATTGCTATGGACTCAAAACACTACCATTACACTGGAGGATACAGAATTTTATGGTTTCTCCTTTCTAGATTCCATTCCAATGGAGTGTGAAATCCAGTGGTTGTTAGACGGCAGGAAGCTGAACTGGGCTCAGGGTTCTGGACACAGTGACAGCTTGTTGGCACAACTTTGCTACCTAGAGAATGAGGGAGCCACACACTTTCCCTTTAGAGAGGCCTCGGTGAAGACAAGTTTTATAAAATGCCTTGACACTCAATTGGTTTGGCTTTTTCTCTCAAACAGTCTATTATGTGCTAAAACAATATTTCCTTTCTTTTGATTTACATAACTTGTTTAAGATTTGTAAATTTCCTGGATCAAAATTTTGTGACCTATTTAAACTTTTTATATCTTTTCTATACTGCCTCCACCCCTCAACTTCCAGTCTTTGCTTCCAAAATCTAACAAGCTAAAGATGGTGGCCCTCCTGCAGAAGTCTCTCTAACGTTCATAGGAAATGCTTGAAAGTAGACAAGCGAATCACTGAGAGACCACTAAGCTTTATTTCAATTTAGGACAGGGGTAGTAAACGTTTAGTTCAGTCTGATTTGTAATGTAGACTACAGAATATACTCTCTCTCATGTGACCCCTCCACATGGTCCCTAGACATACACTCGTGATACAGCCAGGGAGAATGGTGGGAAGAGGATCAGATCTCACAAACTTTTCCCAACAGAGATACAGGAAATGGGGTTTCCTGAACACTTAATCCTGAAAGGTGCAGAGTGGAGACCTCCTTAGGAAGACACTGATAATAGAAGGAAGAGAAAAATGGAGAGGGAAGGAACAGAAGAAAAAAAAGCATTTGTGAACACCTCCTATGTGGCTGACATTGTAATGCATTGACCTTCATCATCAGGAGACAGAGCTAAACTCAGAAGTCAGGTGTCTTGGCTCAAACCTTGGCTCTGCCCCCCATCAGCTATGATGATGAGCAAGCTACCTAACTACTTTGTGTCTCAATTAATTTCCTCACTTTAGAGGGTTGATGTGAGGATTCAATGAGGTGATACCCGTTCAGAGCATAGAACAGTGCCTGGTAGAGTAAACAACCAACATATGTTGGCTATTATTGCCAATCATCACATTTAGTCAAATAATTTATCACAGAATCAAGAGAGAAAGTGTTTCCATCCAGGACATGGGCTGTTCATTCACCCAGTTATTCAGTAAATATTTATTGGTCACACCTTCTATTAGACAGTCACTCTTCTAGGTGCTGGGGCTATAGCAGTGAACAAAACGGACCAAGACTCTGGTTATAAGCATCTTTTGATCTAGTACCCTTGGAAGCTGACTCCTTGGAAGGGAAATGCTTATGTATTCCTTTGAAATGAGAGTTTTGTGTGAAAGAGAGGGAGAATGAAGATCTAAGTTTGAGAGTCAACATAAGATTAAAGCATTTAGTCATTTATGAAACACAGTAGTTAAGTAACTTGACCAAGGACACATAGCTGGTAGGTTACTTTTTCAATTATAGCTCCTGGTTTACAAAGACTCAGTTTACTGAAAAATCTGAAAGCCAGCTTATCTCAGTGGTAATAGCCTGACAAGACTATTTAGTGATTTCTGTCCAGTAGCTCTTTCTGATTCTGCCTGATTCATTCTTCTCTGATTCATTTTAGTCCTTTGACACCTGGTTTTTCTCCTTTCTTATTGATGGTGGGGGTCACCCCACATCCTTTCAATCTTCCCCCTACCTTTTTAGGTTAACAACAATTGGTTCTGTTACTTATGATAAAAAATCTTAACTGACAAATCTTCAGCAATTCAAAAAGTGTTGAGGTCTCTCCATGCCTTACAGGAGTGAGGGGGAGACCCAAGATGATAAACTAGAGGCAGAAATATGAAGACTTTATGGGTATTAAAAAGAATGCTAAGCTTTAGCTGAAGAAAACCATAAAACCACTAAATAGTTTTAAGCATGACTGTATTAGTCAGGGTTCTCCAGAGAACCAATAGGAGATAGATAAATGAGAGATAGATAGATAGATAGATAGATAGATAGATAGACAGATAGATAAAGAAGTTATTATAAGGAACTGGCTCATGCAATGAAGGAAGCTAAGAAGTCCCAACATCTGACAATCTGCCATCTGTAAACTAGAGACCCAAGAAGCTTGTGTGTAGGTCCAATCTGAATCTGAAGGCCTAAGAACCAGGAGCACCAATGTTCTGAGTCCTAGTCCAAGGGTAGGAGAAGACTGATATCCCAGTTCAGCACTCAGGCAAAGAGAGCAAATTATCTCTTACTCAGACTTTTTGTTCTATTCAGACACTCTTTGTACTGGATGAGGCTCACCCACACTGGGGAGGGCGCTCCACTTAGTCTAATTCAAATTTGATCTCATCCAACACACCCACACAGATGTACCCAGAATATAATATTTAACCAAATATATGGGCGCCCTGTGGCCCTGTCAAATTGGCACATAAAATGAACCATCACAATGAGGGAGATAACAAAAGATGGTTTCAGAATTTCTCTTTGGAAGTAGCTAGTGGTGACAACCTGATTCAAGAGGAAGACCAGTCTTTGAGCTCAATCTGCAGAGCAAGCACTCTGCTTATCAAGATTTTTGTGTGTGATACAGCTCTGGGGATGATATTTAGAAGGAGCTAGATGTCTCCAGAATATATCCATGGTGATTGATATGAAAATGCAACTCCCAAACTGCTTGCTATGGGAGAGTAATTGACACATAGCCCCAAGTGCTGTGCTCTGTTCACACTAAGTGCCGTGCTCTGTTCACACTAAGGCCATGCTTCCCATGGTTGCTCCCAGGCAATGACAGATTATAGCAAGGATACTAATGCAGACCCATTCCTGCAAGACATGGGACACGATGGCAGTTTTGACTCAGACTCCTCATCAGCCAGGTAGAAACTTTCTTAGAACTGCAGACTGAGATTCTTCCTATCCAACCTTCCTTCCATCCCTCTTCTTTAGATGGATCGGGCCAGTATCTCTCCCATCTCTTTCAACCTCCCATCTCTTTCTCCCATCTCTTTCAACCTCCTCCCCTTTTCTCACAGGAAATTCCTTTTATATCTCATCCATGCTTTGGCATATGCTCCTCAGAGGATGCAAACTACATAACGCAAAGATAAAATAGATTGCTATCTTGGAAATATCACTCTGGAGGCTCTGGGAGAATGGACTGGAGGAGTGTCAGAGGATATGGAAAGACCAGATAAGAGGTAATATCAATAAGCCAGGCAAGAGTTAGTGGTGGCTTTTACCAGGGTAATGTCAGCTCAGGTTCACATTAAGCACAACAGATACCAGATTTTATGAGGGATTTCAAGTTTCATCTCCTACCAGTCTATTTCTGGAGATAGGGCTCCTCATATACTACCAGAGTATCCCAGGCTGTATCTAAAAGAAGGAGAAAGTGTATTTGGAGGGCTTCTGTACCCACAGCTAAACCAGTTTGGTAAAAACAGGCACTGACCCCATGGAATCTGGGATGGTTTCCCTCAATTAGTTTTATAGACTATTCTATGATTCAGGTCATATTCAAGTTTCAAGCATTATGAGATTTTTCAATGATAGGGATAATACCATTGATATTTGTGCCACTATGATCAGAAAGGGGTCAGAATTTCCATTGCTAACACTATGTTTCCAGAGCCATAAAATTTACAACTTGCTGAAACATGGCACACGTAATTAGCTACAAAAATTTTCTACATTTCCCACAAAGACTCCATCACTCCATTCTTAAAAAGCAAGAATAGAAATATAAGTAAAAGTTAGTTTAGAATTCACTTAATATAGGGGCGCCTGGGCGGCTCAGTTGGTTAAGCAGCCGACTTTGGCTCAGGTCATAATCTCACGGTTCTCATAATCTCATAAACTTGAGCCCTGTGTCAGATTGTGCTGACAGCTGGGAGCCTGGAGCCTGCTTGGGATTCTGTGTCTCCCTCTCTCTCCACCCTTCCCCCACTCACACTCTGTCTCTGTCTCTCTGTCTCAACAATAAACATTAAAAAATATATATTTTTTAAAGAATTCACTTAATTTTTAACAGTGACTTATACAATCAAGCTTGGTGAATGAAAATCTTCATGTGGAGAAGCAAGGGTTTTCTATAGGTATTCCATCAGAGAGTCACTAAAAATGTACATTTGTTGCACTTCTAGATGACCCAATTGCTGCTCAATTCGAGGATTTCATTGAGATCATTAGGAGAAGGAGACTTTTATACAGACCTTTATTTTCTTTCTGGGGAAAAAGGCTTTGAAAAAGCCATCACCATCTCTAATTCTTAAAGATTATGGCAATGCTGAACTGAATCTCCAAAACAAACAAAGAAAAAAACAAAAACAAAAAAGGGAAATGAAGGCAAAAATCTTGATACCCAATGTCCCATACTAATGTCATTGAGTTATTTCTTATTCCGATCAGTGAGTGGACTTAAAAAAAGAGAGTCTATCTCATTCTTTCATGTTCATGTAGAGGCAATGTCTTAACTGATATTGCTATAGCTGAATGTGCAGCAACTATATTTTAAAGCTCACTTTCCCCATGGATGGCAAGCCATTTGATTAAAAGTTTCAGTCGTGCCTTAACGACAAGGAAAACAGACTGAGAACTGGAGTGAGGTCTCTGGAGGAAGTTGGAGGGTGGGGTGGGGGCCTCCACCAGCAGGTAGAATAGGTGTTTGTCATTTCCTCGAATTTCTTGAGACCACCCACAGGCATGAAGGATGGTGAACAAAGCCTGAGGAATGGAGACTGTCTTCAAAAAGTGCTTCCTGGGAGATGTAAGGGACAGTAAGAAAATAATTTGCTGGTTTCTAAATCAGCTGACATGGCTTTTTGATCATTCAGATGGGACAGTTCTGCCTGGAAGGGATCCATCTTTTTTTGTTCCAAAGACTAACACAAACAGATACAAATCAAAGGAGGTGTTCTTTCAATAAAGGAAATTCCAGAGAGGATGCCTAGGCTTAATTAAAATATAACCCTTTGTTTCAAGGGCTCTTCTTTCCCTTGCAAAAGGAAATGCACTCTCTGAAGAAGCCTATGCCAGAACTGGTGAGAGAGGATTCTTCAACAAGTAAGGATCTGTCTACATTCGGGGCAACATCTTAGGGAAGCCTTCAAGGGGATCGTGCCTGGAGTCCCGTCTGACTTAACTCATCATCACAGTCCTTCATCACAACATAATGAGTGTTATTACTTCCTCATGTGGCCTGTGGGCTTCGTTAATTAAAGAATGGAAAGGTAAGTAGTTCCAACCTTTTGCTTTTAATTAATCAGAAGATGTGTTTTCCATCTTCAAGTTGCTGCGCAGCAAGCAAAGTATTTACTCTGCCTTCCAGGACCTAAAAGAGTTCAGTGAAAAAACTGAGCTGCTGGTTTGAGGTTGTGTAGACAACACCGTAGATGGCTGGCTGTCCTCTTCTTTCTAAAATTTAAATCGGTTGTACACCACAAACTCATGCTCTTTTTGTTGTGTTATGCTGCCTTCCTGTCCCCTTGATTTACTTAAACTTCTAGCTTTACAGTCATTCTTCCATGTTAAAATATCCTCTACACTTCAAATAGAAATATATTATTACCTGGAAGGAAAACACGTCAACATTAACAAGCATCACACATTAGCAAAGGCAGCATTTCAGAGAATGAGCAGGGCACGAGTATATTTCCTTTTGGAAGGAACTTAGGAGAAGCCTGGAATGGGAGGGCAAGTAGGTTTTATCTAGTATGCCAGCCCTCCACAATTAATGTTGGCTGCCTCCCAGAGCTCTGTTTTGAGAAGGAGCCTGGAGGCAAAGAGTCTAAGCTCTGTAGGAAAAAGAATTGCAATTGCTTAGTGATATCTACCTTGCTGGAGGCTTGACAGCGAGGAGTGAAGAGACACAGCATCCTGCTAAGAAAACCTGCCTTGCTAAGCCACTGAGAGAAGTAGAGGTATAAAGTGGAAACTATCCCATCTCTCACTAAAACCCCAAATCTTCCAAGTTTACCTCTATAAGAGAATCTCTTAGTGGCCGGGGGGGGGGGGGGGGAGGGGGTGGGTTGCGGAGGGGGACAGAAGACCAGAAAGCCTCTACTATTCACTCCTTCCAGATTCACTTTCACATTAGAGAGATCTCATACCATGGTGGCCAATGAGAAGTCAGGCCATGCTCCCGTTCACTTAACAAATACTCTGGCTCGTTTGTAGACATGTGACCCTTCCCTCAACGGCCCATAGCATGGCTGAAATAGCTGGTTTATTCAAAGAAGGCATCTCTGAGAGGAGCTGGATGAAAATAAGTCTATAGAGCAGAGACTTCTTAAACCTTTTTATGTCATGGAACCCTTTGGCACTTCGGTGAAGAATGTGGAACTCCTTGTCTGAAGAGTGTTTTCTGGTTTGGGGGTGGTTTTAAATTAATTGATTTTTTCAGTATAGTTGACATACAATGTTACTCTAATGTTACATGTACAACATAGTGATTGTACATCTCTATGCATTATGCTATGCTCACCACAAATGTAGCTACCATCTGTCAGCATAGAATGCTATTACCATACCATTATTTTATTCCCTATGCTGTACCTTTTATTCCCATGACTTATTCATTCCATGACTGGAAGCCTGTATCTCCTACACTCCTTCATCCATTTCACCCAACCCCCAACCCCCTTCCCTCTGGCAACCATCAGTTTGGTCTTCATATTTATAGGTCTGATTCTTCTTTTTATTTATTTGTTTATTCATTTGTCTTGTGTTTTAGATTCCACGTATGAGTAAAATCATATGGTACTTGTCTTTCTCAGTCTGACTTATTTCATGTAGCATCATACCCACTAGGTTTATCCATGTTGGTTCAGAATAATGTTTTCAAATGGGTAAAATGAAGGATTAAAAGGAAACCTGTAATATTGAAATATAGGCAGCAAAATATTAACATAAAAATGTGATCTAGTAATATATGGGCTTCTTTATTACTTTATTAAATAATAAGACAATACATTTAAAGTATAGGCAAGTTATAATGAAATTTTGAGGTGCCTGGGTGGCTCAGTCAGTTGAGCATCTGACTTCGGCTCAAGTTATGATCTCATAGCTCCTGAGTTTGAGCCCCACCCCACCCCATCCCCACTCCCACCAGGCTCTGTGCTAACAGCTCAGAGGCTAGACCCTGATTCAGATTCTGTGTGTGTGTGTGAGTCTCTCTCTCTCTTTGCCCCTTCCCTGCTTGCACTCTGTCTCTCTCTCAAAAATAAAAAAAAAAAATAACCATTAACATTAAACATTTTAATTTATTTAAAATTTTTTAACTAAAAAAATTAAATTTTATTTTTTAATGGCATTGCAGCATGAAAGCTATTGGTCTTAGTTGACTTGGAACATTAAACTTTGAGGTGGCCCTTATCTTACCTCCTCACACATATTCAGAAGAAATATGAGAAAGCAACATAGATGTCTGGATCACCAGCATGAGTACACAACCCTCAGCATTTGGTGGGTGAAGGACCACTAGGCAGAAAGCTGCCCAGTTGTTGGCCATCTACATCAACTGAACATCTACAGATAGGAAGACTTTGAACCTGTGCAATCTACCAGCAAGTTTAATAACAATCACAACTTCAAAGTAGTGATGAGCATAAAAAATATTTAGAGCGGCTCCTGGGTGGCTCAGTCGGTTGAGTGTCTGACTTCAGATTGGGTCATGATCTCTCAGTTTGTGGATTTGGGCCCTATGTCACGTTCTGTGCTGATGGCTTGGAGCCTGGATCCTGCTTCAGATTCTGTGTCTCCCTCTCTCTGCCCCTCCCCTGCTCACGCTCTGTCTCTCTCTCAGAAATAGATAAAAACATTAAAAAAATTTTTTTTAATATTTAGCGATGTCTGAAACAATAATGTGATATTAAAATACCTGATTTTTACTGCTGAAAAAGCCAATGATAGAGCCCAAACTTCTGAGGTTTGCTGCTGTGGTGGTGAATTAGTAGACCTAAACATTGCATCCCTTCTATATTCCCATTTTTTCTTTGTGACTCTGCAATTACTCTCACAAAATGCAGAATGTACTTTCTCACTCTAGGCTTTGGACTCAGCCACGTGACTTACTTTGGCCAAAGTAATATAGGCAGAAGTGATTGTATACCAATTCTGAGCCTATGTCTTAAGAAACCTCATGTGTTTTCATTGCCCTTAGTGCACTCTCTGAAACCATGGGAAGGCCCAGACTAACTCAGTATCTAAGGAGAATAAAAGACACTTGGCATGGGGTGCCTGAGTGGCTCAGTCAGTTAAGCGTCTGACTCTTGATATCAGCTCAGGTCATGATCTCATGGTTCACGGGATGGAGCCCTGTGTCGGCCTCTGACAGCACAGAGCCTGCTTGGGATTCTCTCTTTCTCTTTCTCTCTGCCCCTCCCCTGCTCATGTTCTTTTTATCTCTCAAAATAAATAAACATTAAAAAAAGGACACTTGCCATAGAACTGCCTAGTCAACCTACAAAACTGCAACAAAAGGCTGAATCAACCAGCTAAGATCACTCTAGATTAGACAACCACTAATACATGGGTAGGATCTATGTTCAGAAGAGCTATTCCAGATGACCTATTAATGCATGAAAAATAAATGTTTGTTGATGTATGCCATTGAGATTTTTTTTGTGATTGTTATACAGCAATAGCTGACTGATACACTATATTCATAATTTAAAGAAATGCTAAATCTCAGTTAGATCATGTGTAATATTTAGAGGTTAATAAACATAAATGTGCAGTGCTTTCTAACTCAAATTCACAAACCCTTCTAAAGCATACAGGGTACCCACAGCTTAACTTTCAGGCTCTGCTAAAATAACTGAGATTCCAGAATGGCCCCAAAATAATATTTCTGAAGTCTGAGAAAGATATAAAAATACATATAACAATAATCCTAAAAGAGATGAAATAACAGTATGACAGCAACAAAAAACTAATTAAAACTATGTTGTTGATATTTTGCAGTAGATTTAAGTTTATTTATAAATTTTTAAAAATTATTGTATATGTTTTTACATTTTTATTAGACATGTAAGTTAAATAAATTGAGCATTAAACAAAGTATAAATAATTGTGGCTATTGCTGTCCACATTAAAAAGAAAAGCAAATACAAAAACCCTGAGCATTAAAAATCTGTTACTACTTTTCTCTGTGTTTAAGCTCCAATTATTCTCATTCCCACTCCTTCTGAATACTGATGGTATTGCAGGATTTTTGTTTTTACCTCAAAACCCAGGATTCGTTATCTCATCACTTCAAAGAATGAACACAAAATAAAATGAGCAGCAGGCAAAAGTTTCTCAGAGGACAAGATCAGAAAGTAAGAAAAGTATAAAAGTTCTCTCTACAGAGAGCAGGCATTCAAAAGTGAATGTCCATGACTATAGGGTTTTGTAGGGTTTGGGTCCCCTTGTTCCTTCTCAGGTTCTACTCTGGCTAGGTAACTCTAAATGCCTAGTCATTCCATTTTGATTGGCTTGTTTCCATTGTATGAGGGGTGGCATAGGGCCATACCATTCCTTGTGGGTCATACATTTAATGGCCTACTTATTTTTAGTCAGGTCTTTTGTTTGTCAGCTTCCTGAGGGAAACCTGCAGGAGTGGGGGTGGGGGGTGGGTAGGTGGTATCTGTCACATTCTCAAGAGGAACTTTACACCTGAGAGAGTTTGCTCTAGGTCAGACATCCCCAGAAGAAATGTTTTAAAATATGTGTTTTTTTCCCCACCCAGGGACCTTCAAGCCCTAGTCTCTCTCTTTTTGCCTACTAAATCTTATCTTTCCTTACCAGAATGGGGTACAATTGGGGAAGATCTTCCCCCTTCAAATCAAACATTCACCTCCTCTTCTGTTCCAAGAGGAATGAACAGGAACAATGATCCCTTTTAGCTAAATTATTGCCTCCAACACACCAGGATATCATCTCTTTCTCATGTCCAGGAAAGGACTTTCACAATAGACCATGGTACAGTTTGTGAAGTCTGGGCTACCTGTTCTAAACATCAGCATGTGTGATGATTAATTTTATGTGTCGCCTTGGCTGGCCATAGTGTGCCCAAACTAAACATATTTCTGGGTGTGTTTATGAGGGTGTTTTGGAAAGAGATAGGCATTTGAATCAGTAGACTCAGTAAGGCAGATTGCCTTCCCCAGGGGTGGGCATATCCAACCCATGAGGGCCTGAAGAGAACAAAATGTGGAAGAAGGAGGAATGTGCCTCATTTGCTCCATTTTTCCAGCCTCGCTGATTGAGTTGGGATATCTCGTTACAGACTAAGATCTACACCATGGGCTACCCTGGTTTTTAAGCCTTCAGACTCAGACTGAATTATAACAATGGCTTCCTAGGTCTCCAGCTTGCAGACACAGATCATGAGACTTCTTAGCCTCCATAAATGTGTGAGCCAATTACCTATAATATATATGTGTGTACATATCCTATTGGTTCTGTTTTCCAGAGAACCCTGATTAATATACTATGTATAGAGCACCAACAAAATGATCTAGTCAGCTCTATACTAAGATCAACTAAAATCTTTTCATTTCTATCAGTTTACTTTAATGAAAAAATCAGGCCTCTACATGAGCAGATGCTTGAACCAAAAGACATGCATGTCCTATGTGTAATCAACAATTTTCAGGAATAGGACAGCTTAAATCCAAGTTTAGAAGTAAATTATCTAATCTTCTGGGTCCCTCTACCAGCACATTCAAACAATATTACCAGTAGAAATGTTAACATCTTGCCCAAACTTCCATTGCTGTTACTCAAAAAAACTGGGGGAAAAGCCACAAAAACAGAAACATCTTCTTAAAAGTACCCATGAATTAGTAAGAAAGTAAGTCATACTTAGACCAAAACAAAGTGAAGTGGGAAACAAAGTTACGGAGAGCACAACAGACATCTTTTCCTTGAAAACATTTACCAAATCAGCTGATCTTGAGCATTCATTGTCAAAACCCATACAGCTTAGGATACAGGAAATAAGTCCTAGAACCTTCCCAAGGCAGGTCATATAATGGGAGATGTTATTCACAAAGTGAAAATTTCCAAAGGTCTGCTCTCTCAGTGTAAGGACAAAATATAAACAATAAGCCTCATGTCAAAGCACTGAAGAGAAAATTGCCTTCCAACATTGGTGTGAAATAGAGGTAGGGGGGCAGGGGAAAAAGAAATCCTCCTTGAGAAATCATCCCCATAAACAAGGCCTTGTGTATAATTGAGTCTAAATTTATACCAACTGAATGGTCTGAAGAACCTCAAAGTAAGAATTTAGTTGACAAGAGACCAGACTCTTAGTGCCCTCAAGTATGTGGTAGAAACAAATGCAAATTCACATTGGAAGAGCCTCAGAGAATTCCAATATAGAAAAATGGGCAGCTCTCAGGCAAAAAAAAGAAAAAAAAAAAACCCAAACAAAACAAATCACAAAAAAGGAACTATTAGCAAGAGCCAAAAGAAACCACAAACAGTAGAATCAGATCCTCAGTGACTTCAGATACTGGAATCATAATATCCACAATATGAAATAAGTATGTTTGATATATTTCAATAAATAGAGGAGAGTCTGGATAATGTGATTAAGCAATAAGTAAATGTTTAATAGAGTAAAACAGAACTTCTGGAGGTGAAAAATGCACTAATTGAAATTAGAAATTCAATAAATGGTTTCAACAGCATATAAGACATAGCCACAGAAGGAATTAACACATTGGAAAACAGAAATGAAGAAATGCTCTAAAATTCAGGCTAAAGAGAAAAGAGATAGAAAAGATGAAAAACAGATTAAAACAAATAGATATAATGAGAAAACATTTTTTTTAAATACTGGGGAAAAAAATATCCTAGCACTTACTGTTACTCAGATAATATAAAAAATATCCTGGGTCATTCAAGGTCTCAGAAAAATGGTCACACTAAGACTCACATTGAAGAAAGGTTATCAATGAAATACTTAAAAAGAGAAAAAAATTAAGAAATATATGAGATATATGCAACAAAGTTATTTTAAAATCTTAGTTAAGGAAAAAAAAGATATTCTGCTGAGAAGTTCAAAGGCTACACAAATACTTGATTTGAATTTCACAAATTTTTAAAGGAATTTAAATTTTTCAATGAAACAACCACCATACACACTGCAAAGTGTTATATCCCAAATTTCAATATACTGGAGACCAGCATTAGACCACTCATCAGGCCATTGATTGGTCTCAGAATAAGTAAATATTATGAATTTTAACTATAAGATACATTTATAGCAAGATAAATGAATAAATATCTTATTAGATTTTGTTATTTAAAAGTTACATTTGAAGGAAAAAAGAAAAAATATATATAATAACCCCTAATTAAGTTTCCAGATAATATCAAAATGTTGAGATTAGGCTGGAGCAAGGCAGGAAGAGGGTTTTAAGAGTACAAGCATATGCAGCCTTTTCATCTTGCTGGGGAATTTATAGATGTCTATTTTCTTAAGTAAAAAGCATTAAAAAGAAACAGAAAAAGTAGAACAAATGGAAATAATAAAGCAATAAATACAGACCCAATATATCAGTAATTATAGTAAGTGTAAATGGACTAAATTACCAGCTCAAAGTTAGAAATTGTCAGATTGGAGTGTGTGTGTAGAAGAAACACATCTTATCTCCATACTTTGGAGGCATAATCTGCTCTCTCTACTCCTTATTATGCATGTATGGTAAGCAAGTCTCTTCACCTTTCTGTACCTCAGTTTTCTCATAATATGGAAAATATCAGTTAGGTGTATCAGTTAGGGTATCTTTGTCTAAAGTACAGCATCCGTTCTTGATAAAAAAAAAAACTGTCAACAAAGTAGAGATAGAAGGAACATACCTCAACATCATAAAGGCAATATATGAAAGACCTACAGCTAATATCAACCTCAATGGGAAAAAACTGAGAGCTTTCCCTCTGCAGTCAGAAACAAGACAGAGATGTCCACTCTCATGATTGTTATTCAACATAGTACTGGAAGTCATAGCCTCAGCAATCAGACAACAGAAAGAAATAAAAGGTATCCAAATTGGTAAGGAAGAAGTAAAACTTTCACTTTATGCAGACAACATGATACTCTGTAGAAGCCCTGAAAGACTCCACCAAAAACTTGCTAGAACTGACACAAATTCAGTAAAGTAACAGAATACAAGATCAATGTACAGAAATCTATTGCATGTCTCTACACCAATAATGAAGCAGCAAAAAGAGAAATCAAGGAGTCAACTTAATTTACAATTGCACCATAAGATACCGAGGAATAAACCTAACCAAACAGATAAAAGATCTATATTTTGAAAACTATAAAACACTTCTGAAAGAAATTGAAGATGACACAAATAAACAGGAAAACATCCCATGCTCATGGATTGGAAGAACAAATATTGTCTAAATGTCAATACTCCCCAAAACAATCTATACATTGAATGCAATCCCTATCAAAATACCATCAACATTTTTCACAGAGCTGGAACAAACAATCCTAAAATTTGTATGGAACAAGAAAAGACCTTGAACAACCAAAGCAATCTTGAAAAAGAAAAGCAAAGCTGGAGGCATCACAATTCTTCACTTGAAGTTATATTACAAAGCTGTAGTGGTCAAGACAGTATGGTACTGACACAAAAACAGACACATAGATCAATGGAACAAAATAGAAAACCCAGAATGAACCCACAACTATAAGATCAACTAATCTCCAACAAAGCATGAAAGAATATCCAATGCAAAAATAACAAGAACAACAACAACAACAACAAAAACAAAAACAGTCTCTTCAACTGATGGCATTGGGAAAACTGGACTGCAAAATGTAAAAGAAACTGCAAAAAAATACCTTGCAAAAAAATAAATTCAAAATGACAAACAACCAGGAAACTATCAAAATCCTAGAGGAGAACACAGGCAGCAACCTCTTTGACCTTGGCCATAGCAACTTCTTACTTAAGACATGTTTCCAGTGGCAAGGGAAACAAAAGCAAAATTAAACTACTTGGACTTCATCAAGATAAACAGCTTCTGCACAACAAAGGAAACAATCAACAAGACTAAAAGTCAACTTTCAAAATGGGAGAAGATATTTTCAAATGACATATCAGTTAAAGGGTTAGTATCCAAAATCTATAAAGAATTTATCAAATCAACATCCAAAAACCAAATAATCCAGTTAAGAAATGGGTAGAACACATGAATAGACATTTTTCTAAGGAAGACATACAGATGGCTAACAGACACATGAAAAGATGTTCAACATCACTCATCATTAGGGAAATGTAAATCAAAACCACAATGAGATACCACCTCACACCTGTCACAATGGCTAAGCAACAACAGATGTTGGTAAGGATGTGGAGAAAGAGGAACCCTCTTACACTGTTGGTGGGAATGCAAACTGCTGCAACCTTGCTGGAAAACAGTATGGAGCTTCCTCAAAAGTTAAAAATAGAACTACCCGTCAGCCTAGCAATTGCACTACTAGGTATTTACCCAACAATACAAAAATATTGATTCAAAGGGACACATACTCCCTAATGTTTATAGCAGCATTATCAGCAATAGTCAAATTACAGAAAGTGCCCAAATAAATGCCCATAGACTGATGAATGAATGATAAAGAAGTTGTGGTATACACACACACACACACACACACACACACACAGACTCACACAATGGAATACTACTCAGCCATAAAAAAGAACGAAATTCTGCCATTTGCAACAACATGGATGGAGCTAGAGTGTATTATGCTAAGCGAAATAAGTCAGACAGAGACAAATACCACATGATTTCACTCATATGTGTAATTTAAGAAATGAAACAGATGAACACTAGAGGAAGAAAAGACAGAGGGAGGCAAACCATCAAATGGACTATTAACTATAGAGAACAAACTGAGGGTTGATGGAAGGAGGTGGGTTGGGGATGGGTTAAATGGGTGATGGGTATTAAGGAATGCACTTGTTATGATCAGCATGGCGTGTTGTATGTGGGTGATGAATTACTAAATTCTACACTTGTGGGGTGCCTGGATGGCTCAGTCAGTTAAGCGTCGACTTTGGCTCAGGTCATGATCTCATAGCTTGTAGGTTTGAGCCCCACATTAGGCTCTGTGCTGACAGCTCAGGGCCTGGAGCCTGCTTTGGATTCTGTATCTCCCTCTCTCTCTGCCCCTCATGCTCAATCTCTCTCAAAAATAAATAAACATAAAAAAAATTTTTTTTCATTTAAATTCTATACCTGAAAGTAATGTTACACTACATATTAACTAACTGTAATTTAAATAAAAACTTGAAACAAAGGAAAAAAAGGATGCTTTTGTCTACAAGTAATAGAACCCCATCCCTTAAGAGGATTTAATGATGAGAATATTTATAATCATGCACAGAAGTCCGAATAGGAGTTATGTCAGCATGTCTGCTTTGCCCTCAAGCTAGCTCCCCTTATAATCACAAGATAGCTTCCACACTTGCAATCCTGTGCAGACACAACCACATACCGCAGCAGAAGAAGCCGTGTCTCCTCTGGGACCTATTTTAGAGAATAAAAAATCTTTCCCAGAATCTTCCCAGCTGCCTTTCATCACCTTTCATTGACTAGAATGTTATCTCTTGTTCATGTCTAAACAATCCCTATCAAGGATAATGGGAAAACAATGACTTATGATTACTCCAGTTGCTGAGAGAGGGGGACATGTGAAGGACTTACGTCATAGGGGAAGGTAAACACTCAAAGAGAAATCGAAGCTCTATCAGCAAGAAAAGAGAGAGAAAGAGTTGTTATACAGGCAGCCAACGCTGTTATAAATAGGGATAAGAATCTTTCCCACAGGACTGATGCAAGAATAATACTTGAAAGTCCCTAGAAAGTGACCCAAAGAAGACATTTCATGAATATTATTCTTCCTTCCATTTTCCCTTTCTTTCTCTCATTTCCTCCAGTTACAGTCTTGGCTTCTTTTTCTCTCCTCCATGTATTGGTTTAAGGTATTAGAACTAGAGTATGTTAACTAGCAGCCTGGGAAAGGTCCTATGGTACTCACCCCACCCCTGTGCTGACAAACTGTAAGCAACCCTCAGAAGCCACAAGGCTGATCTCCAACTGTCTTCTGGGCATTCCAGCTGAGAGAACATTTAAATAGTGTAGAAGATCCAGTTAGCAGTAGCCTGGTCCTCATGAGGATTCTTTACATGACTATCCAATTATCCATCCAATATAGTCAATTTTGATGCAGGTTTTGGTAAATGCAGATTTTCTGTGTGTAGTCATCATGATAATTTACACTTACACATTTTGTAGGTTTGTTGTACAATTAAAGTGACTACACATGCAATTAGTTCAGAGTTTTAAATTAGAACCCTGTAATTCATATGCACACACATAATTTTATGAAGAGAATAGCACAGCTAACACTGAATATAATGATTTAAAATACTATGTATATCAAACTACAGCAAAGCAAAAAATATTATTTCCTTTTGCCTGATGGATTTCTGTAAACTGACTTTATAGGTTTGGGAGGTTGGTTTTACCAACATCATAATAACAAATAATATTAACTTATTGAAAGCTTGCCAGAAGCCAAGCACTCTTCGATGTGCTTTTTACAATTATTAAATTTCATTTAAATGGATTTATTTCATTGAAATGAAGAAACTGAGACACCAGGATTAAGTGATTTACTCAAGATCACAAGTATCAAAGCCAGACTTAAAACCCAGCCAATCTTTCCCCAAAGCTAACTCTCTTAGCCATGGTCTAATGAAAACCCTATTGTTTAAGAAAGCTTGACTTACATTTGCTTATCCTCGCAACATTAAATGAACTAAGTGATGGAGATCTACTAATGGCATACCCAATCTCTCTTTCCCTTCTCCACTCACCACACCTAAAGAATTATTTAATATCTAGGACCCCTGTCATACCTGCTCTCTCCACCCTTACTTCTCTCTTTGACTCCAGTTCATTTGCCATTTTTGAATTCACACACACACACACACACACACACACACACACACACACACCAAGTACTGTCCCACTTTGACCCCAGTAGGTCCTGCTCAAAGCTTACACATATATTGTACCCCTTGGTCTGACCATCCTCTCTTAGCATGCAGCCTGGAAGGGATCATGGCTCTGAGGTGACTGCTGGGGGTCAAAGGTATTACAGGACCTTCATCTTTCAAGAGATAGCTGCTGAGAAGGCACACCTATCCTACCATTCCTAACCAGGAATGGGCCACGTTAATGTTTGGCTATATTAACTTTAGGGAGCTGAAAGCATGATATGAGATGAAGACATACTGGGCTCTGTTCCCACCTCCATCACCACCCCAATCTCCCGGCATTACTTCTGCCATTTTTTTTCTAGCCTATAATGTTTTCTTGGCTCCTCTCTTCTCATGTTCTTCCTCTACTTCCAAATTGTGTATATATTTCATTTCTCCAGGACAATTGAAAAGATGAACCTAAAAAGTGCATTGCATTAAGGAGTAGGGAATAAACAATTTTAAGAGTCCCTTTGGAGGCTTATAGCATTCTGAGTTACTGATCTATACAAATGTAGGCAATCACAACTAACAAAGTCATTAAAATGAGCCACTTTATCACCCAACCCCATTCCGGCAACACTGTGTTACAGCATCTTGCTTCACTTGCCTAACTAAAGCAAGTAAGATTCCAAACAGTTCTGGGTATAGCCATAAATTTTAAAAAATTAATCACCTTAGGACAATGTGAAAGAATGGCCTTTTCTATGATTAAAAAGGACACTACTGAACTGTGAATATAGGTGAATAGGTCTGTAGTTGCTGGGTAGAACTAAGCTGCTCTGCAGAAGAAAGGGCAGCTATAGAGCAGGGAGAGGAGGCTATGGACTCCAGTGTAAGGGAAGCCAGAGCAGAAAAACTAGATGAGGCCAGAAGGAAGAGGAGAAAAAAACGCTCTTTGACCTCAGCATTGCAGAGATTGAAAGAGAGGAAGGTCTAAAGGGACTTTTTGAAGTAGAATAATATTAAAGTGAGATACCTTCAAGTGAGAGAACATGAATTGTGCAATGTCAATTATCCTCACCCCTTACAAAATATGCAGGAAAATTTATATTGCTGGCTTGTGTTTTGATTGTAGAAAATTCTCTAAGATGATGGCAAATAAGCGTCGATACCAGCTTCCAAGTCAGAAGAGGGCAAAAGAGATACAAATTGGGGACAGGTGACTTATTGCTTAGATGGGTAATAATAAAAATAGTAACTTTCACTGCTTTGGAGATTAATCTTCCATTTCTTACTTGACATTCATTTCCTTCTATCTTCTTTCTATATCCACAACACATTTATTCTCTAGTTTAGCAACAATCACACTTAAAGATAACTTATTTATTTATGTGTGCTATTCTCCTCCCCATACACATACACATGCACGCGTGCACACCCACACTCACAAAGTGGTTCTGAGCTTCTTGAGGGTGAGAAAACTCTTACTAATTTTGATGTACCCAGTCCCCTGCTTGCCTGTAACACAGGAGACATTCAATGTATGCTTACTCAAAAATATGAAAAAACAGAACTTGAATAAAACTTTCAATTCTGTAAAAAAGGACTTCCAGAACCAGATGGATTGACCTCGAGCATGCTGTTTTCATT